>NC_133936.1:12315761-12639719 GCF_031877795.1 Strix aluco | reverse complement strand
TAAATGACAGCTTTGAGAACAGATTAGTTTCAGGCTTATTTTAAATCGATGTTTTCCTACTTTGTGCCTTTTTCATGGGGGGAGGCCAGGGAGGGGACAACTGCATTTCCAATTTGGTAATCAAGAAATTAACTCATAGGTTTACCAGAATTACTTTATTCTCATTTTAAGCTTGTCTAGGGTTTTAAGTGGATTCATACAGACAGAATAGGGGCAGGCGTATCACTGAAACGCTGTAGACAAATACCACAGAACACTGGCAAACGAAGACAAATCTTGGGATCCCAGGGATCAGAGTACATTTCCCACCAAGCTGCGTGTACAAATTTGGGGCAGGTTTTATTTGGTCTTAGACAAATTGAATAGTTCCCTTGGCAGCTGTCACTCAGCAGTCTGTTGGACAGCAGTGCCAAACTATCATAACTTTGGGAAAAATCATTTGCAGATGAAAAATACCACATAGAGGCTTGATTGTAGGGGGAGAGAGAGTCTGAGGGATGGGGATTATAGAAGGAGGGGGCAGATCATATCCAGGCCATAAAATGAAACACCTGTATAAACTGATGCCAGGTGAGATTATAAGAATAAAGACCATAATACTGATTGATACTACTTCAGTGTGCAATCTATTCTTGGGATTCTGTCATCTCTTGTCTTCATTGCAATCTCTGGTCTTTTAGACTGTTTGATCAGATCCTAGCGCAGAACTATGACTTCCATGGACAAATCAGCTATGTCAAATTAGCACTGAGGGTATCAAATTATTGATATTTGCAAAGAGGGTGCTCTCAGATTTCAGAAACAATAGATCATCTCTATTTCTTACTACAATGTTCTGGTACTTTCACTACCAAAATTCTGCTTATTTAGAGATATACTGTTCCCAATTAGCTGATACATACCTCTTCAGCATTATCTCTGACAAATCCTGGTAGCAGAACAAGAATATTGGCATTTGCTATCATAATTGCAGTCCCTGGCACTGGTCTCTGTGCTCTGCCTTTCAAGAGACAGGGGTAGCATCTGCCTCCTCACCATAACACACTCTGCCTGATGGGTGATACTGGTGACACCTCACTTATTTTTCCTTCAGCAGCAACAGTTCTTTCCTACACTGGCACACTTCTTCCAAAACTTAGTCTCACTGCTCTATACCACACTAAGTCCTTCTTGGCAACATCAGAGCATTAATACCTTTTTCTGAAACATGCATATTACTTTAAATTTCACAGTTCTTAAGCACTTAAGTTGTACACACCTCCGAGGGGAAGAAAAGGTACCCAGCTGACAACAGCTTAGAAAAAACATGGAATCCCCTTATAACCACCTCTGTTAAGGTTCCAAGATTATTTTTTTTTTAAATATTATAGCTGATATCATTGCAGTAATTACAGCAGGCTGAGATATTCACCTTTGACTGTAACCTGAGCACTGCAAGATGCCTGTCCTGTGTTGTTTTCAGCCAGACAGGTATAAATGCCATCATCTTCTGGTAGGGCATCTTGGACGGTCAATTTTGCGACTCCATCTTCAAAAGTGGAATGGGCATACTGAATTGGATGGTCTGCAGACAGAAAGGATGAGAATTGTCTTAATACATCAGCCACAAGTTTCAAAAGCACTTCTTGTTTTCAGTGAAATCTGGATGCCTAAGTATATAAAAGTGCAGAGCCAAATCCAGCTCTCTGGTGCACACCCACTGCTCTCTAGTGACTACAAACAGCAGCATCCCAAGCACAAAGCAGAATAATGTTGTCAGACAAATCTCTCCATTAGGTTCACTGGGTGCTACCTTGAGTAGCAGCAGCAAGAGGAGAAAGGCTTATCTTTGTATTTTGAATAGATTCTCTTTCAGGTGGATAAGAAAATAAATGTCTTGTGTGTTTGCTTCAGACATTGTCTCCACCTTTTAATTTGCCTGACACTAGGTATTAGTGTTATTGTCTAGATGTGCAAAACCTGTTGGGCATGGAGAAGCACTTGAAGTCCTCCATCAAGTACTTTGTATTGGAATACATTCCAAGAGAGACAGGAAAATCTACAATGGAGCCAAGAGGCTGATTTACACAAGCAGTCAATCTACACTACAGTACAGATAGTCTGGTAACAGACAGGTACAGTCTGATCTGTGGTGATGCAACTATTAAAGAAGTTCATTTTAAGAAACTGATTCCTTGAATTGGTTTGGAACATGCTTAGATGTTAGTGTAGGGTGGTTAAAGTTGCCTTGCTATTGTTTCAGGAACTGTCATCAATCTCAGCCTTACTTTCTGAAATGCTTCTGCAATCTGTTTTCCCAATATTAAATAGTTTCCACTACTGACTCATCACTGGTTGCTTTCCCAGTGTATTCAATGCTTAAGAGGGCCTGATATCTGTGCGTAAACATCACACTGGAAAAAGAAATTAGCGTCATCTAAGAGAAGAGAGTGAAGCTGCAGAGCAATTGTGCAGGACTGAACCAAAGACATCTGTCACTTGGGAAATTGTGATCAATAGGAAAGATCAAAATTGATTTCATTCCCAAAATAATTTTAGAAGATTAGGACAAAAGCTCTGGGGTTTCTAAGAAACAGGTCTGCACTATGAGCAGGATAAATTAAATGATGGGACAGATTTTTCTATAATCTCTGATTTTCAAGACTAGCAAACTCAGAAGGCAGTCATTCTCTATGCACTATCTACCTGCATATGAAGTTTCATTCTAAAATACAAACATGTGCCAAAATCAGCATGATCTAATACTTACATATATTATAAAATGTGGTGGATGATTTCGTTCTTTTACTTATCTTGTAAGTCATCTGTTTGTTAAGTTAGCAAAATTTCTACTGCATGAAAAACTGGGGTGAACACTTAATCACAGAAGATTTAAGCACAGAAGATGTCAGTTTTAGAATAAACTCTCTCCACCTTCTTCACAGGTCACATATTTTTATTACTGGTTCCTTTGATCTCCCTTTCACTCAGTTACACACAGACTGTTGTAACTATTAGGTCCAATCACATATTTTTTGCATGTGGGAGTAACATTACATTCAAATAGGTACATGTAGAGCTAAAGCCCAAGCAGACAAAGCTTTCTGTAAGAGGACATGGGGCACTGGACTGCCTTCCTGATCTGACTGTAGAATATCTAACCTGACAGGGAACCTGGCTGGATTCTGACATTGAAACTATTAATGGTGCCTAAAGGTGCTACGATGATAACCATATCAGAAATACACTCAGGATAAAAGCTGCGTCATCAAAACCAGAACAATGACTTTTTATTTCTGTTGTAAATAAACAACTGAATAGGGTAAGTGTTCTATGTGGAAAAAAAAAATGTGGTCTCCTTCACCGTGTCCTCAAATTTTGTCAGGGGATCCTCATTTTCACTCCAGCTCCCAACTAAACTGTGACTATTTTTTTTTAGCACTATTCACAGAATATTCACTTACAGAACAGCCTTTTCATCAGACCCCAGAAAACAAACACAAGTATATCAGTCCTGAGGAATAACTTGCCACAAGATTCCAAGTTATGTCCATTGTACTTATATTTTGATCTAATAAAAACAACTCTCCCAATAGTGAAATATTCCCTTCTCCAGAGGCAGAACAGTCAGATCTCCATGACAGCTTGGCAGCAGGAACAATAACAAAAAATACCTTTCTGCTGGCATTGTAATCAGAAGAAAGGAAATTTTCCCCTGGCCCATTTATTAAAAGCTTTCTGGACATATCAGAAAGCTATCCTAAAACCAAACACTACCCAGAGAATTGTTATGCTAAAGTCATGGTCATAGTGTTTTTAAATTCAGCAGAAAGAGGTTCAATTCGACTCAGGGGAAGAAACCTACATGAAAAGCAATATGAAAAGGAAGATATTTAAAATACAGTCATATAGGCCTTATTCCTGCAATTTAAAAAGAAGTTACCAATAAAGTATTTAAAGAAGCTAAAGCAAATTGGAGTTACATACTGAAGTATTGTCACAGGAAGCATGTGTAAAAAGTTATTCATAAGGCTTTGGTGAGGCCAGAACTAAAACACAAGAAGTTTACTTTCAGGCAATTTGCTAGTAAATCAGCGAAAATTTTGAAAGAAACTTAAAATAAAGGGCAGAGTGAGAGCAACAGGACAAAAGAACTGTCTTGGAAAAGTTGGAAAAAAGCTTTAAATCATTAAAATAGAGAAAAAGTATAAAAAGCAACTGAAGATGGTAGACCTGCAGAGAAGAGTAAGAGCTGGAATAAAATCCATAGTTCAGTCAGGCAGCTCTTATTTGTGTAGTCTCTATGAATATGGAAAACTACTCATCCTCACAGATGCTAAGAAGTAATTATAGACAATACACAGTATACATGATCTAATTTTTGTCTCCGTTGACCTGAAAGAGAAGTCAATCTATATAATGGCATGGAAAATGTTCTAAATTCATATGTAGTCACAGGTGGTAAAAATGCTCAGTATCTAAAGCAGTACTTGTATGTAACATTGTACAAGAAGTTGTTGCAAGTCTTTTAGTTCTCAGGTGGTGTGGATTCCTTGGAGATGGTGGGAAGGCAGACCAGACAGCATACAGGCTGCTCAGTATCAAGGCTGGTCAGCCTAGGAGCGAGACTGTTCTGTTGTTTTCCTATTTTTTATTTGTTTCTCAAATCAGCCTTCTATTCATGTTTCTTATGATTTGATAACTTGGTCTTTACCTTTATTATTTCACTGAGATATACATGCTTTTCTCACTATTCCTTTCAAAACTTAATTCTCGTTTGTTATCATTGTCATGCTTGGAAGACAATTTGCATTTGATATTTTCTTGTGAACTTCATACATCCCATCCCATATGATTTTTATTTCTATGGAGTTCTGTAAAAGTGCTATATTTTGAACAGTAGTGTGATTGCTGTCATCAGATTGCTTTTTTCTCTGCCACAGCCTAGTGGTTGTGAATGTAAAAAGCTTTATATTCCAAGCATGGACAGCAGATTGTAACACACTTTTTTTAAAAACAAAATTTGTCTGCCTGCCTCAAATTATATACTGTGAGTATGCCCGTTTCTTCATATATGGCCAGTTGCTGAAAGACTCCATAATGTCATTTTGCCGAAAGCATTGTTGTGTCTGCTTGGAGTAATATTTCAGGACCAGAAACACAACTTTCTCCTTTATTTGATAATGGATGTAGATATGAGAAGTTTGTAGTATCTAGCTAGCTGGTAGACAGGAAGGAAATGTTTGCATTCAAATGGATATCACAATAGCCACTTTGATCCTTAGGTAAAATAATGACCCTAGGAGTGTACATGGAATTACCAGCATTAAACAACTGCTTATAATCCATTCAAATTTGTATCAAAATGGTATAGAAACAGTTATGTATCACAATCACACGCAAGACAGAAAAGCATTAAACTATAGTGGTATGTTTTAGGAGTCTGGAATGAAAGCAGTGTGTTTATGTCTTTCGAATAACATATGATGTCCCTAATTTTTATTATTATGGTAGTTTCTGTACTCAGACTCATCACTGCCTTTTGATTTAAGAGAAGAGTTAATGCACTGGCTTTCACTTACAGAACCCTAAGTGTTCTGTAATGTAATGTAATGGCCAGGTTGGATGGGGCTTTGGGCAACCTGATCTAGTGGAAGGTGGGGAAGTGGGGGTGGAACTAGATGATCTTTAAGACCCCTTCCAACCCAAACCATTCTATGATTCTGTGATATCCAACTGCCTGAAAAAAAACCCACCTGCTCTTGCCTTCTTGTGATATTGATCCAATTGCAGTTAGAAGCTTGGATGAAATATAAACATGGTTATACCTGAACATGGGCAGATTAATCTCAGATTAGTGAGAAGAAAGGTCAGTGCAGAACAAACATCCTGAAAAAAGGCAAGGGGGCACAGTGTGTACTGGAGGCCTACAGAAACATGTTGCTTATTAATCTCTAGGTTGTATTTATCAGGAGACAACGGTTTTCTGGTTAGCAAAGCAGAACATGGTTACATCAACGGAGATGCTGTATCTATGCCTGATGAACTGTAACACAGAAAGTCATCTGAGACAGGAAGATGCTCTGTACGTGGAAGACAACGGTATAACTACATCATACAATGACTAAGGCAACCCTTTATGTGCACTGGGTACCCTTGGAACATGAAGATGAAATGACTGAGCCTATGGGTTGGAGTTCCTCCTACTGTGCTGCAAGACACAACTCTAACATAGCAAAACAGTGATTCTACCCACGACTGCAAAGGAGGAACTGCAGCGTAGCCTTCAGACAGAGAAACAAATTGTTTCCTATAGGAGAATGTCAGAGCCTTTACTCACATGTTTTGTGCTGTAAATAAAGCAGTGGCCTTTCTCTTCTAGACATGGAGCTACTGGGAAGGGGAACAGATCAGGCTGTGGGAACATACCAATCTCAAGGTCATGGTTCATTTGCCCTGCCACCTTTTTCAGTTATCCCATATACTCTGAACAGCTGAAGAAATACAGAGATCATCTGCAAATAAACAATTTTAAAACAATCCTGGAGGAAACATCTTTATGGAAAAGTATGCTATTCTTTGTATTTAAATTTGCCCTAGAATAGCCCAGATGGAAGGGTGGAACTGGGCATGGGTTTCCTTCCTACTGTAAAGAGTGATATACTGCATGTATTCTGCTTAGAACTTATTATCCCTGCAGGATCATGATGCCAACCCGTTACGCTCAGAGCAGAGGCCATAGGAGTGGGGGTAGCCCAGGATTCAGTATACAGTAGCAACACTGGCTTTGCTGCAGCGGGGTGAAAAGCTGTGTTTAACAAAACCCAGGAAACCCATCTGCGTACAATCTTGTCACCAGAGTCCCCTGCTGGATATACTGGAAAACTGCAGTAAGATAGAAATGCTCAAGAAGACCACCTTTCGTGCATATTACGTGCATATAAACTGTTTTTCTTCAAATATTCTAGTGGATTATATTACGGTGACTTAGAGTGCTTTGTGCAGTATTCACAGCCTTGCTGTGTGCGGATCAGAGTGGCATCTGAGACTGGATGTAAGTGCGTGCATGCATGGATTGCAGAGCAGGGCGTTCCTTACCATTGAGGAGCCATGTGATCTGAGGCACAGGTACGCCTCCTACACAGCACTGCAGCACAAAGTCTTGCCCTTCACTCACAGTGCATCCTTTCAAGACACTGGAAAAGCATGGAGCAACCTCTTGAACTTTAGGCCCTTTAAAACCAAAATGAAAACAGTTCCTTTAACCCAAATTGACAAAATTATCTTTACCACTTAGTGACTTTTTCTAGGTATGCTTAGGTGACATGGCTGGGCTAACAGATACACCCCATGTAAACAAGCAAAAAAAAAAAAAAAAAAAAAAGAATCAAAACCATGGTGAAATGTTTTATTAGGAAATAGAAATCATTTTGAGCAATGGACTGGTATAAGAAGGGCTTCTTCTATAATCTACAAGGCAGGCATTGCCAGCCCTCAGGCTGTATCTTAGGTGGTGGTTTTCTATGCCAGAATCCACCTTTTGCAGCCAATCACTAGAAGTGTATGCAACATATCACCAGAGAGCTCAGTGCAAAGAACACGAAGGATAATTCTTCTCTCCTCTTGTTTGACTTCTCCCAGTCCCTCTTCCAAATTTCCCCTGGCTGACAGTGAAGCAGGGTGACTTAAGGATGCAGTTTACAGACCTCTCATGAGACAGAGAGAGAGTATCTTGAGTAATCTGGTTTAACCTCAGGCACAGCAAATAGACGAATGTTGCATAAACATGATTATAGCTCCAGGACAAAACCCTAAACCAGGTGAAAAGATTAGAATTGAGGATAGGACTTGCTAAGAGGCCAGCAAATCTTTCAACCAGACCAGTAAGACTGTGTCTTCAAGCTCAAAATAATTTGTCACTGGGAGGTGTACTTGAATTTAGCAGAATGCAGTTCTAATTCCTTCACTTTTGTTCTTATTCACTTTACTGCACAGGATTGATTTGTGCTCGCAAAACATTTCAGATATGCAGTGTCCTATAGAAATGCTAAGCATCCCCAAAAGAACTAAATGCAGAACAACAACAATAAAATCATTGGCAACCTGTGTTAAATACAAATATTAATAGAAAACCTCAGTGGAAAACAGACCTCCCTGTGTACAAAACATTCAATGAGATGGTTTTAGCTATGCAAACATCAAAAACAAAGGGTCAGAAAGGAAACGGATGCAGAATGTGGCTTGCCAGTTATGCCACACCACATTATTCACAGAACTCGGAATCAGAATTAACCTGCATTGAGAAGTTGTAATAGAAATTTTGTATTCACCACCCATCCAGCCACAGTTTTTAAAGTGCTCACAAGAGCTTACTTACTTCTGACAGTTAACAACCAGCTGGTGGAAGTCTTGCCTTTGGGGTTGAAAGCTGCACAGCTGTAAGATCCACTGTCCCCTAAGCAGGCTTTCTTTAACCATAGGCAATGAATTCCATCTTCTTCATATATTTGGACATCTTCTCCAGCTTTAATAGGTTCACCCTCTTTGAACCACTCCACATCTGGTTTTGGTTTCCCTGAAACTAGACAATCAGGTATTTGAAATTTTTATGAACAGGTATTCCCCATAGTGTAGTTCCATTATTTGCTTAATTATATAAACCTTATAACCTTAACATAATTATATAAACCTTAATGAGCAAGTAATACACAGAACTATCTTCAAAAAGACAGTTCGATATTTCTGATCTTCCAAAATCTCTCAGCCAGTCCATCTTTTAAAATAAATATTTGGTAACTTGAAAAACCTCAAGCACTTCTATCTGAAAACTGTTTCTCTAAAAGCCACAGACAAAATGGATGTGATGAGATATTAGAGGAGAAAGAAAGAAAGAAATATCTTCCTATTCCTTCCTATCCTGCTAAATTAGTTTCTCTGAGCACTGCAAAGGATTGAGTACTTTGCAATCCATGGTACCTACTACTGAGGTTGTTTATTTTGGGACTGTTAAGCCTGGAGAAAAGAAGGCTCAGGCTGGGGCATCTCATCAATGTATATAAATATCTGAAGGGAGGGTGTAAAGAAGATGGAGTCAGGCTCTTTTCAGTGGTGCCCAGTGATAGGACCAGAGACAATCAGCATAAACTGTAAACACAGGAGGCTCTGCCTGAACATAAACACTTTTTTACTTCAAGGATTACTAAGCACTGGCACAGGTTGCACAGGCAGAAGTTGTGGAGTCTCCCTCCCTGGAGATACTCAAAAGCCACCTCGACATAGTCCTGGACAATCTGATGTGGCACGAGCTGGGGTATTAAACCAGATGACCTCCAGAGGTCCCTTCTAACCTCAACCATTCTGTGATTCTGGGTATTTTTTCCCAGATAGGATCCAGGTATAGGCAAAGCAGGCAGCTTCCTAGGACAGTCAACTTTCAGGAAGCAGAAGCAAACAGCTGTGGCTTCACTGCCTGCTTTGCCTGTGTCAGAGCTCTACAAACCAGATTTAGCTCTTAGAAGTGCTGAGGGCGGTATGGGCTTCATGGGGCAGTTTCTATGATGAGGAAAGAGGAGAAGTTAGGGAAGAATGCCAGAAAAGGTCACCCACCCCATCCTTCACTTATTTTCAGCAAACAGGGCCTTCTGGGGCTTCCACCTTGCTGATGTACCTTCCCAACTCTACCCATTTCATTATAGCAACAGTGCTCAGCCCCAGAGGAAGGTACAGACAGTAAAAGATGGCAGGAATATCTGCAACAAAGACATATGATATACTGCAGAAAATCCTTCTGAATAGAGAAAATACAAGGATAGGCGAGTGACTTATCAAGAAGAGGAACCCTTAGCTAGAAGCAGGACCCCACACGATCTAAGTGACTAGAAATATGAAAACAAGGAATTCCTTCTCTTTGAAAAAAAAAGGGGCCCCTAAATCCAGCTCCAAATTTTCCAAATACGTAAAAAATTTGGAAGGTGGCAGGTTACCATTACACCCACAAATGGGACAAAAAATGGAATACCCATTGCATACATCGGAAACCAGGAAATGTCATTTTTCTGTGAATTTTCTTCACTACAAACTAGGAGTTATTAGTCAGAAAAGATTCTCTTTCCTGCCCGGCAGAGAAAGAGAACATTGGAATCCACAGACAATTAGTGAAGAACAGTGGAGGTGGGAGAAACTCCAAAAGCTGAGGGAATAAAAATAAATCAAGCCCTGAAGTGCCAAAGAACCTGGATGCTTTGTAGTAACTGTACAGACCCAGAAGCATGTTTAGCTGACAGCCTGGCAGGTAGAAGCCTCCTTAAGGATGTAATAGCATTTCCATTGTTCATTGCAACCAGGAAGCAGAGGTGCCTGTGAAAGCAACCCTAGTCACCTTTTGTGGAGAGGATTCTCAGGAAAGAGAGTTTCCTGGATTAAAGTGCAACAGGGACATTCCACTGTAACTTCCCTACAGACACCTTGCCCTTGCATATAAGAGTTCATGCTTTGGGTCCAAAGCCAAATGAAAAGGCATTCACTGACTTCAATAAGAACTGAATGATCTCCTTGGTTTCTGTACAATAGAGGCTACATTTCCTTACCAAAAAAGATCATGAATTAATTAAAACTTGCAAAGTTTTTGAAATGTTCTTTTGGAAAGCAATCCATACTCTTAGTACTAATATACCTGAAAAATAAACTATTTAAAAAGTGCAAGGATCTTTGGAGTATTTTCTCTCCTCCTTGCTCTCTGGTTTTGTGATATAAATTGTATTCTTTACTCACAGGGCAAGAACTATCAAGAAATGAAGTAAATTACCATGGTTTGGTGTGATTATTTTTCCTCCAGAGACACAAAAACCAATTTCTCTCTCACTTGTGGGAACACTTTAGAGTGCAAATGTTATTTTAAAATAATCACAGAAAAATGCTTCAAAATTATTTTCTACTAAAACTGTAATAAAAAAAAAGAAGTGTTCCAAATCTACTCCCTGGATTCAGCAAAATGCAGCTCTTATTACTCTTCTGAAAGGTTAAAACCTGGTTAAATTCTGCAGAGCAAACACTAAACCTCCCTTTTAATTCTGACTTTATCATTTCAGCTGTTAGATAGCACTCAGATCAGCACTGGGTTGATCAAATATGAGGGGTAAAAGTAGATGCTGCAAGGGAAATGCAGTGACTGACTGTAGTTTCTTATCTGATCATTGTTTTGGCTCAAGGGCAACATAACTAATTACAGTTCTGGCAAGTGTACCATCTATTCTCTCTTGCACTCTCATATAAGAGGCCCTAGAACTTCATCCTAGAAAAAGCAATGTTGATTACATCTGGGGAAACCCCAGATGAGAGACGGGATGGACACTATGGCATGGAATGACTTGAAAATTCCATTGAGAAGAGTATTGTGGAAACAGCATAAGATTCTGCATCTATTTCCAAAATGCTTTAGGAGGACAACTTGCAATGAAGGAGGAATTGCTTCCCCACTTCCACACACAGAAGGGGAACCTGACTAACGCCAGGGCTCTCATAACTTTCATCCCTTTACCTTTGCTCTTGAATTTAATCTCCTGGCCTTCTGATGCTTCCAGGCTCTGTGGACGGCTCTCAAACTGAGGTGGAATTCCCAAAGGCTCCCTCTTCTCCTCTATTACAGCCTTCCGGACTCCAGATCTGTTTTCTGCTTCTCTACTCCTTGGACTGACTTGCCCTGTCAGAGATGAGGCTTGTTGAGCTGACATCAGGGGCTGCACAGCCCTTTTCCTGTCTTCACCCTGTCTGATGGAAGTGGTCTGGGGTTCTGCCTTTGGTTCTGGTTGCAGTTTGACAGCTTGTAGTGTGATGGTGCTTGAAGTTTTCTGCAAGACCTGAGATCCCTTTTTTACTTCTTTAGGTTCTTGAGGAGACACTGCATTGGCTTCTTGGTGCTGTGCCTGCTTACTGTCTTTGGGTTCTCTGGCAATGTAAGAGGTCTCTTTCTTTGCTGACACCCTGTCTTTGGTTTCAACCATGAGTTCAGTACTGCTGGATTTTAGCTCTTTAGCAATCCCATTGCTAGTTGCCTGTTTGAATTCTGAATTTTCAACGGCTTTAACAGCAAGTGTTGCTGGTTTTGATGGCATGCTGAAGGAAAATGATAAGTTTACAGATATATGACACAGTATAAAAACTAATTATTATTACCAGCAATGTTATAAATATACAAGCCCTTAGGAAGAAGGTGAACTAATTAACATTTAGTTTTCTTCACCCAGATTAAGAATATGGATGAAAGAGGTGAAATGAAAAGCTTCATAAAATGTGATCAGTGCTCAGACATTGTCTAAACTGAGGAGTTTCTGGATACAAATCCACTGCTTAGGTTCTAACATGTTTTGTGAGTCAGACACTAACCTTGCATATGCTTCTTTAGATAGAGAGCAATTATGTGAGACCCTGGAATGACCATGATGTAACACTACTTCATTCTTTAATAAAGTGAGGCCATGTATAAGTATAGTTCAAAATGCCACATAAAATATTTCCCTAAAGGGAAGTGAAAATGTAAATTGTGCAGTGATTTTACTATTTCTAATTATGGTGTCTTGTAATTTAGGTGATTTCAAAAGAGGGCTGACCAGAAAACTTCACTGAAGTCTAGGGGGTGGAGAGTGGGTGTTGTCAAAAAAAAATCACTTGACTGGATGTAACAATACCAGCTATGCTTTTATTAGGAAAAGTTTCTCAGAATTATGATGGATCTGCTGCTCAGTACTTTGGGGGCACAAGAGTAGCTGACTAACTGGGGACTTGAATCTAAGTTTCTTTCACTGAAGTTGACTGCCCTGACGACTAAGCTATTACCTGTAGAATGTTGTGTCTCACACTTCCAAAATATTATTGCAAGGCAGAATTGGAACATATTTGAAATACGGGAAGTAATTTCTAGCCCAGCTCTGTTTTGCTATACTTAGTGCCATTGACTTATTCTCTCAGGAAGATTCAAGATATTTATCGTGGTACTTCCTTCAGCCAGAGCTAATGTACTAGAGATAATGCCTATGAGATTTGCAGTTACAACTGTAAGATTTTTACATTTTACAAAATATCTCCTTTTTTTCTGAATAAATAATGGAGGAGGCAAAGCTACTCTGGAGAAGCCAGTACATGGGGAGTTCTGGCTGTAGAGCTGCACAGTCTCATTTACACTGAACTTAATTTAAAGTACATTCCTAAAAATCACACAGACCTGAAAAACAGGGCAGCACAGCATTTTCAGATTCACTTTGCAGTGGACAAGGAGTTAGGACAATGTAAACATGCCATTTTGGAATCCCATCCAGGGCATTTGAGGACAGATTAAACACCCTGAAGAGTGTAAAGCAACTGGCCTGCATGAAAGTGTCTTACACAGTCAGAGCATTTCATTCCTGCATTTTCTACTCAAGAAGAAAAACCATTTAACAAAATTATTTTTTAAAAAATTATAGTAATTTAACTTTAAAAGTCTTGATAAAGCCCTAAAATATGATTTTTTTTGTTTCTTGTTACTTTACCCATGCTTTTCTATATATTTTCAGACAACAGCAAAGACCATGGCCATACCACATTTTGCTTATGACAGCAAAGGATAACCAGCTCAGTACTGACAAGATGCATGCAGGTTTTTGACTCCAAAAAGGAAATTTGACAATTGGTAGAGAGTATAATATCTCCTCACATGGCTTTTGTTCAGATTATGTAACTATTTGGCTACATGGGAACAGTGAGCATAAAGCCATCCAAATTTTGTTTTCCTGAACCAGACCAGAACTCTGTACTTCATAGTGTTGCCACCAGTTCCACCAACTATTTCGTAGGAGTCTACCAGGACAGCTGAATTTGGCAGTAAGAGAGAATCTCATTCCAAGTAAACATTTTCTAACTTCCAAATAAAGACTGACCCAAAAAGGTTTATCACTTTGAGAGGAAGGCTCATGCAGTAAATGTCAAAATTAGTGCACTGCAATTAAATATTCTGAGCAAGTACTCCAGTAAAAGCATACCATGGTGGCTGAGCATATGTGTCAGTCTTATCCGGACCTGAAATAAAAAAAAGAAAAACCAGGTAACTTATACATACAATACTGTACACAATTCCATATATTTGAAAGATTTTAAGCAAAGAATATACTTAAGAACCTCCACTCTTCATATTTTCAATCCGTTGAAGTCAGGATTGACTATCACCACACCTGAAATTTCATATGGACAACAGCAAGCTGCTTAGCAAAGCAGCTTTGGACACAAAGAGGTCTTGGTCCATTTTGAGACATTGCTGGGTCAACTAAGTTCTCAAGTCCCTTGAGAACTAAAGGTTCGGTGAGCCTCAAAGGCTCCTTGTTGAGGGAGAGAAGTATGGAAGAGATTCCAACTGGGAGGCAGTTCATCAAATCTTACAGGAACTCCACAGAGCTTGTAGAAGTGGAGAAAGACAAACTGTTAGTACTCCACCTGAGCATGCCCACAGTGAAACTGCAGCTGCCCTCTGGCTAAAACACAAAACCAAATTAATGGTAGTAAAAACTCCCATAACCTGAGCCCACCTGTAAGCTTTTACCAACTTATATGCTGTGTAGCAAGCATTATCATATTTAACATGAATAACACAAAAGCTAATATATCACATTTCTTCACTTTGCAACACCACTAGGAAATCTGGGAACATGGCTGAGCTATATTGATTTGCCAAGGTATCTCATCAGCTGGGCTGATATAACTGAGCATATACTTGCCCACAGTCAGTCTTTTAGTTCATATGTATGTAATCCTCCACGCATTCTACCAAACCTTGACAGTATTTGTTTCTCTTGGGGGCAGCATGAGATAATAAATAGTTGGGAGGAGAGAAATACCAATCCAGATCAAGTACCAACCACATCTCTCCATTTTTCCCTAGTTAACACTACAGGATGCAGCTTGTTTTCTCCTGGTCAGATCAAAGTTGCATCTATACTGCTGTCAGTTGTGAGACTAGAAGCTACAGTAGAAAGACATGTAATAATGAATTTGCAAGATAATGAATTTTGCATGTCATCAACAAATACTCCATAAAATTGCTTTCAGAGTCTCTGCCTCAGGGAAAATACAGAAACATGTGATGGATGATACCCTGATTTCCACTGTGTTTTGCAAGGAAAAATCCACATGTAAATGCTTGGACTTGCCGCACCATTCAGAGTGACGGAAAGAATCTATTTACACAAACACAAAAGTTGCAGTGAGAGAGGGAAATTACCCACTGACCTCACTTCAATAAACCTGTCAATAAACAGTAACAGAAATTCTTCACATAAAAATTAAAGCTGAAAAGAGACTGGATAAATGCAGAAGAGGAAGCTGAATAACTACTGGTGGCAGAGAAGACAATACCATGCAACCCTGTCAGTTAAAAGAACATTTTCCCTCTCCCTCTGCACTATCCACTATGGGAACTTGGGGGAAAAAAGTAGCTCTTCGAACAAGATTATCTATATACGAGATTGCATGGATTTAAAAGAAAATGTAGTAATTCTGAGCCACTTTGTTGTCTGCTAGCATCTTGCAGCAAGTCCTATGACCTGATTTAATTGATAATGAAAGAATTAGGTATTATATATTGTGGTTAGGTAAGTGGAATCATCCGATTAGTCAAGTACATTGCAAGAGAGTGCCCTTTTTACTGACCTGTACTAATCCAAGAAAGAATGCCCGCATTATTCAGAGATGTGGTCAGCATCTGAAGCAAACATATACCACAACTGACTTTGTGACCCCAGTTCCGCATCATCTCTCAAGGCAGATGTACCCTTTACACAACAGAAAGCTCACCACTTCAGGGAGACCAAGTAAGGATCAAGTTTCATTGCAACCTGTAAAAGCTCCTTCTACAGTGGCTTCATCGGATTGGAACTTAGAGATAAAAAGTACAGCTTTAAGTGGTAAAGGCTAGTTGTGGTTCTGAGGATCCCAAATGTAAATCCTCTTGTTATTTATATTCTTGATATCTTACAGAGTGACAGCATTGATGTGAACCTAAAAATCTTGCATCAAAAAATTCACTGCTGGGCACATATGTAACCCACCGATCTTATGACTGCAGCTGAAACCAGCAGCTGTTGATTTAATTATTTAATTGAGTCCAGTGACTGCTTACCCACTGACTGACGAAATTCCTCTTTAGTGTGGTTGCTGAAGGCTGTATGATTTTGAAGCTGATGCAAAGGGCACCCTAAGAAACATCAAACTGCAAAATTAACTGTATACGGTAATGCATATATGGGATAGAACATCCTAAATTATTTATACAAAGACATTTATTTCCTTTAGCAGCAGTGAAATAGGCAGGGTTGGGAGTTCAGAAGCCTAAATTTAATCTCATTAAGCTGTTTTTTTCTCTCTCACAATTTAGAGTTATGCTCCTTTACTTTCCTCATTCTAAAAATATAGGTACAATTTTATTTCCCAAAAGGGAGCTGGTATAAATGTGCATCTGGTGTTGGTATTCAACAAATACAAAATTAAGTACTGATTATGACAAGTGCAAGATTTCCATTTGCTGAAATTAAAATCTATGTACAAAACATATGGAGGTCAAAATAACAGTAAAAGTGAAAAGTTGGTTTTAAAGAAAGTTGTTACAAATCATTTGGATAGCCTTTTTCCCATTGAACCAACACATTTTCAGCTGTAGCATACTCCAAGCTAACACGGTATAATTTAATGAAGAGAAAGGAAGATAATGGGGAAAAGTGGATGCTTATACTGAGAACACAACAATATTTTAAAGGAATGTCTGTGGTTCAGTTGTGCTCTCTCCTGTAAACTCCTTGCTGTACCTTGAACGGTGAGCTCTGCGGACACAGATGCCTTCCCAGCGCTGTTTACCACTGTGCATGTGTAAATTCCTGAATCAGCAAGCTGAGCATTTTGGATTTCCAAGAACTGGATGCCTGTTTTCTCAAACATGTTGAAACGCTCATTTGGTTGCAACTGAATATCACCCTGCAAATATCACAAGACATTATAAGACAGCTAACTATTGGTAAGAGAAGGGGAGCAAGAAATTTTTTGGTAAAACATCAAGTCAAAATGCCTTTCTCCTATCTTTTAGCCAACTTCCTTCTATGAATAATACTCAGATGGTATAAACAAAAACTGTGTCCAAAAGTTCTATAGCTCATATCTGCAGGAGTCTGTTCTTCCCTGCATTTTGCCACCCACTCATCTCAGTTTGGTTTTGGCTTTTCATTATTTACTATATCCATATTCCTAGAAAAATTTATTTTCACTGTATGTGGGCTCAAACCAGTTTTCTCTTCATGTTTGTTTCAGGATGTCAAACATCACACTTCTAAGCAGAATCTTCCAAGTTGGAGAGTAGTTCTCTATTCCTCAACAGCTTCTTTATGCTGTATCACCTCAGGAACTGGAAAAATTTCTGCATAAGAGGATCTCATCAGTGGCCAGGTGGGGGTCGCAGAAGACACTAGGCATACATTAAGAGAGGCACTGCTGCAACACAGCTTCTCTGCAGTGCTACACTGGAGTTAAATTAAAAGGTATGGCTTTGAGGCAGGAAGAAATGCATGTAGTTCTATGTTCACTGTTACATAGATTAGATGATCAGAATGACAATTTTTGCCTTTAAATTGCATGAAATAATTGACCAACACCTCATCTGTGAGCAAATCAGTGCTTCTGCTTCAGTACCAGCCATTAAAGAGGAGTCCCTTGCTACCAGGCATCACAGCTTTTCCCATCCTAAGTATAGGAAGGGAAAGCATACAAATCTACAATTTGTAGGGCATTGGTCAGTAAACATTTGGGAAACACTACAGTGTTTTCAGACACTGCATTCCTGAAGTCTCTATCAAGTTACTGCTATCTGGGTGCTGTAAGTTCTATTTGAATAAAAAAAACTAGTTCACTGCAGGGGTTTAGTGGTGATACAGTGGAAGCTTCTGTTCTTTGCAACTTAACAAGTAAGAAAAGGAGAAAGAAAACAATAAGCAGAGTAAGACATTTACACAAAAGCTTATTCATTGGTTCTGAAAAGTGCAATTTTAATTGTTTATAAAGCTTCCATGCTGTATGAAAGGTGGTCTTGTGTAGGCCCGGCACTAGCCAGATGTGGTCCAGCAGCCACGTAAGTTTGTTTCCATGATGCTGAGGCAGAGCTGCAATACCTACCACTCAGCAGGACCCTGCAGTGCCATCCTGACATGGCCAGAAGCACTGTGGGCCTGAGCTTGTGTGCTTCTAGACATGACACATTTGTGATTACCTGTTTATCCATGCCTTATGAATAGGGATGCAAAAACATGCTTCACAACAACAACCTGCCAATAAAGCTCTGATAAAGAGCAACAACACATTTGCACTTTACAGAGCATATGAATTATTGAAAGACAGCTTCATGGTGCTCAAAATAGGTGCTAAAATAATATTACGAAAGCCTAAAGAAAACAAATTTAACCAAAAGCAATGGATTGAGGATAAATTCAAGAGACTGAACTGGGTGTCTGCAGGCCAGCAACGGTTTGACTACTGAGCCTCTGAACAGGACACCTATGGTATTTTACAGAATAAGATAGGCAGACCTGCAAGTGTTGAAATATGTTTTTTAAAGACATAAACATGAACCGAACTCATGGAGATGCTAATAACAAGGACTTTGCATACTTCATTCATTAGATCAGAGAAGGAATGCCAGATTATAGAATAACACATATAATACAACCTCTAACAAACTGCAAAAACATGTATGAAGGAGTACCAAAGCAAAGATCCAAGCTGCTGGATTGCTAGTCCCTACTTGCTGTTTACCACACAGCCCTGAACAAAGAGAACTGAATGACAAATCTCTTTTGAACTGAGTTGCACGGCTGAAAAACCTGAGCAAGTCTGGTGGGACTGGAAGCAGGCTGTTGTGGAGCAGCTGCATTGCAGACTGCCTAGAGAGCCAGCAGACCCTAAACAACTGACGACAGCTGGAGGGAGAAACAGACTCTAGATGGAGCCGCCAGCTGAAGGAGATGTCTTAGTGAGTGCTTCCACAGCAAGAGGCTGCTTGTTTTCTGAGAAGTACCCTGTCATTCTTGTACTACAGACAAGTCTGGAATAAAGCAGACAATGACTTGGAAGCATCTCCCTGTTCTACAAGCAGTTTTCTGAGGTTTTTTGTGGTTTCTTTGAACCCATCCTGCTGCCCCTGAAAACCTGGATACACTAAAAGAAAATAAAACTCTGAGAAAAGCTTTTTTTTTTGTTACTATACATAAGGCAACTGTCTGTTGAAGGCTTGAGGGGAGTAGGATGCCAACAGAGCAGTTATATATTTGCTCTTCCAAATTAAAGAAAGTAATAGTAATTCTCTAAAATACTAATAGTTTCAGTAAAAATGGCCTAATCAGTGTAATATTTAATTATCACCTGAAAGCTCTCTCCTTACTAACACAAAAAAGTGGTTGGAGATCTTGTGTATGACCAAAGGGGGCACTAGGACTTAAGTCTTCAATGCTTTTTTAATAGTCTAATGAATTTTAAATATTGCTCATTTATAAAGCTTTTTTTTGGTAAATGACAGATGCTCACAATGCCCAATTTTAATGCAGATCTGGAGTAACAGCTCAGGTCTCCTTTATTCTATGTCAGACTGAAACAGTTGAACTGTTGTTCATCTGCCTTGGATTTTTTTTTTTTAAATTTGCAAAAAACAATTGTGCATGCCAAACCCCAATCATATCTGTTAATTCCTAAACAGATAGTTTTCTTTTCAATTCAATTCCATTTCTTTGCAAACATATCTTCATTCTAATGTACAGGTAAAACCCAATGTGAGTGATACAGAAAAGGCAGTTTAAGACTGAGACACTGACATGGAACTTAGGAAATACAGCTGTAATTTTTACAGCTGTCAGAGACTGCTTTGTAATCACAGTCAAAGTATTAAATCCCTGCAGACCTTCTCTATAAAACAGAGATGATGATAATATTCACATTTTCCATCCTTTGTCTATTTATGTTGTTTACTTAGTAAGGTCTTTGGGCAAGTATGTCCCATACTCACTATTTTTATAATGGAACCTGGATCTTGTTTGGGGCTTTCAGATGGGTTTTTTTTGTACAAATATTTTCAACAATGAGACAGATAAGGGAGAAGTTTATATTGAGAAGGAACGCTATTATCTTTTGTTAGTTTATTCAGCATAAAAATAAGGAAGAATATGTTTCTACTTGTATGTAAATTCTCACCATGATAATTTGCAATGGCAAATGCATTTCATCCTTTCAAGGCACAGAATTTCAAAAGAGAAAGAAAACATTAATTTTTTCAGAAATCATACCTTAAACCAAGTTACTTGAGGCTGAGGTCGTCCTGTTATTTTACATGAGAATTTCCCTGTTTGGCCTTCACGCACAACAACTCTATTGGGTTTTGTAGCAAACTTGGGTGGACTCTCTCCCCAGATGCTTGGCCTATGCTCCACAGAAGGAACAGTAAGTCTTCCCCTGGAAAGGCAATCAACATCCTGGTTTTACAGAAGAACTGGGAGCTGTTGTGGTTAGAGCACACTTCAGGAAGCATTTTAGACCAGTGATCTGCCAACAAGGGTATATAATTGAAGGTAACCAAGACTGTACTTATACAATATTTTTTTGGACAATGGTAGAAATGGAAATGCTGGTGATGCTCTTGACTCCTCATGCAACTGAATGGTATGATGCTACACACCCTCAACCAGCATACACATAACTCACATAAATCTTGGGGACAATTTCAGTTGCTTATAAGCAGAGCTGGACAAACCAAATAATAGGAAACACTGAATGCATTTAGTTTTTCCCATTTTCTGTTTCTTAATTGCCTCCTAATAGATTATTTGTGCATACTTGTTCACTGTTCACAGTTCTTTACCATGTACTTTGTTTTGACACTGAGTGCAATGACACAGTAATTTCTGATTTACAAATCAGCAACTTGTTTTTGCAACATTTCTGACATGTCATGGTACAGATTTTTGGTTTGAGGAAGGCTTCTGTTTGGAATCTCATTCACTACAGTGTTTTCAAAGTAAACATGAAATGGGCACAAAACCAAAGTCCACCCATCCCAGGTGAATGTCGGTTAAGCATAAATGCCCAGCTCTACTTACATGGATGCCACAGCTGGGAAATGACATATGGAATGAAACTAGAGTGGCATCAGTGACTGCAGTCCAAAACCGTCAGTTACACAGCCGTAAAACATAAAACATCAAGCAGTATTATAGCAAGAAAAAAAAAAAAAAAGGTGCAACTTCAGGTCTGTTAATGTCAAAGGGAACACTCACACTCTTTGCTCTGAAGCCCTGGTACAGCAAAGACACACATTAGCAGATGGCAGATGGTGATTTCTTTTTTTTTTTTTTAGCCTTTAATTTCAAGCAAACGGAACCATTTTCAAGGCCTTCTCTTCCAGACGGCCTTTTACCACATGTAATTAAGATGTGTCAATACCTCACCATTTCTACCAGGTGTCAGATACTAACAGAGACCGCATCGCCTTAGTCCAAGGTGCTGCCAAGACATGATGGTTGCCATATAGACAGCTCGAGGTTTCTATGTAAGAGATGATACCATAATGAAAGGATTTACATGGACAAGAGGACCATCAAAAAGTCTTGGGAGAGAAGGGTGACTGTAATATGCTAAAATGGAAAACACTTCATCATATAATTAAATGTCTGATAGTTTTTAACATCATCTTCCTCATGCTGGCACTAAAGAAGAGCATAAATGTGTATTAAAGAAGTCTTTTAGTGACCATCTTTAGGTGGTGTTTCTATATTTATATATCTATACACATATACAAATGTATTAAAAGAAAATCAACTACTAGCTAGCCTGCAGCTTTATGGCTGTTTCCTAGATATACACAAACTGAAATGTATATCTCTTTTTCTTTTCCCTCCTCCCTGTTTATGTAAGGCATAAACTTTCCATACCATAGAATTATTAGTACTGAATAGGAGTAAAACACATGAGAGTTAAAAATGAGGTCAATCACTTTAACTCGATGCAATGGATTAGGATAGTGCTTTGGAAAGTCTGAATGTATAACAAAACCTAACAGCAACCTTGACTGTCCTTTCTTGCTTTGGTTACTTAGCATGTGTGTATTCCTGTAGCACATTTGTGACACAGACATTATGATGTAAAAGCCTTTCTGATTACTCAATTTCACTTACTATTTTCACTGTTGTAATCTCAGTTAATTTTAAAATTCAAAACATACATAAACAATATTCTTATCAATGATGAAATTAAAATCTTCAGTTTTAACTATCTGTATTCTGATCACTAACATAATCAGAGACATGTATTTTTGTCTACATCCAGGGTGACTCAGTCCCAGGGATATAAATCAGAAATAATTCTGCTTAAATTCAAGCTACTTATAAAGAAATGAATTCAGCTGTTAGAAGAATTAGGCCTGGGGCTTTTAAAACAGTCGCATTCACTTAGTTGTAAATGCTTACTGAAGTGCAGAAAGTACATGGCAGCAAGAAGGCTCTTCTGTGTGCCAGTTTAGATCACTCCATCAACCATTCTTGCTAACAGTTACTCCAAACCAGGACAATTCTTTCTTCTAAACTACAGTTTACCCACTGTGCTGCTTGGAAATCTTGAATATATGTGAGAGAATGCTGATTTCACTTGCTTTTATTTCTTATTGATGACTCTTAAAGCAGTGTTTGCTCTGGCTTTATAAAGAGACTGTCAGGTCATGGAAGATGTGGGGAAGGATTTCTGAATATCAGAGAGCAGAGACAAGAGGGTGCAATTTGCAGCAGAGGAGGGTGCAATATTGCAGATACCAGCAGAATGTTCTATTTTTATCCAGATTAATTCCTGTCAGTATGAGGGAGCAGGAGCTGTATCAGGCTACTTATGTCTTCCTGACAGCCTCAACCATTTTACTAACACAGCACCTCTCACAGTAGCTATTCTGCTTAGGATAAGTGGAGATTTGGACTTAGAGCCACAAATATCTTAGACTTCACAAATATCAAAGTGTTTGTTTTCAGATGTTGCTGTAGCTGGCGCTGCCCTGCCTCTGAGAGCCCAGCCGTTCTTGCTATCCCCATCCCACAAGTGTGAGAAATCATGCCAAGCAGTTACTTTATTCCAATGCAAGGCTGCGCAGAACTGAGTCATTAAGGACCAGGCTTTGCTTTCTTCTGTTACTCTGATTCCTGCACAGTAAGGAGCCTTGGGGATATGTTTCCAGTGAGGAATTACTGAGAACTGGAAGAATCCAACCCTTTTTGACTGGCCCTCAAAGTGAATCAGCACTAAAGACAAATTGCAAGAGGCACTTAAAATGGGGACAAGTGGTTGTTCTTTGGAAATAACTGTTTTACTTGTTTTCCTACCAAAACATATTTAGGTGTCTGTTAAACAATATCAAAGCCAGTGGACTTCTTACCCAGGGGTTTTGGCACTGGATGGCAGGCTGTATTTCTTCAAGGAGTTTCCTGTAAACATAGGACGGAAAGACAGGAAGTCAGAAGTTTTATCAAGACCATTGGGAATTACAGATAATAAAGACTATGTAAAATGTGCATTTCTCCAGGTTTTGAACATAAAGGAGCAATGTAACACCTGCAGTATAAGGTTATGTCATCTGTAGTCCAAAGTTAGGCTCTCCAATTTCAAAAGCAAGTTTTAGCAGAGTTACCATCTAACCCCTGGCCTCAGTAGTAACAACACTTCAGATTATTCGTGAAAAAATATTCTACACAAGTGAATGAAGCACTGTGTCTAATTTCTACAGTGCAGCACTAATTCAAATTAAGATAGGAAAAAAAGGTTTTTGGACTCTGAAAGAGGTCTTACTTTACTTGGTTTGTTTTTTAGTCCTGTGCTAGCTCAGACTACCTTTTCTGTAAAATGATTCCTTTTGAAGCACTATAGCTCATAGTGCTTGCTGGTGTGAACCACAGGGAGATGCCTCCGAAGCCACGTAAGCTCAGCGCCATCTACTGCACACAGCATTCCTGGTAGCTTGGGCACATTAAAAAAGGGTAAGGTCCTGGGGTAGATCCAGAGTGGCAGCGTGAAACAAACAGGTCTGATGGCTGTGAAAAAAAATTTGTTCTAGAGCCTTATAAGAATTTACATTACTGTGAAATAGGAGAGCTGTGCAGGATGGAAAGAGTAGATTGTGTTTCAGTCACTCATTTTTTCAAGTAGCAGTCAGCCCCACATAGATATCTTTGCTGAGAACAGAAAAAATCTGCACTTTGCTATCTTGATCCATAGAGGAATTTTTAGAATAAAGACCATGTAATTCTTAAGCTCTGAGAAATTCAGTCATGGGGTACTACCATGAAATTGCTTTTAAACTGCATCAAAACCCAGATCAGAAAAACTGATATAAAGACAGCTTTAAAAAAATCCTTCACCTCCATGCAAGTTGTCACTCATAAAAGTTGTCACAACTTAAAACCAGGGGGAAAAAAAAGGTTTTGTGTAATTTTTACAACAGAAGGCAATAACAATCATGCCAGATCCATGCATATTTCAGTATGTACTCAGAGGATATCTGTTAGAGATTTTGACTGAATAAACCCAAATGCTGATTGTTTCAGGACTGCTGTGG
Source organism: Strix aluco (assembly GCF_031877795.1). Taxonomy (NCBI): domain Eukaryota; kingdom Metazoa; phylum Chordata; class Aves; order Strigiformes; family Strigidae; genus Strix; species Strix aluco. The sequence continues at coordinate 12,615,106 of NC_133936.1, read as the reverse complement.
ATTTTTGCTTTGCTTCAAGAATTGAACATGAAGTTGTGATCTGAGGAGCTTTGATATTCAACAGATCTCTGACATGACCAAATTGAAAAGAGAGAAGCAGTACAATTGATTTCCATCCTTCCTTGGCTTTGTGTCACTATTTAAGTTTTAAATTTGGCAGTTTGCAACTATCTAATATGCAGATGTTCTCTTAAAAATTCCTGGGTTTGATCTTGGCTGTTTCCCGTGTGACATTAAGCATGCAATTACAACCAGGCGTTCAGTTTAGCAAATGGAAGCATGCATGGAGAATTCCAGGAACACATTGCCTCCGTGTGCCTATCTGATAGGCTGTGAAGCAACCAAGATCACCACAGTTTTTACTGCCTGAGAGAAAATGCTAACTTTCCAGACCTTTGTTTCTGTCCTGAGTGGTGGCTTCCATGAAAATTACAAAGTTTATAGCAAAGTCATTAAATCTAGGTCTTTTGTTACCTGGGCATCATCATAGACATCTGAAACGGAATGCACACTTCATCTAGCTATTGACACATAGTTCCCTGCAAAATGTCTTAAACTGTGAAATGCAATTAATGACTCTTACCCTTGCACCAGTGAAAGCATGTGTGTACAGTTGTGATTTTAACCAGACAGTTTAACACAGCTTTTTCATTTAATTAAACTAGATAATCATCGCAACAACAGCATAAGTATGCTCCTACCTTCCACTGTCAGTTCCACGGTCACTTGACGAACCCCACCATCATTTGCAGCCTCGCAGGTGTATTTACCACCATCACCTTCCTGTACACCTTTGATTATCAAGCTGAATATCCCCCGAATGCTCCGGTCCATGACATAATGGTCTCCCTCTGGGACAGGATGCCCATTTCTGTACCATGTGATCTGAGGTTCGGGGTAGCCTCTGACCTGGAAAGATGTGAGAGAGAGTGAAGAAAGAAGGCAAACATAACAGATGATGGTATTAGGAAGAAATGTTGGACATTTAGCAATGCAGTGGAAAGTTCTTGACACAGGAGCTGTTAAACACATACTCTTTGCAAGCCAAATGGCAGAACAAAATGAAATGAAAAATCTCTTGGATAAGTCAAACTGTTAAAATCATAAGACTAGGCAGATAGATACCTACACAGAAAAGTTTCCCACTAGAATGGTTTACCTGCAGTAGCATAGTGGCAGTACCAATGAAAAATTCTGACACCTGGGTCCCCATTGTTCAGAGACTCAAGGGCAGTGGTGCAACTATACCTCTAAGTGTGCAAGATTGCAAGGTGTCTAGACCAAAAATTTCTAGCATGGTTGCCAAGGATTAGGCTTACATTGTAAATCTGTATGGAGTCATCTACTTTTCAAATGCGCTGAGATATAGTAGCTCCTGACAATATACAGGCAAGAAATGCAGACATACCATATTTTGTCTTGATCTTTAAAGTGGAAGATAAGGAGTTGCAATTTGAGAAATGTCATTAAGGGTCATTCTCATGTAATGGTGGTAGGGGGGCTATAAAGACCTAGACATATTCACACAAACACACTGTTCAACTTAAAGAGCTTTGTGGTCTACTGGTAGCCCAAAGAAGTGTTTTCAACAGAATGAACCAGTCCTGTGCTCATTAAATAGCAACTATATTAATATATCCTTGCCTGTTATGGCATTAATGATACCTTCAGATTTGCAGGCAGATTGTCAGTTGGTATAACTGAGAATGGAGTTATTGATTTCAATTGAGCTGTTGAAACCTGATGAGCATCTGTGTCTTTCTTTCATTAAAAAAATGGGAAAAGCAGACATACACCAGTTTCCACCAAAGAATGAACTCCTCAGGCAAAGTTTCCTCCTCTGCTTTATGAGAGATGCCACCCTCTTTGAAGGTCACTTTAGTATGTTTTAACTGTTAGCACACTTCCCCAGTCATCATGACAACTCCTGATTACAGTATCACCCCTTTCTTTCCTGTTCCCCCACTCTGATACGTTAGCTCTCCATCTTCCGATTCTTTGATCCTTTGCCTACATGTCATGAAGTAACTGAGTAGATCAAGATGAGCTGGGATGAGTAACAGTTGTTTGCTCACTGGGAAAGGAGCAACATCACATTTTGAACTATGTTATCAAATCTTGGCAACTGAACAGGAAGTCCTTTCAACCTCCAGGTGGGCAAAATATTGATGATCTGTCTTGATTTGAAGAAGGTTTGGTTGTGGCTTGCACAAATTCCTCCCAACATTCTCCTCTCAGTTTCCAATCCACATTTCAGTTCTGCTTTCTTCTGACTGCACAGCACTCACTTTCCAAATTACAGTCTTCAGCCAAGCAACCTTACCCATTCCTAGGTTCTCTCCTTTCAAAACCTTTCATTTTTAATCCAGCCCCACCTCACTCCAGCTGGGTTTCTCATCTGTTGGAACTTAACCTACAGATGTCAGAATTTTTTCTCTTTCTTTGAATTCCTTGGGTATCAGTCCAGACAAATTAATTTTGCCAGTCATGTGGTGACCTCTTCTTCCTGGCACTATTTAGTGAATATATAGAGAGAGGACATTAATGTTTGCCAAGAGCATGAATATGCTGAATAAGCTGGAGAAACTTTCCACTTCTGGTACAAACTTCTCAAGTTCTGAGTCTATCTTTACCTAAGTAAGAGTCATGTCCTATGAAGAATACATTGTGGGATCCTGCACAATGGGGAGTCAATTGCTGTTTAAAAATACCACAGCATCTTTCTAAAGCTCTTTGTGGCCATGCCTTTTCTTTCCTGTGCTTTCTGAAAAACAGCAGCTCCACTCAACCGTGCCCCCTAACACTACTTCAGCATATTGGTTTAGTGCTTACTCAGAGGGCAGGCTCTCAGGAATATCTTTCTCAGCACATTTCATTTTCAGAAAAAGAGAGTTTTGAAGCATAAATATGACATTTTTTACAGTGGTGTAACTCTTGTTAGCTGATAGTGTGCTCACTGGTACAGAAAGTGACTTGTACCAAAGAACTGTTTCTTACTATTAACTTGTCAATGCCCTCCTACCTATCTTTCATTTTAGATTAAGAAACCAACAAAGATTAAGTGATTTACCCAAAGCCAGACAGTGTATTAGAATAGAGTTTCTACCTCTCATTTTTGCTTCATTGGATATTAAGATTTCCTTGAATTTGAAATATTTGAGGCAAAAATGGCTTTGCAACTGCTATTTCAGGTAACACAATACAGTAAAATGACAGAGTAGCACTTCAGTTGGTGTGAAGAAAGAACCACCTTTTCAATGCATTACATCACAACCTCTTTACTGACATTAGTCTAGCCACATCTGTTTACAGCTGCTGAGATTCTGGCCTGTGAGTACAAGCCATCAATTACACGTCACCTAATACATTTACTACTTTTTCCAGTTCACAATCACTCCTTCTGGTGTTTTCTTCTATGTATTGTTCAACTGAGCTTCAAAGCTCCCAAGCATAAACCTTCCATCACTTATTCCAGGGAACAATTGGGGTTGAAGCAATGGGAAACACCTTCCTTCCATTTTTATTTTTGTTTTATCGTATTCTTAAGTCCCTCTTGGACCACACAAGGCCATTTTTACCTGACCACTCAAGCTCTGGTAGACCATTATATGTGCCCTTCCAGTATCATATGGCTGAGCCTACATTAAGTATTTTGTCATTTCTTCCACGTGTGTTTATTTTATGCTTGCTACGTCTGTATTATTTTGTTCATCCACACCTCTACACTGAGGAAATGCCACACAGAAAATTACAAACACAGGCAATCAGCATGCCGTTTCCTTTCAAAAGGTTGAGTCATTCCCTTCCCAAACTCTCTATTTTTTTTCTTTCATTTTTTGTCAAAAATGAAATGATGGGATAGCAGAAGTTTACAGAATTGCTCTGTTGCAAGGATTTATTTCAGGTTTGGGTTCGGAATGTGTTTCAAACTGAGCCAGACCTTTCTGAAATACATAGTCTTGCCATAAAAGTGTCAGGGACCCTTAAACGAATCACTGGTTACTAGGTTTTGATCCTAATGGATCAATTCCAGAACTGCAGCAGGTTTTATATTCCTCCCTAACTGTTCCAGAGCTCACTAAAAACATCTGCCTTAAATAAATCCACAGCAAAGAGAAATTTATCTGCTTACTTAATGCCCAGCAGCAGAAGGCTATAACCTTTATTTACAGCTTGGCCTGTGTGAGTATTGCCAGTCCCAGTGAGGCTACAGCTTTTCTTTACCTGCTCTACAACACTAACAAGTGGGAAACTGACAGCAAGCAGCAAATAACCGTTGTGTTAGCACAAACATGAGTTTTGAGTTTTTGCCTATCAACTGCTTCGAGTCTTCCTGGAAAAGATTGCCAAAGTAAAACAGGCCTTCTGCTCCATGCATCAACACAGCAAGTGGAAAGAGCTGGGAGAGAACCTGTTGCCTGTGAAATTTCCAGAGTTAAGATTCAGTTCTGTATCTAGGTCTGGGGGAATGATATTGAAAAGGGATGGTGCTAGGTTCCCAAAGAAAAGAGAAAAGGAGAAAAAATACATCAGAGCTATTGAAGCTGTACACTAAAGGATAGTATTGTTTTAAAATGTGCTGCTACAAACTAGTCCCCATTGTCACAAATCTAAAGGCATTCAGTGACCACTAATGCCAAATATATTCAGTGACCCTTTTTCTTGTTTGAAAGCACAGAAAAGATCTTCTAAAACTTGGCCTATACCTATACTCCATAAAAGAGCTGTTTATATACCAATTCCAAAAAAGCATAGGTTTGCCTACTTAAATCCATCACAGTTGCAGTAGTAGTTTAGGGCAATGAGATGCACCCTTTTGGCTCATGCTTTTAACTTCAAAGTCATATCCTGCCTTGTAATAACTGTTGCTGGCTCCAGTGAGGTTAACAATGAACACAAACCCACAGCACCCAGAAAGAGTCAGCCATAAGTGACAATAAACTGAAGTATAAGTAACTGTGAAACCCTGATGGGGTGTGTACTATTACTCACTTTGACAGTAACACCTTAGGACTGTTGGAAATGATGTCAAACATTACATGATATATTCTAGCATTACGTTCATTATATGGCTGAGGTGTTCAGTGCTTGACATTAAGGGCTAGATAAATGTCCCATGTTGCTGCTCAGGGTCACATCAACACACAAGCAATGAGATCAGGAAGAAAACAGCTATCAAAAGGATGTCTTGGTTTGCAAAATCCCCCCAAATTACATCATATATAGACAGGCACATCAAAAGTTGTACTAAGACTGGCAATGATACAACTGTTATGAAGTTGCTATTCAAAATAACTCCCTTCATAGACATGATTTCATATGCTGCAATATGAATTCCACTAATGACTAAAATTCCTCTCAAGGGACAATCATTCTCCCATGAAGTCAGAATTTTAAAACATCCATATTCTGTCAGCACATAGCGTTCAGTTGTGCTGCTATTTCTGTAGACTACTTTTGCCTTTAATTCCACAAAATCCAGAATTAAGACCTATGTATGTAAAATACTCAATCACTAAATAAAAGCATCAGTTGTATTTGGTTCAATCCATCTACAGGAAATTGATTTTTAATTTACCTTTGAAAGACGGAAATATTCTCTATTCAACTTTTTATACTTCACATGCTATTTAAAACGTAGCTTTCAACCCAGTTTGCATACCTTGTTGCTTTTTGAACCTGTCTTTTAAAATAAGCAGGTTTGCTGCTCCTGCAGCTAAGTGACACTGCTTTTTGACACCTGGTTCTCAGTGAAAAGAACTTGGTGTTATAACTGCCCACTTATGTTTGAGATGGAAAAATACAGAATATACTTCTTAGAGAAAATATATGGAAGCTTTTGTTGTTTTAATTAACATGTGCACTGATAAAGGATTAAGCAAAAATTGACTTTTCCACTTGTCTTGAGACTTTTAGAGATATGCAGCCCTTGAGGCCATTAAAAGTGATGCTCTTAGCCTGTATCTTATTCATTGTAACACAGAGAAATAAGTTATTAAAAAAGCTGATGGTTAGTAGTTAGTAGCTAACACATTTGTAGTTGGACTGTAGTGTCTGGAAGCATTAAAACAACGTGAAAACAAAGTTTGCATGACCTGGGTAACAAGTCTTACAAGAAGAATGGCTGTAATGAAAACTGTTTTCTAATGCATAAAGGTACCTGAAAAGCAGAAGAGAATAAACTGCTTCTCACATCCACAATGGATAGGACAAGCATAGACTTTTAAGAGAAATTGGCCAGTGGGTTGGTAGATGATGTCTGACGGCAGTGACCTCCTTTAGAAGAACAGCAGGTGTTTTGCTTATTTGGCTGCCTGCCTATCTTAACATTAAGGAATGCCAGAAAGTGAGGTAACTTTTTGAGAAGTATTTGGAGCCTATCCTCTATTCCATGCCCACCTTCAACCAGAAACCAGTCATTTCTGGGAACTACATCTCAGAAAAGGCCACAGAGATCAGAAGTTGTGAAGGGATAAAAAGAGGATGGCCTCACTTATAGATGCCAGATGTTAACCATTGAGCTCCCAAGTGTATGCTCTGGGCAGATCATTAGAAGTCACACCAGGAGGAGACATCAAGGGAGATGTGGAATTCAGAATATCTGACAAACTTTGACCTTTATTCTGCTGCCTGCAAACAAAAGCCTGACAGAAAAAAAGAAGGACCTTGGCCTAGCAAATACTCATTATGAGCAGGGCATAAACTGCTTGCACCTTTTGCAAAACTTAGAGTACTGATCCATCAGATTGTATCAAGAAAGCAGCAGAAGAAATGCAGTTAAGTAGCATGACAAATTTTGTAAGCATAATTCTACTCAAAGAAGTGAAGATATAGAAAAAAAGAATGTACAGCACTTACACTTGAAATGTGGTAGAGACTGTATAGTGTACCTCTTCTTCCAATGTCTAGGTATCAGTAAAAATGGAATATTAGTCACTTTATTGCAAGTTACAGATTAGATGGGCTCATCTGAAGGTCATACAGTTGAAGGCTCTCATTCAGCCCCAAGAGATTCAATCCAGACAGTAACAGCTGTTCTGTGGATGTGGCTTATCCTAGGTCATACAAAGAAAGCGGTGTTTCCCAAAGTCATCAGATTCTAGCCAATGTCCTCTATCTTCCTTGAATCAAGTGCCAAGAGATTTTGGATCTGGACCTTGATAAAAAGACGTGTGAGGGGAATGGTGTACTTGAGCAAGCTTAGCAGAGGATGCTAAGAACTGGATACACCATAACACATATTTGGTCCACGTGGACAGAGCTGTGCTCTCTAACAAGAAAAAAAAGCCAATTCTTGTTGTAATAATTCATACTGATGTGAACTGTTAATGTCAGTCTTAGGAAAAAAGTACTACAAAACTGTGGAGACTACAACTTGACCATCGTGAACACAACCCCACCTAGCAGGTGGTATATTTTTATTTTAATTTAGATTTTTTGGTTAGTGCAGGTGGGAAACATGGTTCTGGCCAGTGCAGCTCTTTCGTAAGTCTTGTAACAAAGCTCCTGTTAGGCTCAAGCTGCAGTTTGCTTTAACAAATGAACAGCAGATGTTCTTGATAAAGGAAAGTGGACATGATACATTGTCAAGCTTGTTCTGAGACTTTAAACACACACAAACCATATCTCAAGAATAGTTTATCCATTTCAAAAGCTTGCTTCTAAAACAGAGAACTTGCCTGCAAGGTTAAACATGAAAATGTTAAATATTTGGAGACTTGGCTATGACCTTGCAAACAAATCAAATAACCTACCTCTTCTATAGAACAGTCTAGAATCTACAGTTGCCTCATTTAAAGCAAAAAACGGAATACATACTAGGACTAAACACAGCTCACTTCAAAGCATTACCTATTCTATGTACAAGAAACAATAATGGTCTTTCTGTAAACCTTGGGTATGTTTTCATTTAAGTCCTGAACTCTGGACACTACATCTGGTGTTTAGGTTTCTTATTCCACATGCACACAGTCCTCATAAATTAGTTCGCTGGGCGTAACCTTAACTGCAGCACAACTCTGAAGATCTAAGTCTTCACAACTGGTGTATGCAATTATCTGTTTCTTCTCCCAAATGGTGTGGAGCAGGGAGAGAAAAATGACAACACAAACCTTCAAACAGACTGTTGTCTTGAAACAACCCCCCCCCCCCCCCAACACAACCAAAACCATCAACAATTAAAAAAAGAATCAAAGGTAGAAAGTAGAATCAAACATCTGCAAAGCACCACCAAATACTACAACTCATTCTTCAGGCACCCATCCCTGGCAATCACTGCATTCTGTTCTTAGGCAATCTCAGACCATGCATAATTCTGTTGAACTCCTTCTACAAGATTTCATCTACAAATGTTTCAAACCATACACATTTTGCTTGACTCTCATTTGTGGCAATTAGAAGAAAATCTTTGCTGAATTGCACTCCTTGATATTGCTATTGTTAACATCGTGAGTGAAGGAAATCTTACATTCTTTTAGTCTTGAGTAGAAAGATCGTATGCCACAGCATTTGCATAGAAGGCTGCAAAATTTGCCATTGTCCCATTTGCCCTGAAGAGAGATACAGAAGAATTACCTGGAGATGCATTCAATGCAAGGGTAAGGAGACCCAGAAGGTAAAAAGAGACTTCGCACTTTCTTCCTATTTATTGAAAGCTGTTCCTCTAAAATTATTATTTCAATGTAACAGTGTGCCATATGAAGTTTATCTCTTTCTAGTCCTGTGGAAAAACCTGTGGCCCAATTTCGGAAGATGCTGAATAATGTGGAGTTTTCACTGACTTAAAATATGATAGTGAGTGCTGAGCACGTCTGGATCATTTTGACTGCTATACCCAGCTATGGGGATATGAATGAAAACCAGTATACTTTATTTTTAAAAGTCCACTAAAACTCGCACAATATCATAAAACTACATGGATTGAGTTCAGATTATGGATCCTGGATCTAGACCATAGGATACAATTACAGAATTCAGATGAGACAGAAGCTAGGGGAAAGTAGAGTTAATTCTCCAAATTTTCACACGAGACACCCTTTCATTGAGTTCCACTTTGCTGTCTAGCAATGTGCAAGGATTTCTGCAGGAGCTTGGCAAAAAGTCCATTCATCCTGGAAAGTGTGGAATGATTTGATCACATGGAATAACTTTCTGCCATGCTTCCGTGCTTACTGCCTCCCTGACACCTGTATTGACAATCTAGTATTCTGTACCAAAAAGACAAAAGTTTATCTTATACAAAATTCTTTGATTCTGATGAAGACTCATTAGATTTTGCTTCATTAACTCTGCAATGCTCCATTTGGCTGGAAGCATACTTTCTGTTCCGATCAGAAACCAATGCTGGCATTACATGCCCGCCACTTAGATAGTCTGGAAGAAATATACATAACTGGGTCTAGCAAACTACTAGCACACTTCACACCTCCTAATTGTTTAAGTAGGAATTCAGGTACCCAAGAACAAAACATCCATCTTAAAATGCATCAAGAAACATGCACATAGAAAATGCATACACAAACACAGCCATTATGGTGGTCACGTGCAAAAGGTGTTACAAGAAAATAAAGGTGTCCAAAACAGTGGAGAATTACATGAAAAACAGCAAGCTTCTTTGTAAGGAGAACACTTTGGATCCTACATTTCTGTCCAGCTTTACAGAAATCATACAAAGAAAGCTGGTTTGGATTTTCCATCTGAAAATGTCAAGTTATGAGATGGTTACAAAACTAGATTTACTTCATGCATACAGTGGGAATTTAGAGAACAGCCAGAAGTTGTTCTGGAGCATACAAGTCTGAGCAAGTGCAACACCTTAGTACATCATTAGGGCAGGCTCAGGTGAGCCTCCCAGACTGCATGCAAGGCATTGTCTGTTTTAACCTTGCTGTTTGACATTTTACTGTGGTTTCCTATGTTTTATATTTTGGAAAATAGCAAATAAACATTCTTTATTCAATCCCATGTCATTCATGACTGTATAAACCTGTTTCATATCCTTGTCTGCTTGTACTGTTCAAGCTGAAGAGCCCTTGGTTTTCAATCTGTGCTTATACTAGAAGCCATGAAATACTTGTGAAAATCCCTGTCAAATTTTCTGTCTCTTTTCTAGACTGAGATAAGGACAGAGCAGAACTGTATGCAGCATCCAAAATGGGAGAACCCACAGATTTCTAGATTGATGCAGCAGACTGTTGGATGTCTTTTTCCTTCCAAATTTTTTTTAACACTCTTTGCTATTTTTCCTACCTTGAGCTGATTAGTCAGAGGGCTAGAGGGCTGTTCAGGGCAAGGTCTCTCTTTAGAACTGTAATAGCTAATAAAAATTGAACTAAGTATATTTTATTTTTCTACTTTGTACTCATCAATGCAAAATGGCATTTGATGTTTTATAGTCCAGGCGCTAAACAGAATGAGATCCTTTTGCAGATGGCACCCCACCAATTTTAGTTTTGACTTTTTAAAGTAGCTCTGCATTACCTGCAAATTTTGTTATCTCACTATTCAACTCCTTTTTGCAGATTGCAAAGGTGCTGAACGCTACACATACTACCATAGATCTTTAGAGGAATTGGCATTTATGGTACTCCCAGCAAGGAAGAATTTATGACCGATGGAAGACATGGTCTGCTAACTGAAAAGCAGACAGCAGCTGCAGATCATTTCTTCTTCAATCTTCTACATTTCATCATATTTTTTTGTAAAATTCAGCGTGGAGAGTTCTGAGGTGTGTGGAGTATTGGCTTTGTGCTCAGTCACCAGAGTATATTGTTCGAATAAAGCATTGCTTTCCCAGGTACCATAACATCTACAAGTCCATTTGTCCTAGATTATTTCTGAAGGACTGAAGTGGAATTTCAGAGCAGCACTGGGCGACAGCTGCTTTGAGTTTAATGTCTAAGTTTGAACACCAGCCCCAATTAATGCAGCTCTTAAGAAAATGCTTAATCCCTACTTATGTCTTTTGGAATTAATCACATGCATAGGTGTTTTTCCTGAACTGGATTTTATTTCATTTAAAGAATAAGTTTAAATTTATTTCATTTAAAGTAACATTGTTATAGGAGTTTTCAGACAGCCCCCAAATAGCCTGAAACATCATTTAGATGAAATACAGAACATTATCAAGGTGGACTCTACCCTTTACAGTATAGTGGACATGAGGGGATGAGGGGAACACACTGTATAGAGAAACACATTTCTGTGTAGCTATAGTGTCAATCAGCAAGTGAATCAGAGGTTGTAAACCTCTGTTACACTAATGGGGGCATTTTCACACAGGTGTTGCAGTCTCAGATTGGCAGTGGGTTTTTGATGGAGCTTTAATAAATCATTCTACCAGCAGTAACATCTGCCTTTTTACTTTCCACACATTGTAGCCAGCTGAGCTGTAGCCATTAAAAGCATGAGGAGAGTTTTATGCAAACCACCCATCTAGCTCACCTGGACCTTTTTTTTTCCGTAAATACAAGTTTTCTGAACTTAAAATGGGATTATAAATAGATTGAATGCCTGTCCATCTTTAGATCTGTATTTATATTTAGTCATTGTTCAATTTTTCCTCTTTTTAAAGTAGTTAGTCTAGGTTGGCAATTCAAAAGCAGTCAGATGCCATAAACTTCGGCTAAAGTCTAGGAGAAAGATCAGGCTATTTCCCCCATTGCCACCCAGATGCTGTCCTGGCTCCCTCCTACTCCCTTGTAGTTGTTGCACATATTTATGAGTTACATTGGCACACAAAGATGACAAGGTCTCAGCAAAGTGGTGACACTCTGACACTTTATCAAAGGAGGAGTGTGAAGGATACCGAGTTACGCACAAACTGAAGACAATTTCAGTTCCAAAATAGGTAGCTGGCATGTGGGAAGGTATCACTCTGACTTCATAGCTGAGGATGTGAGACATGGAGACACTCAGAGACTTTGCCAAACTCTCACTAAAAGGAAATTAGCTTTCCATATTTAATGATGTTAGATCAAATAATCTGACCATATTTCCTCCTTGCCAAAAGATTTGCTGTTGCAGCAATCAATGCAAAGACTGAACTGAAATTGCAGCACAGGAGGGCAGTTGCTCTTCTTACCCTGAATAATGACTGAAGCCATCAACTTCTTATTAATGTGTTTGTATACAGGTATCAAAGTGCACACTATCAAGTAATAGCAAAGAGGTTCCAGACAGAATAGGTCCAGGGCCTTGGCAGCAAAACAGAAACAGTGAAATAATGTTACAAATAAGAGAATGTTAACTCACCACCGTAGGAGAATGTGAGGAACATAATAAAATGCAACTCTGTCAGTGCTCAGTGACTTCAAAACTGCCATACAGCTCTGCAGAATAGAAGTGTCTGTAGAATGGGCCAAAAAGATTTCAAAGGCGAAGGCAAGCACAAGAGCTCTCAACAAAAAAGGGAAGATAAACTTTGCAGCCCTCTCTTGAGTGAAACTCTCATCAATTTTAATGAGAATTTTGTCTGCTTCTGAGTATCTCCTTAACGAATAAAAAAAAAAAAGGCAAATTGCAAAGAGGAAGCTTTCTTCCCATAGACCAACGGATGTTAAGGCCTTTTAAAAAGTGTTAAATTTTATGAGGTGCTGAATAGTTCAAATAGCTTAAAATGCAAAAAAATGCAAAGAAATATCTGATCTTGTGTGTGGTTATGGGTCATTTAGGATTATGCAGTAAGAATGTAAATGAGTTCAAAAGGAAACAACTGTGGCTGCTGAATGGATATAAGGCTCTTGCTAATTGTCCCACATAGCCCAGTAAGCCCCTAAAATGTGGTCTCTTTCCCTAGCCTTCTCTGGCTCCCCATCTTCAGTGATTCTGAATCAAGATGTCTATCAAATATTACTAAATGAAGCAGCTGCTTCAAGTCAGTCACAATGAATTTAGGAGCGCACCAGAAATTTCCTGATAGGATCAATGTTCATTTCAGAGCAGCAATCTGCTACAGAAAACAAGATTTTGAAAAATCAAACCAGAGTTTCACTGTGTTGTGACAGGTGTCAGAACAGGAAGAGTTCGTTCACTTCCACTTCAACAGGACAGCCTGATTTACTGTGTTTGCCGCTACTTTTGTTCATAAATTTTATTTGGCAGAACTAGAATAAAGGCTGAAACATAAAACAGTTTAACACCATAAAAACAAATTGTTGGGAAACTATCTCCCCTCTTCCTACCACCAAAAGTTTAGCTTTTAACACTTGACAAAGATTTTTACTTTCAGTTGTGAATCGTTCATCCAGTAACAATTCAGAAAGTTGGATAAAGATTGTTTAGACCAAGCAGAAGCACTAGGAAGCCCCCTGTCAAGTACAGGGTGAAATTAACACCAACATTTAACTCTGTCATTAGCAAAATGTGTTTATGTCCCCACTCAGAAGGAAAACTGTAAACATTTAGCTGTTTTATTTTACAGAACTGATCATAGAATCCAGACACTCTGAGCCACAGCTTGAGACTGGGACATCATCAAGTCAAAAAATACTGCTGATACCAGACAAAAAAAGCAAAACTAAACAGCATCAATTATTTTCAGAGCAATGATCCCTTCATAACAATAATATTTGGGGTTTGAATTGGCAATCACTTTTTAAAGATGACAATCCACTCTGTTTCTTTCCTTTCTCAAAAGAATGATCATCATTCACTGTAATAACACTTGCAAAAAACTAATTTTTCCATTGCATATTATTTCTGGAAGACTGAAAGATTTTTTTTTTTTTTTTTTTTTTTTTTACTCACTGATGGGAAGTTTCTGTCTTAGTAGGATGTGAATTTATTTTACACATCACCAAATACTAGTGGCCCTATCTTCTTGTAGGAGCTATGCCACTAACCTTCAGCTTCATACTTTCCTAGCTTGGGGATGCTGTTCTTAGGAATTCAGTATCAATACGTGTTATCAACAGATAAGGAATCTCTATACACTTACATAAGCACACACAGTATGCATGATCTACTGTAGAAGATTAATAAAAAAAGAAAATATGTGCTTTCCTTCTGTGCCCAAAACACACAGCTACTGGAAAATATATTTGGAGCTATGAAATTCATAATTAAGGGCAACAATCCACATCTGGAATGTAAGGTGGTAACAAAAACTCTTTGCTCTGAATGAACATGCCCGTACTTTATCTATTTCCAGCCAGACAAGATTTATTTCCTTCAATTTAGGAGTCTGGCAGTGGCCACAGAAAATGCTAAAACGGGATTTTGTTGCTGAGTTGACCGCACAGTTATATGTTCATTTAAAGACTGTCTGCTGATAGTGACGAATGCTTCTGGCAAAGCTCTGAAATGCTCTGGATAGGTTATAAAAATTCTCCTCAGTTATGTGTACTGCTCCACTGTTAATGCTACTTGGTAGGGCTGGCAAGCACACTGGGCATGAAATGACATTTGTTTTAAATTTCATTAAAAAGTAGAACTGATGTGATTACAAAGAGGTATAAAATGCAGTGTTGGATTGTGAAGATATGAATATACTAGACAGCCTAAACATCTAGCATTTCTCATTGCATTATTTATTCCGCTATGTGCAACTTACTACTATGCATTAATAATTAAGACTTCCATACACAAGCCTATTGCCAACATCAACTGCTCATTAGCAACTGTCAGTGACATTTTATTCTGTAATAATCTGCAAAACCTATAACCTTTCTAGGCTTCACACATATAGTTTTTAATAACAGCTTAGCAGAGATAACTCATATAGTGCAATATACAAAATGCTGTGTTTAAAATAAAAATTAAGGGCTGAGCAAGAACTGTTTAAAAGAAAAAAAACACTCAAAGCACTAACTGAAATACTAAGTATAAATTGATGTGGCCATAAATTTCTAGTTCAACAGTTCAGAATAAATATTTATAGACATGCTGAGTTCAAGAGAAATTTTGTGGGCTCGCCTCTTCTTTCTAATGCTTTCTCTCAAAACTAAAATTGCTGTGATCTTGGTAAGAGCAACATACATGTGCACTCAAAAGTAGCTACATTTGTTTAGGTTGTGGAAAAAGTGCTTACTCTGCATATGCTTTCAATAGAGCTCCACTTAACTGCAGTTGCTGGCATTCCTATTGAGAGATCTGAACAAATCCAACATAATGTTTTCCATTAAACCTATGAGCGTGTAAGAGTCTCCTGAGCAGACAAATCTTTGTCTACAGTTCTGTCCACTAGCATATCCCAACAGGCACACAAACTAGCTTTTGTGTCAAGGCACTGAGGACCTAATTCTGGCATTGTGATGCTCTTAATCCAACAGCAGTCACCTGCTGTTTTGGTGATATTTGAACCTATTAATTGGTGATATTTGCACCTATTGCAAATTTTAACTTTCTCTTCCAAAATCAGAAGACATTTCTCTCCAATAGGGATAGATTCATGGCTAAGGTACTGGATGGGAATTGAACTTCTGGAAGACAGCTGTTCAGTTCTGAATCCAGGCATGTATTTCTGTGTGATCTTGCCCAAACCAATACATCTCAGTGTGCCTCACTCCACATGAATGTTAAGGGGGGTCACAATGACTATTTCTACTGTGGTTTTAGCTAAGAAGGTCACCAGAGAAGGGCCCAACTCTAGTCTGGCCTGGCTATGTGTTAAATATTATCAGCAGTCATATACTAGGACTCCAGTTGAATTAGGCTGTTAAAGTGGTACCATGAAATAAGCAAAAATCAATACCATTTACCATCGTTCTTTAATCTGTCATTCCAAGATTTTATCATAATTTTTCTTCCAGTGCCCTGGGTTTTAACATAACTTTGTTTTGAAATATTTATATTTGTCCCCCTGTAGAGACAAACTGCTGAGTTACTCTTTTACAAAGAAACACCACAATTTATACAGACAAAAGAATCAGGCTTAAGTATATTGAACTCTTGTTCCAGAGTGTTCACAGAACAGAAAAATTCTTTATTAATTGTTTTCCTAATGAGTATGGGAATGTGATATAAATGAGTTAGATTTCAGATATGAGATACCAGATACTACCATGTGTGTGGGTGCTTTTACAAAATAGTGCGCATTACACTAATATTCTAAGCTTTGCAAAAACAATTTAAATAATACATGTGTCATAACTATAACTATAGGCTTGCTTGTGTATTATGGGGCACATGGAAAGAATGGCAACCTCTCAAGCCACACAGTTACAATTTGATTCTACTGTGCAGCTAGAGGAAAATTACCATTCTGGTTCAACATGAGTCAAGAGCACGGAGCTGGATGAAATAAAGTTAAATATTCTGTTGCCAAAAGCCAAGTAACCATGAACAGAATTATTTAATTTGTCAGTCTTTGCTTCTCCATTTTCTTTGGGCTACATGTGCAGATTGTTGTCATCTTTAAATGAATAGTTCTTGTATACATTACATATTGGCATACAGAATAACTTTTAATTAGTATTTTAGTAAGTTCAGCTGTTGTATTTCTAATAAAAAGTGTATTCCATAGAGTAACATTTACTATAGTATTTTGAAAAGGTGCAGAAAAGCAAGGAAAATTCAGAAAGATAGATAAAGTAAATTATTTTTCCATTTCACCTCATTCTGCACATGAATTACAAAGGTCTCTATATAAGCAATAAAGGCATGCAAAGCTGACTTGGAATTTGTAGCAGTTTTAGCCACAGTATTTTCAGAAGACAAGGATTGCTTTGTTCTGTCTGGCTGCAGGTTTACAGCAATGCACTGATTTACAGAGAATAAAGCTATCTTCATCATCAGAAAGCCTAGAAAAAGATTTTTTTTATTTTTTGAGAATGGAACATTTCCAGGTTTTCTCTCTCTCACGGTGTATATCCCTAAAGCTCCTCTGAAGAAGAAAGACATAAGAGCTTAAACCTTCTCTAGAATATCACTGCAACATATCCTTAATGTGGGAAGACTAGCCCACAAGTTAGGTTACTAACTTGTAAGTCAACAAACAGGATTTAACTCCCAACAAATAATCTGGCTGTCAAGTTTCTTACAAGAATAAATTCAACATATTTAGGCAGGCAATTCAAGGCCCTTATACTGGACTAGTCATCTCAGGGATGACCAGTCAGTGGAATGCCTTGATTTTCTGGCTCCTATTAGCACAAAGAGCTTACTTATGCTCCTGACTGTACCCTCTGGTTGAATCCTGAACCTGGTTCATTGCTTGTCATGTCTGGGACCATCAGTAGACCCTGTTAGAGCACATGGCACTGCCTGCTGTGTTTGGAGCCTGTGGGACTGCAGCCCATTGGTGATGGCACAGCCCGTGCATGGCTCACCCTTGGCTCCTGGCTCACTTTCCTTTGGGGAGCAGCCAGCCCTTGCTGCTCCCTGTCAGACACAGTGGTTTCTCTCCTTCGTGAATGGGTCAAATTGTACACGATTCACAGCAATGTTATTTTCTGTTCAGCATGCACTTTAGATGCTAGGCAGTCCAGATGTTACATGTAAAAAAAAAAAGTATGTTGTCTGGTTTTGCCCAGTAGGTTTCCAAACTTCATACTGTATCCATGAGTGAACAGAGCCAAGTAACATGTCAAAAGCAGAAATTTTTAGCTTTGGATTCTAGGTGCTAGAGTGAGTGTGGACTGAGCAAAACCGCAGTAAGTAATGATATGTTTTGATTATAAACCTTCTCCACATGTGGCCTTCTGCAAAGATTCTGAATGCATCATGCTTGCTGTCTATTAATGACTACCTTCTTTTCCTACAGGGGAAAAGCAGAATTATACCAAAAGTGTGATTTTGTGTCATTTGGTGTAATTTAGGTAAAACTCTCAGGGATGAATTTACAGATTTACAGTTAAATGCATACTTTGCTATTTCACATGCTCTCATAGTTATATATGGCACTGAACCCCTCCCTGACCTTTGTGGTTTCATCAGCCAGATGAAGGCAAGGTGCTGGAGTAAAGTTGAAGCCTTGCTTATGATGGGAGAAGGAAAATACATTCCTAGTTAGCCAAATGCATGTCTGATGACCTTTTGGGTCAGCTAGAGAAAGGAAATTTAAAGTTTTTCCAGCTAAGGGCATATTTTTGGAAGAAAAAAAAAAAGCAGCAAAAAAACCTTTTCCCCATTTCATCCCTCTTACACCACTACAGGCTATTGCAGCACAAGAAAAGAACGTTAACTGCTCACACTGTTCCAGTTACTAGGTCTTCTTTAACCTTTAAACCTATAATGAGCGTGAAAAGAGTCAATGCACAATTCCCCAAAATAGCAAATTTAAAACATCATAATGACAAGTTGCAGCCATGTTTCATATATTACTAAGAACATTTATTTAAATAAGAAAGCACAATGCTACATGATGAGTTTTATTGCCAGTGAATTGACCACGACAAAGACTTACACACTGGTCCAAAGGAGCAAGGGAGACTAGATGATGATATTTTCAAATTAAAAGCAGAATTGAAGAATCTAATAAGACTTTGTTGAAATTTGAAAGATTCATGATTAACCATCATGGGACAAGAAAAATAAGAAGAATTATACTGACCACTTCTACCCTAACTTACACAGACTCAATCTCTGAACATATCTTTGTTCAGCTATTTAGGATATGCTGATTAGCTGTTTTTCCCTTGGGAAACTGCTAGATTTTCTTCTATTCCTTTTTCAGACATTTTTATCTTATCATCCCTAAATGGTGGACTTCATGATTAGTCATGGAATTTATTCCATCATTACTTTTGTATCAGACTGAACCTCATTTACACCACAATATGAGTACTTTATATCTCCTTTTCCTCTGCAAATGTGTCAATACATAATTTAAGAAATTTTTCTCTGATTCCTATTCAATTACTACAGAAAAATAGTAAGTCCAGAAATCCCTACTAATGAAGTAAATTTTCTTCAAAAATCAACCCTAGGGATATCCTTATGGATAAATCCTTAAACAAACACACTTACCTTCTTAAGCTGACACAAAGCCATGCTTTATGACAATACACCACAGTAGGGGGTGATCACAAAACAGATATCTACAATAAACTTTTCAGAGTCAACAGGTTGTTGGTTCCCCCAACTCAAACTAGGAGCAGGTAGATAGAATTAAATCACACAGAATTTTATCATCAGGTTCCTCATGTGATTTTAATTGCTTCCATCTCAAAATGCTAAATAATTGGAAACATGTTAAAGAAAAAGTAAAGAAGAAAAAGTGGTGACCAAGAGCAGCACAAATGCATGGTCTGGCTTCAGCTAAAATGTAGATTCTACACAAAAAAAATAAGAGATTCTCCTTAGCTCTGTATGTGTATTTGTTGAAGTGTTCTAAAAAATGTCTATTATTATTATTAAAAATTGGGTTTGGTGTTACTTTAATTACTGTAGTTAGTACCAAAACAATCAAGACTAGGGAGCCAATCTTTCTGGAATTGCGCAAAGCAGCAGAGAACTCCTGTCCCCAACTGGTTATAGATAGGCAATTAAGGCAGGAACGAAAATAGAAAACAAACAGAATAATAAATGTGATAGTGGCAAATAACACATTTCTTCCACAGTTTGGGGATGGGTGGGTTACTGAAAACAGGTTTAGTGATACCAAAAAAAAAAAAAAAAAAAAATAAAATCAACCCTGAGAAATGGCAACTGTATGTCCAGTCTTCCCCCAGTCATGGCCTCTTTCCTCCTTAGAAATTGTGTCTGGGTGGCATTTGAGGATATTCAGCATTGTCTAGGATTTCTGAACGTCTGGCAGATCAGAGCAACTCTGCAAAAGGTCTGACCAAACTTTGCTGCCAAACATCCAGAAATCTTGGCTGTTGCCTCAGTGCATGCACAGATCATCAGTTGCATGGGATGGTCTACTAAGTCCAGCACTTCAAAGGATCATCACACACACTGCACACAGGCTACACAAGGAATGCTTAAATACTTCTACCTGGAAAGTCCTGAGCATAACTATGATGGCCATAGGTGACAGGGAGACAGGTATGAAGTGAATTTATGAGTCAAAAAGACTGAGAGACACATTAGAGTTTACAGACCACCACTCCTGTCTAAAACCTAGAAATTTCTTGAGCAACAACTTGCATCCCAGCAGTTTTTTCTAAAGGACATATCATATATATGGCAGGGAAAATGGATATCAACATGGATGCTTGTGTCAGTTGATGAAGGAAAGCATCTTTGAATAATTCTGGGTGGCGATGACACTTGTGGGGGGAAGCAATTTTGACTGAATCCCACCATAACCCCTTCAGAGCAGAGCAGCCACTCCCACTTTGCCCTTGCCTAAAGCTGAAACTCTTTTGAGCCACTGTTTCTGTATGTCAATACAGAGTTATACAATAAAATAAACCCAAATAAAATAATGAATGCGTTACTCATGCAAACATGTAAATAGGTAAAAAACCAGCACTGTGGTGAGTATAATGGGAGGTCAATTA
Source organism: Strix aluco (assembly GCF_031877795.1). Lineage (NCBI taxonomy): Eukaryota > Metazoa > Chordata > Aves > Strigiformes > Strigidae > Strix > Strix aluco. The sequence continues at coordinate 12,594,719 of NC_133936.1, read as the reverse complement.
CACCAAGGAACAAGAAATAGCAGTAGAAGATCCAAACAGAAAAAAGGTGTGCCATAAGCTGTTCACAGCCACCTAACTTGTGTTTATTTTCCTTTTTCATTTCGTCTGTCTATACCCCAATGCCTGTTTGATACAAAATGTTTCAGTAACTTCTGAACACACCACATTTTTCCCCAAGAATGGTTCATTGGTACGTGGAAAGAAAGATCAAATAAAATCTCCAGTCAAATCCATGACTTTTCAATTCTTTGCTCCCAAAAACATGCCTCGATGTTTCGTATCAGGTTTCTGGGAGTATCACAGTGCATGGCAGTTTTACAGATCAACACAAGTCCCCCCACAGCATTCACTTTCATCAGACAACTGTCTCCCATGAAAACATGGATCTATCCTGAGTTTCTTCCTCATATGGCTCAGAACAGGCACCTCTCCAGAAAGCGCAGATCCAAAACCACTGGCAGCTTCATGCAATTAGCTGCCCAGTACATTTTGTAACTGCAAACATCTCATGCCAAAAGCAAAGGATTTTGTGCCATGTCATCATCCTCTGTCATTACATGGGCTTCTCTCATTTCAGATCCTGCCATCTCAAATCTAGACACACAATGTAATTAAGGCATACTTCTGGAGTGCCTGCTGACTGAGGCTTGGAAACAGAGCACACATTGCTGCTTCAAGTCCAAAGCAAAGGGAAGATAACAAAGGTTTTGCCATGAAAAGCTGGTGCAGCAGCCACAGTCAAACAAATTGGTTAGATCTCAGTTTTTCCATTAGCAGGTAGTTGAAAGGATTTACAAACACTGTGGGAGTGCTTCCCTTCAATGCTTCTTTTAACACTTCCTTTATCTCTTAACACACCACATAAATGGGTCTCCCCTCTATCTCAGAACATATGGCAGAATCACTGTCAATCTTCCCATTGCCTCTTGTTTCTCATTGACCCACTTGTTTATTTTCTCAGGCACAATGTTTCAAAGAGTACCTGTGCAACCAGCAGCAGCAAAAGCAGCTCAGAAGTTGGCAAATTGATGCACATCATTGGACTTAACTGATTTGAACAGATACAGATAGGGTGTTGCAACAGCAGGGTGGTAGGAGGACAACTGGAAAGCACATTAAAAGGCACAGGATTTGACATTGACCTGCTTTGCCTTAAAATTTACCATCCAGCTCCCTTACCTGGAGGGGATGGAAGGGGAAGAGCCAAACACTAACTACTCGATGGGCAACAAACTGAGCTAAGTACCCCAACATCTACTCAATACATGAAATTTAGCTCCCTGGGATTAGAATACCAGACTAGATTTAGTAGTCTGATATCTTGGTTCTGGCAGTGGACCATATATGATGGTTCACATGAAGCAGAAAAACAACCCTTACTGCACTGTTGCCAACTGTGCAATGCTTTATCCAAGGAGAAAAATTCTTTCCTGACCCCTAGGCAATCAGTCTGTGGTCTGTAGCATGACATTTGGCTGTTCCTCTCAAGTGGAGCTGTAGCACAAGTATTCTTTAGGCTCATAAAATTAATGACCGTCAATATGACCCTCAAAAATTATACATGTGTGCAGCCAAAGCAGGTTGAGTTAACTGCTTGCCGCAGTCAAATGTGGAGCTTAATACCACTCTGGACAGGGAACAGTTTGTTGGAAACTGATGGTTGACTTGTCATTTTTTTTACTGCTTGACACTCAGTGACATTACAGTAAAGAACCAGAAGTGTTTATGCTGTATTTTTGATGTAGTGAGTCTATTGCTATTTAAGTTCAGCAAAATTATGTGTGGGCAGCTAATCACATAGTTATCAACTAAAAATGCTTGTTTTGGGCAACCACCTTAATTTTTTTAAAGCAACAACCCTGCTGCAGACTGTTTTATTGGTCTCAGAACCCAAAGCTTAAAATAGGGAGGGAAAGATCAAGAGAATGTGGTTCAATGGTTAGAGAACAGTAAATATTCTCATTTTTTGTTCTCAGCTTCTCCTCCAGTTTGCTGCAGAAACCTAAGTAAATCTCTCTATGCCTTGAAGTATCTTTCTGTAGAGAAGCTAACATGGACTAGGGAAACCTGGATGAGAGCACCGACATTCACTGACTCCTTATGTGGGCAGTCACAGTGCAGAGCCCTGCTGGAGTCAGTCCACCCTGCTGCTCTGTTCACCCTCACACATCACCAGGACTTCAGGGTCCCCGTATTTTTTTCTGCCACAGAAAGCCAACCTGCTTTCTAAGCCTTCCACAGACAGTCATGAAAGAACTTTTCAGTGTTTCTAAACACAGAAAGGGAATGGGACGATTAGCTTGCCATCTTAATACACACATGGCAAGGCTCACAAACCCAAGCAAAAGCTGAACTTGAGCCTTAACACTAGGATGGGCCAAGTCAAGCTGAGAGCAGCACTGAAGCTGGGGGTATAGGTGGATGCCTAGTGGAGTCAGGGCAACATTTAAATAACTGCTAGGTTCTACAATCTTTCCCTCTAACCAGTTACAGTGGGAACATAGAGCTGGATAAATAAAGCTGTCCAGTAGAAGTCAAATTTTTAAATATGAAGGAGGTCTTCTCAAAAAGGATGGAGTTTGAGACATAAGACAGGCTTCAGTCTTAAGTCACTGAGCCTGTAGTCTCTGAAAGACCAGTAAACAGGATAATAAAAAATCAGGTAGGCACAGAAACATGCAGTTGTGAAAATCTGTGGCCACCTCTGCCCATCACAAGAAAAGAAAACTTGTACGTATTTGCAAATTCCAGTTAAAAAAAAAAAGATTTTTTTCTAGGGGCTTCTGCCCACCACACTTGTTAATATATGCTTGCCATCCTCATGAGAATTAGAAAAATTCATTTCACTTGACTGTATGGAAAACTACACTATTTGCATCCGTATTGGTCTACTGCGATGTTTTGAACCTCTGCTATAGAATAGTGCAGCTGAATTTTGGAGAGTGAGAGACTGAAACAAATTGAATTTTAAACTAGATACATGGCTAAAACCTGGTAACATTTTGGCCTGCTCTTCTTTTCCAAGAGTATCTTAAAGGCTCTAATTGACAAGCAATAACGCCTTAGCACAAGGCAGGAGATTACTACCCTGAGCTGTTTACCTCACACACGATGTGGAATTGAAGAACAGCACATCAATCAATTCCTAACAAGCTGGGAACCCACAACACAATTTCATAATAATCTGGGATGGTTTCCCTAAAAATCACTTCAGCAACTGATTGATGAACAACTGAGATGTCCGTGCAGCAGACGTTTGGGGAGCATGTAGGGAAGGTAACCTTGCCTTTGCCTTACTAAGTGGTTCCACCCCTCAGTCAGTGCTCCAGGCCAAAATCATGCTCATACACTTGAAAGATGATGAGCTAACTTTTTACACTGAGGTCACATTGGAAAACTGAGGTCTGCAGTTAGATATAGATAAACTTGCTGAGATTTTATAAGAAAACCTGGGTGGTAGTGGGAAGAACAGGAAAAAAAAAAAAAAAAGAATTCCTGTTAATGGCAACTCCAGATCTTTTCTACCTCCAATTTGCTATATTTATGTGCTATTTCTCAATTTCTTCACTCTCCTTGATCTTGAAATGCCATTTCACACAACTTATCTTACATGCCACTGAAAAGAAAAGCAACAAGTTTGACTCTGGGGCCCTCTCTTCCTCGTTCCCTTAATAAGAGTACAGAATCATCACAGTATCAGATTTATATCCTGTCTCAGATTCTCAAAATGTTTGTTCTTTCTGATAAGATTAATTCCACTGCAGAGGAACTCTTTGAAGAAAATCTCCTGTCTAGCCATTTTTGAAACTTTTTATTTTTCTTTAGCCTGAGTCTAGTTTAATATTTATACTGTGTGAAGAAGCAGAGTGTCAGCAACAACCCATCATAACATCTGTAGCCTATTTTCCAGGATAGAAAAACCTGTTCAGTAGCTACTTCTATTACTAAATCTTAATAAATGGTTTTTATTAAGATTGTCCTTCTGAACCTGTCCTTCTGAACAGATCCACTGTCCTTCTGAACCTTTGGAATATTAAAGTGATGGAAGAAGCAACATGGTACTAACCAGCTGAAGATGGGCCCAGATGATACAAGCTCTGCAGGCTGCTGCAGCTATTAAGCAACATTATCTTTTCAAACTGTTCCACCTCACCCTGCCCGTGTTACTAGACTAGAAGCACAAACAAAACACTAATTTGAACCCACCAGTTATAAACAGAACCGAACACAATCTCCCCAACCGTGTTACATTGTAAACAACAGATCACACAGACTCAGTTTTAATAGACAGTATTATAATTAAAAGCCTAGTTTTTCTTGCATAAGATAATATGGGGAACATGCTGTGCTTCATTACTGTCTATGTCCATTATTACAATTCATCTTGTTCCCCTCTAAAAAAAAAATAATATTAAAATTGCAAGTTTGTATCTCAGCCTCCAGCTAGGGTGGATTCCTGGAAATTTGGAACTAATTTACAATTATAAAGATTGGCTGGTTCACATCTTCAGCTGTGTTACATGTTTCCTTCTCACCTGTGTTAGGTGAAAGAGGTAAAACAAAAGCTCCTCCAGGGCGGCAAGCTGGGCTGCACAAAAAGCAGGCAATGCTTTTGGTACTCCATGCTGAAGGATCAAAGACAGTGGCTGTCATCATGTGATCTTGGTTTGCCAAACCATTAGGGCAGGCTACTTGCCACAAATTGCAGATCTCACATGTGTTTCAGTGAAGCTGCGCACTTAAATGTTTGGCACTTCCAAAAGCACTTTGAGCATTAAAAGTTTATTATATAACGTGCATGCAACTAGTATATTATCATCCCCGTTTTAAGGATGGAAAATTAAAGGTTTCAGCCATGCTCATATACCAAATGAGCAGAATTGGGATTTAGATTTTCATCAAGTACATTCAATCCAAGACTTCAACCAAAGCTTTGTTCCTTCAACAAACCTAAGCCTGTCAGTTTAATTAGTATTGAATTTGTGTATTTTTTTTCCAAGCTACTAAAAAAACCCCCTCAGACTTTACTTTTCCAGCCTTCAAATTGACTTTAAAAAGGGGATAAGCATCTCTGAAAAAATAACACTTTAAAACCAGATCTGAAAAAAATGCAAAGCAGTGGTGGCACTCTAGCTTGTATGTCATTACATTTTACAATTGCTTCCATTTGACTAATAATAAAAAGTATTCAGAGTACACTAAAAATTGGAAATATACCACTTGAGGTTTTAATTAGGAAACATATGTAAAACCAAATCTTAGCAACATCACATGCTTCAACTTTGATTTCACTGTACTGTTATTGCCAGTTGCAGTGTTGTCTGGAAGAACCAGTCAGAGTTAGAATAGCACTGTGCATAGGTGTTACATGCATAAAGTAGCAACATGTTGCCATTTTTGCACTGTATCTGCAACAAAGCAAGGTGAAATAGGAGGGGGAGGAAGCATAAAAGCAGTAGGAAAGGGAATACTCACTGGGACTAGCCAATATCATACACACGGAGGGTTTCTGACTGGTGCCTTAAAATCACAATAAAAGCAAGATAATTTAAAAAAAAAATCTTTCTAAATGTTTGATAAAATCTGTTCTTTGGTTTAAACACTTCCAGTGAAATTATCTGCTTTCTATGAAAAATGCCAAAAGACAAATCCAAGAACTTCTAAGTTTTGGGTTTGCACTTAAAAATGTATATACGCCAAAAATTGTTTTTCTTCCCAGCTCCTATTGAAAAAAATCCTAGTTCCTGGCCCGCTCTTGCATAAACAAATAAGATAAATATCAGATGCCCTCTACCGGCTCTCTGTTTAAGTTAGAGTTTCAGAAGTTACGAATTTCCCAAATTCCTTCTAGCCCTTGCTTTTGTTATGGTAAAGTTGCAGTTTCCTGCCTCTGTCAGACAAGTCCCACCACTTCAAAGATTAAAAGTGTGGTCAGTTTGATGATATAGCTGTCAGCACGCAATCAGAGCGTGACAGGGACAGAAGGAAACTGAGAGGGCTGAGAGGGAAAACTGGCAGCTCCAGGAAGAAGATTTGGGTTAAGGGAGGAGAAAGGAAGGTAGCTAGAACAAGGAAGAGATCATACCAGGACTGAAGCATGAAAAAAATATGGATGCCAGTAAGTACAATTCAGTGTCCCCAGCACGAGGGGAAGGGGAGAACCTGGGGTCCACACCCCACTGTACACCCTTTTAAACCCTTTGGGTTAACAAGTTTCCTTGAACAAATCTATCTTTCCTCTGAAAATGCTCTTTCTGCTTTCTGATTAACAACATATATGACAGGAGGTGCATATACAAAAATGTCACAGCTCTCTTCACAGATTCCCAGCTTGACTACTAGGAAGAACATGCTGTAGCAGAGTTAGATTTGTGTTACACATGAAGCTTCAGGAACAGGCAGATTTGGGATGCAGGGAGACAAATATGCAGTAGGAGAATATGAGACAGCTCTTGAAGCAGTTTTCCACTGATACTAAGCTCAGTGCCTGGTATGCTCAACTAGGTTATACTTAGCACATACTCAGGTTTTGCAACACTCTACTCAAAGAGACCTGTAATGCTCCTGCCTCCTCAGGAGGGTAAACACTGGTGTATTCTTCTTGAGTAAAGGTCCCATATTGCAGAGGCAACTTCACTATCTTTGCAGCCTACTAGGCAGCTTCAGGAAAGGGCAAAACCAAATGGAGAAGCCCTCCATCATCTGTTTCTTACCTTCCCCTCAAATCTTGCGGTGGCTCCCAGCTGCACTCGGATATTCCGAGGAGGAAGAGTAAATGCTGGTGCTTCAGCAGGGACAGGTGGGCTGAGTGTCAGGGAGGTTTTGGAGACTCGAGTAGATGTCACCAGTTTCACATCCCCCATGATGTAGACTGTAAAAGAGACATAAGTGGTAATATAGAAGTTATGATGATTAATCACTTATTTTACAGTAGCAGCCAAGAATCAGATCAGGAGCAGATTGTTCTATATGTATGCTATATTCATGTACATAGTAAGAGTCTTCAGCCCAAGGTGACAAGTGCTATTTTTTGGGTGGGGAACTGAGACCCAGGAAGGGTGTGCCTGGTGTGCCTACAGTTCCGGTCAGGGTCACAGCCTTGAGCTGAACTCAGTCTGAACTCTCAAGGCCCAGGCCAGAGCCTTAACCAAAAAGTCGTCCTTTACAACTGCATTAAAAGGTAATAACTTATTTCAGGAGGATATTTTCACAACGTGACTTTGATTTTCCTGGCCTGGAACACACCAAAATCAATAAGTCTCAAAAGTGGAGCCAGCGTTAAACAAGTACTTATGAAATAAAGAGACCTCTGTTTGCACTGGATTTAAGTTGCAAGCGGGAATGTGGAAAATCTGATTTTTCATACCATGCTTTCAAGATCTTAAGAAATATCTGGATATCTCCCTCCAAAGTACTGCTAGGACATAACAAATACTTTTGCAGAAATTCCAAGTCTCTACTTTACTGCAAATCCTTCTACAACACATAGACTAGTAAAATGGCATGGAGACTAAATTTCATAATACTATAAAAATGGCATTTTAGAGACCTCATTACAGATATCTGCTTCAGAGGTGATTGTTCTGCTACACATTTCATACTTCCCAACAGAAAGCAAAAATTATTGTATTTTCAAGAAGTAAAATTTCAGGTTTTCCAGAAAAAAAAGTAGTAGCTGACCCTAGTACTAATTCCATGAATCATCTATGTACATTAGAAGCCCCACCATAAAATGCCTATTTAATAGACAAATTTAACAAAGGAAAAAACTTGAGAAATGGCTTGACTCACCAGTATGTCATGTTTAACCAATGAAGAACACTGGGCTTCTAGTCATAATCCCCTGCCATAAACACCAATCCAAGACTACGTATTTATTCATCTGATTCTGATGAAAGTTACAATAAATAACACTTGAGTAAACAGTGAAACTTCAATTTGAACAAAAGAAAAATCAATTAAACTAGGGCCACTTTATTCCTGACTGTATGAGGGATACTTTTTCTAGAACAGGCTGCAGGTATTTGGGGGGCAGGGGAACACAAAACTCATTCATTTCCAAATAGGACTTATACTGCAATGTCACATGCATGCATCTGAAAACTCAGTCTGAGAACATAGTTTTCCACATAGCATACCTGACATTCTCCATAAACATATAGAAACACCTTCCCTACATTAATCAAAACAGTTTAAGAGGGCAGCTCCTCTCATGGAAGTCACTAGTCTGGAAATTAGATGTTTAATCTGAACTAGAAGTTTTGTCTCCCTCACAGTCAACAGAGAGAAAGAGGCACCTCCAGAGGGTGTTTTGTTCTAATGTGTGGCAGCCACAGAGCTTCATAGTATGCACTTGTCAGGAACTATGGATTAGAATTAAAATCCTTCCAAGATATCAGTTAAATCATGTATGCACACAGATTTTAAAAAAATGCTTGAAATCTCCTTCCTCATTCATAAGAATCCAGACGACAAAGAGTTTGGATTTCTTCTGGAATGGTGTTCTGTTAGCATTTCTGTATTTCAACATACAAAACCCCAAGAAAATCACCTAGCATTTCTAACAATTGAGTTGCTGAGACCAACACATAAATGGAATAACGATGATTTCCTTAACCATGATGCAAAGCTTTAAACTGAGAAATTCTGCCTTCATTTACATGAGAGTTAATCTTGCAGTGAATCTCTGTATTGACACCCAGTCACTTGGGAGCACAGTGTAAGTCTCCCTTTCCAGTATAAGCAACTCTTTAAAACACAAATTAAATTATCTTTGTACCTTGACTTATCAAAGAACCATATGCAATCATAATATAATTCAAATAAGGAAGAAACTGATTGTATTCCAGAGACGAGATGAAATGGAAGACTTGCTTCTTTTCTAACAAATGTACTTAGCACTCTAACAGATGAAGAATGATAGTCCCTCACAGCTATAGTCACTGCAATGAACATTAATTGTTCTTTCATTAAGGACAAGACTCAAAACTCAGTTCTCTACTCAGCTAAAACTGACATTTATCCCAGCAGACTTTCAATCAATTATACAGCTGTACACTGATGCATACTGAGTCCATATTTGCCAGCACATTTTTTAAATGCGTTTTTCTTTACAGATTAAGAACATACATTTTGCAAATCCCAAATTACCATAAATATCAACTGTGATCTTTTGTCGCTTTTAGTATATGATGTTGATAATTTTGTATCTGCTTACCCTTTCTGAACTGGCCTAAATCCCATTTTAAGGTTTATTTTTAATTTTCTTTTTTTCTGTCCTCTTTCTCAAAGTGCTTCCTTGAATTTCTCTTCTTCACAGATGATCTTCACTTTTCAACATGCACAACTATCTACTCAATCTACAGTTTTTCTTTCCACATATTCTTCTCCTCTACTAAGCTACACCTTTCCATAGCCTATAAATGCCGAAATCTGCAATGTCTCTCCAGCTGTGAAACTCCTAACTAACAAATCAGTCTGCCAATACAAGCTTGCAATAAAATTTTTAGACCACCAGTAATGACAATAATGTGCCAGGGGTAATACAGATGCTGTGAGAATCTTCTCCAGTCTGGAGACACTGTAATGCATTTGATTCCGTAAGAAACCAGTAACAAAACCTATCCTTCCACACACATCTGTATCAACTTTGCAGAGAATTCACAAAACCAAAACAACATCAAAGTATATACCCCCTAAATTTTGTTTTAAAAATAATATTGTATGAGTGGTAAAATTGAAAACAAACCAAAAAACCCAACAACCAACATCCAGAATCCAATTCAAATTTGATATTCACCCATGCAGATGGAATTCCATTTTCATCAATACTGTTATAATGGCTGCAACAAGCAAGAGAGAAAACGATATGCCCTGCAGATGCTCACAGGACTATTCTGTAGGGACAAAATGCTCAAGTATCTGTCCTTAGGTATAATGCACTGCTTATGCAGGGTGACTTTAAGGAACTTGTTAGGCATGACACCTGCTTACACACAGAAACCTCCACACTGGGTATGTCACAAGACCAAATTCACCAAGTACTTGAAGCAGAGCCACTGGTACGCGCCTGGAAAATACACTGTATTCAACATACGCTCATCCTCCAAGCATCACGGGGCTCAGGTATGTCTGGACTGCACTGGACGAAAAGTCCTTTGGCAAGGAAAGCCTCTGATGAAAAGACCGAGCCAAAGCCCAACACCAGCTTTCCACTGATTTCCCTGGCTATTTGATCAAGCTCTACACAAAATTAAATGGAAAAAAAAAAAAAAAGAAAAAAAAAGGGGGGGGGAGTAGAAAGAAAGAAAAAATCCTGAACAACTAAGCCACTTGCTGGTCAGGTTCTATTTCTACTGCATTTTGGTAAGATGCCAAAAACTGTCAACAAGTTGATGCCTTATATAGTGAGACTATAAAGCTCAAATAAAGTAATAGCTAGTCTTTTCCATAAGCACATCTTCCACAGATTTATGTTTTTCTAAATAAAGTGTCTAAATGGGATTGAATTTACAAATGAATATTAGCTCAAATCAGCACAAGCAGTTTTCTAGCAACATAAGCCTCTAATCATCCACATTTAGCAGCCTGACTTTAATTAGTTATGTATGCTGAAGATGCTTCTAGTAAACAAGAAGTATTTTTTTGCAGCTTAGAGGATGTTTAACAATTATGTTACCAAACAAATAAATAATTCCATGTCATGTAGTCTGGGGTTACTATGGAACTACTATGTTCAAATATTTTAAAGAAATAATGTTCCACAGAACAAATCTTGTTCAAGCTTGAAATCTGATAGACAGGAAGAAATCAGGCACTTAAAAGCTATGGAATGTACCTGACTTTTTTTTCTTTTATTTAAGCAACTTTCTAGAATGAGCCTAGCCTTAAAATCTTTTTCTTAGGTATTTCAATGTTGCTGCTGAGTAAGATTTCAAGGATGCTACATGAACTCATAACATTTAATTTCACATGCTGTGCGCACCTAGACTATGGTCTTTAAACAAAACCAACTGTAACTGAAGTTGCAATACAAACATTGTGGTATTAAACATAAAAGAAAACCACCATGCAAATGTTGGCTTATAGGGTAGTGATGTGGTTAGACAGCATTTCTAATCTGGATTTTTTTTTTTATTCTTAATCCTTTCTAAAAAGCACATAAATCCTTACAAATTCTCACAGTGTGCTCTCTAATCTTTCTAATACCAAAGCAGACTAATGTGTTTCAAGCATTTTCTACTGGGAACAAATCTCTGTCACTCAATACTCTGTTCACAAAAATAAATCCAAAAAAGCAAACACTAAGAAATCCACATCAGTATTTAGTCCTTCACTTATTTTGTGTAAGTAAATACTTACCATCAGCTTCCTACATAACCATTTAATTATACTAATTTCCTTTTACCAAGTCCTTCCTCCGCGGCAGAAGAAAAATGAGGTGCAAAGAGGGCATGTGTGTGCGTATGAGAGAGCAAGCTCGTGCAAGTGAGAGGAAACCACAGCTGCCGGCTGAAAAACCTTTATTTGATTTACTGATATTTCAACTCTACACCTGAGCGGCACATTTTTATTTGGTTCAGCTATTCTCACATTTTAGCTAGACTTCCTTCAATAACCTCTGAACAATCTCTGAAATTTGGATAGAATATTTTGAGCTTTTAAAAACTAGGAGTAAAAGGACAGACAGCCCAGGGATTGGAGCATTTTTCTGCTGTTTGGGAGTCCTGGTTGAATTCCCTGCTCCATAATGGGCTGACTGCATGACCTCAGGCAAGTCACTAAGCCTCTCTTTTGCCGTGGCTCCCCATTTGTAAAGTTGGGATTATTGTACTTCCTTACCACAAAGAAGTGCTGTGAGGATAGCTATATTAGCGGGTGGGAATCAGGCTACAGTAATAGGACCACATAAATAGCATAAATAGCAAAAGACCCAAAATTACCATAAACGTACAGGAAGCTGGATCTCATTATAGCTTGCTTTTTTTATAGATCAATTGGGGGGGGTGTTTTCAAAAAGCACACTTTTTAAAACACTAGGTAAAATTTATTCCTGTTCACAGATCGCTGAATTCAACAGAGTTTTGCTAGGGACTAAATATTATCCATTATGCTTCAAAACCTGCAGTATTTCAAAGAGTTTCTTTCATTTCTAAACCTGCTTGACAACTTCCCCTTTCCACACACCTTATTTCCTTTCCTACAGCTTCTTTCTTTACCACAAGGACTAACGCAGTTACCATATTTCTATACAAATCTGTAACTGAACACGTTCTCCACAGAACTACAGAAATTAATTTTTGCAGCCATATGACTTGTGACTATCTTTTCAGTCTTGCCCTACAAGACCACACAAGGAAGTACCCTGCCTCCTGTCAGCTACTTGTACCCAAGAAACAGCATGTAGGGAGAACAATAAATCATAAAGAATCAGCAAAGGTGATGAAGTCATGTGTAGATTTAGCAGATGGGAAGAGGTTGGAAGCCAGAACAGGAAGCGAGGGACTTGTAATCCCACCAATGATAGCTACACCAGGGCAACTCCTCCTTCAGACCCAGTAATTACAACAGGAATTGTCCTCTGGTAAAGAAACAGCAACAAGATTATGCTGTTGCAAGCATGACTAATTTGAACTGGCCATGCTATTAATACAAGAGGAATAGATCTTTTTTTAAGGGAACAATAGGATACTGTCCACAAAAATCAGGCTTTTGTGATGTTCAGATCTTGTTGTGCCTGTGCTCTATTTGTAGGTTTTGCTAAGTATTGTGGTTACAGAGCCTCAGAATGTGTTCTGACACTATGGGAGCAAGTGAGATTTTGTATCAGTCCTAACTCAACTGGTGTTTCTTCCTCTGCTCCCTCATCCATAAATGGTTATCATCATCTCACTTGTTCTCTACAGACCTAGTTCCTAGAAAAGCCCTTTTGTCGTACAAATTTTCAAGGCATTTTCAACCCAGACCCCTAAATGTCCTATCCTTGTCCCAGTAAAATTTGATAGCAACTATTCGACATGGCAGTTGGAACAGGATCAGATGCTAAATCTCCACACACAACTCCATGATCCAAAAATTTTGCAAGCTTAAATTTTGGCAACACCATGCGTGTAAAATCCCTGGGTATGTTCCCACAACATGTATTTGCATAACTGCGTAACAAACGGGAATTACAGATCAACTTGAAATTTGCGCTAAAGCTTAGGCTCACTAAAGTGACAGCAAAAAAATTCCAAACTAAATTACAATTTCATTTGGGACCATCATGTTAAAGATTTTCCCAGAATTAAGCAAGTTCTTCAAATCCCATCATTTCCGTACCTTGGATTTCACACTCAGCAAGTCAGTCATGAGGCTTTGCATTAGCAAGATTCTTGCTTGTACACAGAAAAAGGAAAGAGCAGGTTCAAAAGGTTCCATGTGCTCATTTTAACAAAATACTATTGCAGCCCCTATGTTTTATTCTGATACAATAACATTCTCCAGGCTGCTTTAAAGACTGAAATACTGTCAAGCTCCAACGGAGATGTACGCATGCGAGACTGTGACAGTTTGAGCTATGAAACACAGGAGGAGCTTTCTGAACTGAAGCTAGGTAGCACTAGGCAATATCTTGTAGGAGCTCAAGCTATACTGTTTGAGATAAGAGAAGAACAAAAGTGTTTTGTGGCAGATTTTCTTTAGTCTACTGTATGTCCTGGGTATCCTTGCAAGAAAAAGGACAGCTATGTACTCTTTCAGGGCTTCTGCGATGCTCAGTTCATTAGCTTTTGTTGAATATGTAAATCATAACAGTGGCTACTGTAGAAGTGTCCATAAGTAAAAGTGGCTAACCTGGTGTGACTGAGAACAAACTTCATAATTAATATTCAGCTGAAAAGTCTTTAAGAGAGACAAAAATACGTCATATGGCTTCTGTGACACAGAACTGCATTATTTTTAGCAGGTCAGAGAAAGATGTAAGAAGAGAATCTATTTGTCTGATCAATAAATTTCGTTCTTTTATTATATTTGCATAACTAATGCAGCATGGGCTTTAACCTGAAATGGTTTCCATGGTACAATCACATAGCTGGGTGAGGAATTTCATCCTGACGTTACATAATAGAATAACTCAAGATGATGTTAAGTGACCTACATTTATTTTAAAATAGGTTTATTAGAGCACAAAAAGGATGGCAAAACCCTTTGTTTATGTAAATCATATAAGAAAAAAAAAATTCCCACATGTTCTTATCAAGGAAAATCATGCGCTCCCTAGCCCTCTGTGCTGCCTAGCAAAGAAATCACTAGCAAGACTGTGACTTTCTCGCAGTTACAAACAGTTGTAAACATCCTCTAATTTTCCTCAATTTAAGAGTGCTGTTTAGGATACTAAAGATACCAGGCCCACTGAATTTGTACAGATATCTAACTTCACCTACTGTCAGGAGTCATGTTGATGCAACAGAACACATCTAACATGAATCCTGATATGTGCCCTTGCAGAACTGCATGTTAATGGTTTATTGATATATTAAAGTAGCTGCAAAGAGCATTTCAGGTACAAGGAAGGATGTGGAAAAACATATAAAAGAGGGAAATGGATGTATACCTTTGATTATAGTCAAGATGAGTGTATGTTAACAGATATGCTACATTATTCAATTATTCCATAACCACTGAGCATTAAACTTTAAGAAAAAACATGCCCATTACAAAGCAGCTGAACATGTGTCTTAAAAGAATGCAATGACATTTTAAGACTCAAAACCTTGCATGATTAATTTGAAACATCAGATTAAGAAGCAGTAAATCAGGAGAGACCACAAGAAACACAGCCTCTTTGCAGCTGTTATCTTAGACGAAATACAAGTAACTAAATGTGACATGTGTTAGACAGGTTCAGTACAGCATCCATACCTAAGAATTATTGTATAGCAGCAAATTGAAGCCAGAGGGAAACCCAGATGGCAAATGGGATGCAAGTTGGGCTTGTTCTTGCTGATTCCGAAGGGGCTTCCTATAAAAGCATGTTGGGGGGAGTAATTAAATCTGACTTCACAACCTGCTACAATTCTAGTTTACAAGCAACATTTAAAACAAAAAATAAAAAATAAAAAAAAAATTTTAAAAGGCAAGACTTACAAAAAGGTTTTCAGTGTACTAAGCAGCAGGTCACTGGCAATAACATTCTACTGGTTTTCCTTTAAATGATCATTTCTAGTACTCAATATATACCAAAATCCAAACACCTTGGTCTTGGGAAGGTTTGGACTAAAAATCCTAATCTGAATTTCATCATTGACAGCTGGTGTAATAAAGAAACAAACTTCTAATAATACCTTTTATATTCCTTAAAGAAGGGTTTTCAGGATAGGCAGAGCATGCACTTATTATCTGAAGAAAGATCATACCAGTCCTCATCTTACCAATAAACCTTTGTACTTAATTTCACCTTTTATCTTATGCTTTACAAGTATAGCAAATAACTGGTAGAAGTTGGTGTTTATGATAGAAACACGCATCTGTCAAAGATCATCCAAAATTCAGGGAGACATCTGGGTGTGGGTATGACTGAACAGCAGGAGCTAGACTACTAACCTATTTTTGCAGGAAGGAAAACAATTTTGCCAGTGCCAGGCTGCCTTTCAGGATATACACTGATGCAAGTAGCAGAGAAACCTGTAGGCAGACATTTGTTTCAGATCATCTTCACACAGCAGATGAGAATTTCCAACCTGTTTCCTCTCTTCAACTCACATCCATGTGGCATCAGTGACTGAACACAGAATACCTGAGGATCAGCTGGGAATCCCAGCTGACCATGTGTTTAAGAGGACTTGAGTGAAAAATTTGGAATAGAGACTCTTGAAACCTTCTTGAAATCAGTGCCATTGCCACCCATACAGAGGTGAAGCATGTCAGTGTAAGTTGATAATAGCATGAAGTTTCAAGTACACAAGCATAAATTTGCAGCTACAGCTCTGGCTTCAAACCTTAATACTTGGCGCAGTACTTAGCACTTAAACAATACCTTTCATCCAAGCCCCTTAAAAGTCATTTATATGTATTAACTCTCCCAGTGCTTCAGTGATTTAGTATAAGACTATAGAGCTGGGAGACAATAAAAAAAGTAAAATCAAGATGTCGAAGATCCAAGTACTGAAAAAAATGAATCTTTCAAAAAGAAAGAAAAATCTTATTTCCTATTTATTTTGTAAGGTAGTTCCTTTTATCTGAGTGCAGGTTTCAGGAAGGCTTCTAGCAGAGCTAACAAGTTTAATTCTGGAGAAAGTTAGCATGGGGCAAGTCTTGAAAGGTCTGCCTACCATTTGATTTAAATACAAAGTTTCATAGAAAAAGTCATATTTTTTGTGATATCTTAGTGGTGGTAGAACATTATGTTAAATCAGCAGTTTACAGTGAAGTTGTCTGTCGGTTGGTTTTTTTTTAGGTTACACATTTCAAAGAGTAACCACAACATTAACTTTCCTTGATGCTGATGCTACAGGTGGGCCAATTGCTATTGCCCATTTCAAGCCAGTAGGGCCATAAAATTGCATGAAAGGTTGGTCATGGGAGATTTGTGGTTCAGAAAACACATAATTTTTAGCCTCTAAATTTTGCTTTCTGCTTTAGTTTCAAATATAGCCAGAACTCAGAAAACAAAGAGAGACCCAAGTCTGCCAAGTTCTATGCCATTAGGGAAAATGAACACATGCACTCTCCTGGCTGAGGTGTGTGAACCCTGGAGTAACATTGGAAAGAAACCTGTTGACTTCAGCCAGAGATAGACTGGGCCATGGATAAACATCACTAAGTTTCAAATTATACTGCAAATACTTAATACTAAAGGAATTAGGTTCTTCATTTGACAGAGCCACTGGTTCTTCATGCTGAGATACTCTGCACAAGGCCAAATTCTGTGCTGCCTGCCATTCCATGAAGCCCCATTAACTGTCAACAGAAAACCTAGCCCATAAGTTGTCCTGCAAGTTTATTTTTTCTGGAAACAGCAGTTTTGTTCACGTATGCGAGCCAGCCTACTCCAACAATCATTGGTTATACATCAATCCTTAACAATGTATTTGGCACTGTAAAGAAAACAGAAACCACCTTGCTGAAAAAGTTATAACCTAGATGTGAGATGCGGTTATACCTTTTTTTTGTTAATTATCAGAGTCGGGTTTATTTCACTAGAACTAGATAGCATTCAAAACTTATTGCTGCAAGATGCTCCAGACAGTCAAGACAGTTACAACATTGACAAGAACATCTACAATTAGATTGCAGCAGAAATTTTTCTATAGGGTTAACAGCTCTCAAAACTTCAGGATAAAGCAATGTCTACTAAAGAGAATAAGCTTATGGCTGGTCCACAACAGCCTCAGCCCCACATTACCTGCCAGAGGACAGATTCCTGTGACCTTCTTCCTGTCTTTATTCATAGAAAGAAAGAAGTGAATGCTTTAAGAGTGCCATCCAGGAGAGCTGTACCAGAGGTCATCAAGAAGTTCAGGCAGTCTTCAGATGATGAAATGAACCCCTACATGCATCCTTTAGCTGGAGACTTCTTTTCTATGCTACCTCTACTGCCCAGGTTTTAGCAATGATGTAACCAAACAAGACCAACTCCTAACATTGAAGCCATCCGTCTGCTCTTCTTACAGCTAGGAAGGTTCCACATGGAGACTTTGGAAACAAGCAAACAACAAGTGGCAGCATTTTTATAAATTCTTAAATGGAATAATTCCCCAAATGGGCCCCAGTAGGTGGAGAAGTTAAGGTGGTAATTATATTCAAACACTTAACAGCTTGCTGCAAAGAAAATGAAGACAAATTTATTCTCAATGTATATGGGAAGTGAAGTCATAAGTTTTTAATTGTACCATGGACAATTTAGACATTAGGGAAAAAGTTTAATAAATAAGAATTGAAGCAGTCCTGGAAGAGATTGCTCAAGGAGTCTGTGGAGTCTTCAGTGCTGGAAGCCATACAAATGTCTGTCAGGAATGACATGTACAGTTGATTTAGCCTTGGACATGGGAAAAACTGGATGGCCTTCTGAAGTCCCTTCCAATCCCATGACTCTATGATTCATCTGACAATTGATGTTAAATTTGGACTACAGTATAGGACTTTCACATGCTGGATACGGGCCAGCAAGACAACTATTATTCTGCAGAGAACACTATAAATCTGAAAAGAAACAACTGTTATAAGGTAAAAAAAAAAAATCAGCCTGTGAAAACGACAACAATATCAAAATATAAATCATTAACATTGCAGAGCTTAGCGAGAAGGAGGGAGACAAAAGGAATCTGGTTTCATCTTACTTAAGCACCAGTTTTCAAATTTCAGCCATATGTCCATTTCTGATAACAAGTGAACACAGCTTTCATTTGAGACTGCAGAGAATGGGACATGCAGGCAAAGAAATCAATGCCTTTAAAGACATTTTAAATTTCAAACATAAAGAAACTGCCCTGTTACATTCAAACACCTTACTGCATAAAAAAAGTTCTTTTACGTAATTTTTACTGAGTTAGTAAATTAAAAATTTGCAGTACGTTACTTAGCTGAACAAATGTGATGTGACCTATGTTCTACAAAACCACACAATGCACATTCTCAAAGATATCACTTTAAAAATGTATGTAAAACAAGATTCAAATGTGAAACAGTGGAGGTTTCAGCCCCACATTTCAGTGGGGCTGGTGTGAACAGAGGAATGGTTGGACTCAGTCCGAGATCCAAGTCTGTCCTGACTGCCCTGCTTCCAGCTAGGAGACAAGCCCAGGGAAGGGCTTGTTTTCCTTCTCCATGGGAATTTGTTAGAAAGGCTCTTCTCATGAAATCTGTGTCCCATCCACTCCTCAGGCCCTCTTTACTCAGTGTTATCTGTTCAACGAACATATCAACATTCACTCTATCAGCAGGTAAAAAAGTGGTAGGAATAATAAAGTCTTTCCATCATGTCCACAAAGTAAATGTTTTCCTATTCTCTTGTAAAAGGCCAAAATTAAGCAAGACATAGCACTGTGATGGTCTTGTGAAGATGTTCTATAGAGGCTTGATCCTGTCAGTCACATCAACTTGTCTATCACATTGGGAGTAACTGGCCTAGCTCTCCTCATGGACAATGAAAGATGGGAGGTGAATACCATTTCATGTCACTGCCAGGCAGAGATGATCCCTAGCAAGAGGAGAACAGAGAAAAAAAGGAAGAATTGAAATTAAAACCAAAAAAGAGAATAAGAAGGAAAAAGAAATCAGCAGGAGATTAAAAAGACAACTCTGAGAATGCAGAAAGGCAGAAGCGGGGAAGAGTACAGTCACACAGGCAGAGACAATATAACAAAGAAGATACGATGAAAGCTGTCAAAGGCCAACCAATATTCAGCTGTACTGGCAGTATGGCTGAGAATCATGATGGTTCTGTTGTTGAATTCTAGACATTTTGTTTTATTCCCTGCCCGCCCCAGCCCCTCCATGAGAACAGACAAATAATCCAAGAATGACTGAGGTTCACACAAACCTCTTTTGACTGACTTTCACCCACAAAGTTGGTTGTTGAAAAGTCATTCCCCCCATGGCCACCTCCCCATTTTTTAAGCTTTGTTGTTTGCAAAGTGTTTTATATTTCTCTGCACCCAAGTGCCTCACTCAATCTGTCTAGTCACCAGTCTAGGGCAATTCTCCTTCATACGAGATCCCAACCACCGCTCTGGATGCCAATACTGAAAGCGAGCAGGTCAGAAAGATGCCGATCATCCAAGTGTTTACACAGATGTGAATAAAAATGTGCAACGTTGATATTAGAAACAGAGAAATGCATTCTTCACTTTAAGATAAAGCATTAAAGAAGATTTAAAAAAAACACATGTGAAAAAAGCTAGTTCTTCAAATGCCACTGACACTTCACATCTCATTACCTCTTTTGTCTATCTCTTGCATATACAAAAATTGTTCTTGTTTTCTTCATTCTCTTTTCAGTCCCTCTTACATGCAGTTCCTACCGGAGATTTCTTCTTTAATGATTAAGAGAATCATCCCTCTCCTCCCTTTAAATTAGCTCCCACCACCACACTGAGATACTTACACTTAACAGACTAGCATATTGAAGCCTTAACTGAGAGTAAAATCTGATCTCTCTGTCAAATTTATTCTGACAACCAATTTCAGCCATGGAGGACAGTGGGCAGAACCCAGCCAGTTTCTGTGGCTTGTTCCCAGTCACACATTTTATTCCACGAGTAGCGTATCTGAGGTGAACAACAGACAAAATAATGTTGTCTCACTTCAATTATTTTTGAAGTCAGTAGAAAGACTGCCAGTGCCTTTAATGAGTCCTGAATAGGGAACCAGGTCCAAGGCAAGCCCTTCGCTTACAAGCGCTTGCCAGGAGACTTCTGTGCGCTCAATACAGAGCTCTGCAGACTCTGAAAACCAGTTTAGAACTGGGTGCACTTTTAAACTCTGCAGAGAAGCTCTAAACCAGATGTGCCTTGGGGTATCATTTATCAATTAAAAAAGTAACAGTATGCCTCAGTTCTAGGAGGTGTCCATGAGCAAAATGTTCTTAATTAACTTGGAAATAACAAAATAAACGGGAAAACTGATCTTTGATTAATATCAATGAGATTAACAAGTTCAAAGAATTTTGTAAAGCTTGGGGAGGGGGTTTGAGAAAATACCAATAAAATTCATACCGTTTTCCTCTTAAGCAGAGTCTTATTTCCTATACCAGGAACAACCAGAAAGTTATCCTGTGGAACTGTCACAGAAAGTGTCAAATCGGAGTTCTGCAAATCACAAAAATCCCCTTTTAGGAAAAAAATCTCCATGCCACGAATCTACAAACCAGCTCTGAGGGGGTATGAGAGAAGGATCGAAAACTGCTTTTCCCAGTGGACCCACAGATATAGCATAGACACAGTTGTAGCAAAGGGCAGGTTTGGAGATTATTAAAACAGTGTTTTTCCAATAAAAGACAATTATAAGGATAATCTATATCCAGAACCAGTAACTAGGGATTAGAAATCATTGCACTGAAAACTGCAAATGCACACAAACAGAAAGTTCATCGGTCTTGCTGAGGAAATTCCTGGAATATTTGCACCTCGTGATATATATCCAAGTCTGCTGATCATGGAATGCTTAGGCTTCAATTTTAAAAGATGCCTCCAAAATCACATGCAAAATAATTGATCGTTGAAAAAATTTTGTGAGCACAAACACTCATGAAGGGAAACCAAGCACCTAAGTATACAACTATTTCAAGAAAAACAAAACAAAACAAACCTGATTTTTTTAACATTAGGTATAGTTTCTCAGGAATCTAGCTGTGAAGGCAGAGGGATAAAGATAAGGCAATTAATAAAAATAAGACCATATGAATATATAGACTAGATACGTGTATCACTAAACAACTCCAAATCAATGTAGCAATATTTTGACAAGTATCAGCAAATCCTAAATCCTCAGTAACTACCTCTAGGATCCATAGGACAGGAAGCTAAGATGGCAGTAAAAGCACAAAGACCTTTTTGCAAAGCAAGTTAGAGGTCCGTAGTGGAGTTCCTACTGTGCCACAGCATAAGAGTTCATATCACCCAGCCCCAGCAGTGCACTGCCACACAGGCTCAGACAAACAGCACGAGGATGTCACACGTTACAGGTTACAACACAGGAAGACCTCCCCTAGGCCTCAAATACCATTCCTACTTTTCCTGTAACTGCAGTCACTTCACCACTGTTTCCAATGGCCATGCATCCCTTCCCTGTCAACATGTCTCCTCCACAGTCCTCAGCTAAAAGAAGTGCTTGCGAAATATTTACTTGTTAATCGAATCACGCATGCCCCTTGGTGCTGCTGCTTAGCCAATTTTTCACAGTATCACACTGCTGGCTACTACAATGAAGCCAATGTGTTAGCATTTAGACTTTGTTTTTGTTTTTGCATCAGCTAGATCTCTCCCGTGCATCTTTGCCATGGCAGCTTCAAACCTGAGCTCTGAATGATGTTAGTGAAGACATACAGTGAGTCGCTATAAGAAGCGGAATCCAGTTCTATTGTTGTCCTTTGGCTCTGTGAAACGCTGTCTTTCCTCAGTTCTTAAACAGCAGAACGCAAAGTGATTTAAGTTCCAAGTTCCCATGTTTATCACCATCTTTTTCCCCTGCATTTCTTCATGGCAGTATTCAATCTATCACTCTCTTGAAAGGCTCATCTCCTGCTTCTTGATGTTTTGGTTTGATTTGTTTGTGGTTTTTTTGACGGTGAGAGTGTTTATTTTCAGATTGGAGGGTTTTTTTGAGCAATACCTTCTTGGTTCCTCACATCACTCCTGAGATAATCTACTGCTTCTTCATGCCTCCTCTGTCCTCCCACAGCAATGACACAATGTTCCACTGACATCACTCAGATGCATTTTAGCTGTATGGGAGTACAGTGATGTATTCTACGAACACTATTACTATGACTGAAACAATAAATGCATGGGATATGATGCACCAGACTACTTAAAATAAAAGGTAAAAAACAGAGGCTAGTTTCTGTAAAGGAGAGGAATGTCTTAAGGTAAGCAGCTAAGTTTTAAGGTGGTGTAAATCAGTCTGTTTTCATAGGGTCACAGAAGTGACCCAGTTTACACTGGCTAGGGATCTGGTAGCACATCTTTCTGTAAAAGTTTTGGCAGCTCAGTGTAAACCCATTAGCCATGAACTACAGTACTACAGTTCTGTAAGATTTGTAATCACAGTGACCCTACATTATTTATTCTATTTCTTATCTGACAGGAAAAAACAGCCTCCAGGAATCTGCCTGGTGAGGTACAAGACAATAGATGATTTCTGCCTCTGAGGCAACATCCTCATATTTGGAATGACTAGGTTATCTGAAACCAGAGGTAGAGTAGCTAGCAAGAGTTTTCTTCTATTAAATACCACGGTCCTGTTTTCAAATAGTGGAGATATTTCAAAGCATCTTTTTCACTGCTTTAATAGGTAACCTTTAAACAGAGTAATCCAGGCAAAGTCCACACAAGATCTAGTAATTTGAAGAGACAGGGAGCCCAAATTTCTAGATTCTGTTTCTGATCTTGATTCCCTCTCAGTTTGTGATCTTTTCCTG
The DNA here is from genome assembly GCF_031877795.1 of Strix aluco. Taxonomy (NCBI): domain Eukaryota; kingdom Metazoa; phylum Chordata; class Aves; order Strigiformes; family Strigidae; genus Strix; species Strix aluco. Next base: position 12,571,603 of record NC_133936.1, on the reverse strand, counting down.
CCTCCATTCTATCAACACATCTCCTAGTTGGTACAAGAATGCTATTCATCTCAGAGACGGTTGAGAGTTGGGTTTTTTTAAAAGTACTTTTGACAACTCTGGATCAAATCTCTGCTGAAAGAAATCAGTTGGACCTGAGTCTCTGTTTTTTAATCATGTTTACTACTTGCACAGTAAGTGTCATTCATGTCAGATTTGTATGACCAGGAATAACAGCCAAATAATTTCTACATAAGAAGCCCTTAGCAAGCAGCTGTCTAGGCATTAAGAAATACAGATTGGCTATAAAATAGACTACAGAAATTATGCAACTTGTCATGAGGTGCCTATTGCAGCTTTATGCCTTGTCATTAAAGCAAACGCTACAATCCACTGTGAAGCTTTAAGGTGTGTAGTCAGATACAGTTTTGTTTCGAGGACATTTCAGTCAGAGTGATCAGAGGCAGCATTGTTGCTTATGTGTGGTTCTACAGCATACATCTGAACGAGTGACCCAACAAGTAACAAAGAAAACAGCTTTTCTAGGATCCTAGAAGATGACATTACACAGTATGTTCAGCAAAGCATCAGTATTTCCAACAGAGTCATGAATACAAAGAGAAAAACAATTCCCTTCTTGAGGAGTCAGAAAAAGAAATAAGAAGAAGAAATAAAAGCAAGGGCAATTCCTACAGTCAGGACAGATACCAAAAAGACTTGCTACTGCCCTGTTTCCTATTTTTAAGTTTCTGATGGGGGAAACCAGCAAGAACAAATAACAAGATGCAGCAGAATTCCAAGTAAGAATTGGTTTGTTGGTTTAACAGACAAAAGGAACTTTTCCTAGCAATATTATCTAAGCCCATGAGATATCCGAGACAATTTTTAACCACTTACTACAAAGAAGTAATTGCTCCTGTGTTGCAAAATACAGACACTATGTGGATTTATTGGTACTATGCATGAAGAGACATCTTGGAGAAAATACGAAGTAAACCAATTTTTACAGGTTTTTGATATCACAATTGGAAATCCTTAGAACAAAACTTGAATAAAGAAGAAAATTGCCCAGTTTGAAATGGTTTCTTGTAAGTCTAAAACTTAGGCCAATTTCCTGAGGTTGGCAAACATTTCAGTTACCACTGCCATCCCTAATCACAGCAAGTTTTTCCTTCCAGTATTGGCTTTTCTCTGAATTTGAAACCCAAGCTTAATGCAAACCCACATCAAGCAGAAATGGGATAAAACAGATCCATGCTGAGCCTGTATGGGTAAAGCTGTAGAGATTCTTGCTGTTCTAGTCACAATAATCGTTTTTCAGCTGAAAAACTACTGGTTCAATTCAGCAAGTGACTGCTTTGCTCCTGTGCCACACAAAGCCACAGAAAAATGAAGCTAGCCTTCTGCTAGTTTTTTTAACATATGTTAGTTGGGGCACGGCAGCATAGAATCTTAGAGGCTTGTAAAATGAATTAAGCAGACAAATGCAGTGTATTTGTTTTCAGCCTCAATAGGAGGCTCTCATATTGAATACATATGAAGGAAGAGACATGCTAAATTGAACGAGCCTGGAGGCTTAAAGTGATATTAATTCCACTTGCATTCAACCATGTGGATCCAATGATCAAAGGGATTTAGAAGCAAGAAGGGAATAATGGAAATATCAACACTCAGCAATACTCCATTGCCTCAGGGCAGCACAGGACAGTAACAGATGTCAGGAGAGCAGCAGGGCTATCTCTTCTCACATTGAAAGGAGACAGGAACTATAGTCACACTGGATTTTCATGCACCAACCTCAAATCTTAAAGATGCTGTTATGAAAAGGTGCCAATTACACTTCTACCCTTCTGCTTTATAAGCTTAGAAACTTTCTATATAAAGCAACACTAAGTGATAGCTAGTTCGTCTTAGCATGACTTTCAAGAGATTAGAGAAGAGCACCAAAACACCATTGTAGTGACTGAAAATTAGCAGAGAAACCTTTGAAGAGACCAGAGACAGACCTGTTGAGTAAGCGTTTATTTGAGCAAGAGCACTTGCCACAGGAGAGCAAATTCTTTGTTTTAAGCTGTTTAAAAAACCTTTCCTAGATCCAACATATGTATTTTTTATTATCCAGAAGCAATAATGAACTAAACTAGAAATACTAACGGATTTAAAAACAAAAAATTATAAAAACCCCACCAAGATTCAGAGCAACTTTTGGCCAGAAAGTTCCTCTACTAGCTCACAAAAAATCTTCAGCTATTCATTACTGCATGTTATTTTGCTAGCAGTTAGTTTTTTGTCCTGAGGGGGTTATCCTTCCTATATAGTAGAGTATAAAAAGGAAAAAATAGAAATTCACTGCCCAAAGACATTCCAAATAACACTTTTCCAAACTAGAACAGGGATAAAGAATATAGACAACAACTGTCTGTTTTGGTTTGGTTTTTGAGGGGGGGGGGGTTTGTTTCTCTGTTTCCTAGATCACACAAAGGTATCAATACAAGGGTAACTTGTGAAAACCCTGATCAAGTAAAGTATTCTTTTGAAAAGTCAGTATTATTTCTCTTTAAATATTAAGTCCTTGAAACAGTAGATTTGCAGAGTTCTCCAATACACACTGTTTTCCCAAGAGACACTGAAGTAACTCCATTGGTATTGATAGAGTTACTCTAGATTTATAACACCATAAACAAATCATAACTGACCAGGTATGTACATGTGTTCTTGTTTTCTTCCCAACCTAAAATTCTCCTATATATGGGGGTGGAGAGGGGGAGGAGGGAATCACAGGAAAACATTCTAGGCAATAACATAACTTCCTTGTAGATAGCAGGTGCTATCTACAATATTAAATTATTAAGACAAAGTAAGAGACTATCCAGTTGGAAGACTAAGGGGATTTAGGGCACCCGTAACTACCCATTTTATTTATTTTTATACAAAGTAGAAGCTGAGACTTCTAGTCTTGAAGTGACACACTGCCAAATGATTGAGGATTACCAAGTGGTTATGTCACAGATTTTATTCTTTGCTTTGCTTCCCCTGACATAATATAAGATCTCACACATGAGCTCACTGACATGATCTTGTGATGTTTGCTCCTCAGGAAGAATGTTAGAGAAGAGATGTTTTCTATATAATTCTATAAAGTATGAATTGTTGATAGTAGCCTGTCTTGCAGGAGATATGCTTCAGTGTTTTCTACTTGCTGCAGTGACCTAAGCACTGACGGTTTCCTGTCCAACTACATTGTACTGCTACAAAACAGACAACAGGTAACAAAGCTTAAGTGAAGACTCTGAACCTCTGACCATCTCTTCCAAAAGGCTGCCCAGCTTTCTGACAGAGCAGAGTTAGATGATGCCAGTTCCTTAAATGTCAAAAGGCAAACAAATATTCTTATGTTTGAAGAGAAAACAAATCACTCCCTAGCTAGAAGTTACCAAAGTCAAATCTCATTTACAGGCCACTTCTCTGGCAGTCCTGATCATCACCTGCCCAGCTTGCTAAGGTTTGTCGGGGATTCTCCCGTAAGCCTTTATGCATAACAGTAAATATTGAAGCTTGCACAGAAAGAGTTTTAGCAAAGTTCAATATGATTGTACTTCTGAATCAAACTAATCATGAAAGTCAGTTTTCACAGTATTAGGGCCTGAATTGTTCTCGACATTCTTGTAGAAAGACAGATCAGCTGAAGGCGGCTATATTAACATTTTTTAATTAGATGCCAGGCCTTAATTCTGTCAAGTAACACACCTGATATTGCAAAGAGCTGCAAGTTTAAAACTTGCAGTCAAAACTGCAAAAAACAAGTCAAAACTGGTCACGTAATGAGTAACTTCATACTTAACCTTAGTATTTAACCTGCCTCAACTTAAAATTGGGTTAATACCTCACATTCAAGTTCTGTTGAACTGAATGGGAAGGTTCCCCCGATTTAACAGACTTTTGATGAGGACTTGGCAAACTTCATCAGTTACACTCTTTCAGATTCTCATGTGCAAGACATCCATCCAGAAAAGTGGAAAGTATTCTTGCAGTAACTGGAGACTCTTGGAAGAGTATTTGATGAAACACTCCTCCCCAAGTGTGTTTGGTTTGTTTTTAAATTAGCAATTGTTTTGGAAGACTAGATGATTTGGATTTTGTTGTTCTTAAATGTTTAAGTTCTTTGTCTTTCTGCCCTAAGTTTTTAAAAAGTGCTAGTGATAACTTTCCTGATGTCTTGCTGCATTTTTAAAATATTTTTAGTTTACTTTGGGACGGTCCTGTGGTACCTTATAAATCTCCCAGAGAGTAGAAAAGGATTTTTGTGGGCTTTCTTTTTGCCAGAATTCCCCATGCTATGTGTATTTTAACTACTACTTTCTTTAGACTGAAGTGCTGCCTATGTTTTAACCCCTCTTATACAGAGCTTCTGCATGGAAGATACAAATCACCAGAACCCCCCAAAAAACCTTACATGTCATGTAAATAGCTGTTAGATGTCCTTACTGTTCCAACAAGATAAGGATTGTCAGTGTGCAAAATAAACTAACAAGCTCCTCACAAAGACATGCAGCTTCAGGAAAAAAGGTGAGTGATGAAAAATAGACACATGACTAGTTAGAGGTTTCTAGCCTCTTCAAGCTTTCTATGCTGCTACAAAGTTACCTTCCCCATTCCTTGGAGACCACCAAGTTGATTTTGAAGTGTAAACTGCTGTAATTTTTTTTTTAAATAATTTTAAATCATGGGGGAAAAAAAAAAAATCAGTGGGAGAGTTTTATTGTTAATGTTAAATAAATGGAACAGATAAATGCAAACATATAAAGTATACCAGTGTACCCTCTGATTTGAAAATACCAGCCATTTTTCCCCAAAGTGCTAATCCTTATTAATGCCAGTCCTTTCCTTAAGGGCTTTGTTGCAAGCTGTGTTGCTTGCTGCACAGCCTTGCTCATAAAGCTCTTCATGAATTTGGTGAGACTACTTAGATAAGTAATATTAAGTATGCACACCTAGATGGAAATAAAAATAAAGCAACAACCATGGAACAAGGATACAAAATCTAAATACAGCTTTCAGTCAGAAGAAACATGGTCCTGCGAGGCCTTCAGATGCAGTATTATTGGCATCTGATAGAACTGAATCCTTTGCAATATTTTTGCATTTGAGATAAGCAAACATTGAGGAAAGCAAATGCTTTAATGGCAGTGATTGATTCTGGATTTACAGGGCATGAAAAGCAGCACTGTAACGCAGACTGGAGGCACTGCTGACAGGTTTAAGGCTCAACAACAGATATCTGATAAAATCTAAGCACATAAACACGGTTAACTGAGGCATCTGCTCCAAGCTACTCAGTTCATCCACAGGGTGAAACTGGTTTGCATTGTTTACAAATAAATATAATAAATAATCAGACAAATCTGTTGTTAGTTAAAGCATTAGGAAAAAACCCCTTTACAATGCCTCTTGCAGAAAGACATCTGTTAACTTGAACTCTCCAACCGAAAGAGCTTAAGGAAACCTGTGCTTGCATTCTATTTGGGTTTACCTTTTTTTTCCTCTTATTTCCTTTTCTGCTCTCATGGGTCACTTTATTAGTTATGTTCTACAAGGAAACAAGTTTCCTATCAACAAAGAACATCATAATTTTGGCCATATGCTTACCATTACACCAGAGACTCAACAATCAAAAATTATTTAACCAGAAAAAGATTCTAGTGTTTTCAAAATACTTTGGAGACAAACTTATTCATCTATAAAGAAAACATACAACTTGTTTGTACCACTAAATATATAGTATTCAAGACTAATGTGCTTAAAAGACCAAACCATTCTTTAAGGGAAACTGAGTAAGAAACTTAGAATGTCAGCTAGATTTACAGCTGTAAACTCTTCCCAGGACGAGCAGTTTTCCTATTAATGCATCTTCTGCAATCATCTTCTTTCTGTAGTGTGATTTTTCATTCTGACCCCATTGAGAATTAGCCATGTCACAGTGGCTTCTCTTGAGCTGAGCCAAGTGCAGTGCATTCAACTCAAGTATTAAAAGCCAGATTTTAATTTAATTGTTATAATTTATTTCACAGAGGTTACTAGCACAAACCAATAACAAAAAGCAGCGCATATGAACGTCTTCCACTGTTTTAAAGGAAAACAATCAAGATCATTTTCAGAGTATTAATTTCCTATCCTAACAAATGGTTTAACTTCCAGGCTTAACCCAACTTTCTGAACTGGATTGATTCCACTAGACACCCTAGTTATGCCTGCCTATCAGCTGCTTCAGAGAAAGTACATGATAAGTCTCATTCACTGAGAAAAGATATCAAAAGAAAGAGTAACACATCCAATGACACCCCAAAAATACACAGGTGAATTTTATGCTAATAAAGGTACTGCACTAACATTCTGGAAACTGGTATATTTTTGGTATTGAAGATTCATTCAGTCTTTTGGTAACTGGCAGGGGCCATGATGGCACCTTACTGTGGTTAAGCCGAAGGTGTCTACAACTGTCAGCACCTAGATCACACCTCTAACCAGCTTCCTCTCTTAATGAGGGACCACGCACACAAGACAGTTAGTGATGAAGACTTGTGTATCCCTCTAAACACCCACATCACAGGAATAAAGATGAAAAAAAAGGAAAAAAAAAAAACCAACCAAAAGGCCCAGTTAAGCCACTGTTGACAGCCCTGCACAAAAGCACCTCCTTCCTTAAAAGCACGAAAAGCTATTGACTCTTCTTGGCACATTACATGTTCCTACTAGGTAGAGACAGAAAAGGAGATATGTAACTTGAACTACTGAGTTTCTTCAGAATACCAGAAGCTATCTTGACTTGACTTCACTCAGTATAATTGCTATTTTGTTTCTTGCTGAAAAAGCATATTTATCACTGTAATGCAAACTGGACATGTGAAACCACAAATAAATCAGGATTTTACAGCTGTTGGAGGATCAAAATATCTGCATTTGATCCTATGGGGATCATCAAGAGATTGGCTTTATAGTGGAAGTACTGCAGCATCAACAAGCAGAGAAAATAGATTAAGCAATACCTGCTTGGGACCAGTTTTTGTCAGCTCCTGACCCCTCACTAGTGCCAAAGCTTGGAAAAAAACAAAACTAAATAAAAACCTAATGGCTTTAAATGCTGGAAAAATATACTTACTTCTCTGGAATGAACCTCTAATCCAAACAAAAAAAATTAACATCTTCTGCGCTTGTGAATTTTGGCTGCTCCATCTATATTCATATTCTTTCTTTATGCCTGCAATGACATCACCCAATAATAGGGAAAATGGAAATTCATTGCAAGCTTAAGTCACAGCCTTTTAAAGGACTCGACATCCAAATGTACTGAATTAATGAATTTACAGGACTGGGGCTACTGCCTTCAAGTGTTTTATACAGATGTTATTTAGAGGTCCAGACACACATGAACAGTGGAAAATGCAGTAATTGAAAATGCAATCATTGACATCCCTTTAGCCAGAAGAAGGTTACACCAGATTAAACTTTTAATCTTAGAAGGAAGAAAAAGAACCTCAGACCTTTCAGTAGTTTAAAAACAGGTAAGACTATAATTTGCAAAATGTTTTAGTCTAGATTTTTCACGTTTAATGCTCATAATAGTTCATGGCTTCTCATTTTATTGACTACCTGATATAATGTTGTTTATCTAAAATTCTTTGGGGATTTCTGAATTCACTTGAGAGACATTCACGAGAGGGAACTGGAAGGATTACAATCTCTTGCATCATTTTTTTGAAGAAGTATAGTTCCTTTAATGTAGCCTCTTAAAGGGAGCCCATATTCTTTTTATTGCACTGTAGGGACCTTTGGATGGGGGAGGGGGCAGGCAAGGAAAGTCCAATCACATAAAATATAGTGAACTTTCCTTTAATCAGGATTTAAATTAATCAGAGCTGAGCCACGTCTGCCAAAAATGTATGGCACTCCCTGTAAAGAAACAAACCTGAACCCCTCCTAGTCCCCATGAGATTTTCAATAACTAGAAAAATATTCCCTTGTACACTGCGTTCCCCAAAGAAACATTTTATTTCTTCCCCAAGAACTGTGCAAGAAAAACTATTTCACACTTCTTACAGCAAACCTGCCCACAGGAGAACCTCTCCTCCCTCCTCATTGTCTCTAAATTCCAAGACATCCAAAGCAGACAGTGCACTGCCATAGCCACAAATAATATGCCACTGCTGAATCTCAGTGTTTCAGCCATTCTCTTTGCCCTGGCTCAAACCTAGATTGGTTTCGGTGCGTTGTTAATAAACTTGAGACTTGGGATTAGTCTAGTGCAGTATCACATCCCATTCAGAGTTTACAGGTATAGAAGAAAGATAAACCATGACAGGTACAATCCAGCTTCCTCTTTACTTTTGTAATTGCTAACTCAGGTTAGGCGCAGAAGTGGCTGCTACACCTAGAACTTTGCAGAAAAAATAGGGAAAATAGTAGGAATACGAATGAGACAACTGCCTGGTAAGAAAGTAAGCACCTCAGCCAGAAACAGACTATCTCATTACATTACTGACCAATCTGCAAATAGAGAAGAGTATTAGACAACATTCATGTCTTAAAAAAACCCACAGAATAATCCCTGTTCTTTTCAGTTAAGCCTGGCAGTGTTAGGTTTATGATACCCTATCATAGGGAATAAAATTCACCTTGATATGCATCTGGTGCAGAACTTCAACTATGGGCACCCATGTCCTAAATTTGGACTCCGAAAAGTTTTCAGGGTTACTGTTGCATGCTTGAGCTTTGTGAACACAGATGAACTCTGTTCAAAGAAACTCCGTTTAAAGGCATGTTGTATGACCCCTTTTCTCTGAGTATTTCTAAGAGACAGAAAAAGTCTGCAAGAGTGAGCTATAGAGACTGACACTGGTACATAGAAAAGAATTTGCCACCTCCATGAAGATGATCTGTTCCCTAGAATGCCCAAGAAAACTGATGCATCATTCTTCCACTTATATTGGTAACTACAATCTATAAGCCTAAGTTCTCCTCCACTGTGTCTATCGCCAGACTGTTCAATTTCTATGGGTCAGAGAGACCAAGGCCAAATAAGATAAAGTTTATAGCTTTCACCCAGGATGATTTGTGTATTTTGGAACAAACACAGTCTCATGAAATAAGGTTACTTGAAAAAAAAGAATGTGTTTACTAGCACAGGCCAGTTTTTCACTCAGTGGTGGAAATATGGTGCTGTTACTTTTGAAAATTTTGCTTAATAAAACCTGATTGCTTCTCAGCTTTTTCTCTCAGACCAATGCATTCTTAATTAGATGTTTTATAGGCTTACCTGTAACTGATACAGTGGCAATTCTCTTTAAAAGATTGTAAATTAGTCCTAAAATAAGTCGTTCTCCTTGTCCAATACCATACATGTTTTCATTATCAGTAGCTGACTTCTCAGACAGACTGAGGATAAAGAGAGATTATTCTTCTTTTGTGTTTAAATTTGAGTATGAGCTGAGAAGTGAGGCATTTTAAAAGACTGCCAGTTTTCCCAAATCCCTGACAGAAAGAGACAGCAGGCCTTCCTGTGGCTGACACACCTAACATTAATACTACCCAGCTGCTCTTTGTGGGTCTCTTCAGCCAAATTACTATTATTGTTTTTAAAGGTCACAGCTACAGTGGACAAAACTCAAATCACCCTCATTAAGATTCAGTTTTCCTTAAGTTTCTGTTTCACACAAAAAACTAAATACAAGCTTTGCCTGCTTCTACACAAATCTCACACTTGAGCATGTTCTGGGCAGACACACACACTTGCGCTTACTCACTCACAACATTTTTGACCAAAGTGAGTTCTTTAAAACTGCAGAAGTGGGATTAAAGCTCAAAAGTGTGTCCCTGTCCTGTGCCCTAAGGTTGGCTGTAAACTCCAGTTTTTCCCTAGCATGCCTGTGCTACAGTACAAACAGAGATTCTAGCCTTCATCTGGCTTCTGAGACTTTCAACATGATCTACAGGAAGAGAGCCTGCTGTAACTCAGGAGTTAAAGCAGTATAGTAACAATGGAGAAGTTAACTAGCAAAGTCAGGTAGGCTCTAATGAGGCTTTCCCTTGGCACCAGTTATAAGGATGCTTTATAACAACTACCTGTCCTCCAAAAATAAAGCACTAATTAGCTTCTTAATAGGTCTTCAGACAGACTATAAACCGGACCACAAAGTAGAAGTTTGAACTGAATTCAAACTGGCAACTGAGAACTTCTACCAAGTTCAAAGTTAGAAGAGATTATTCCAATCATTTTGTCTGAGGTTGGTGGGACACAGCCCAAAGAAATCATACAAGAATCTCTCCATTTATTTAAGATCCTTTAGAGAAGACATCCAGTCACCCTAAGATGTCTCTAAAGCCATATTATTATTTTTTAAGATCATTAAACGTTTTGGCATCTCAGTTCTAGTCAGAATGAAACTCTCCTTCAGATTCCAACCTCTGGGCCTAATTCTACCTAATTCTACCTAATTCTGTCATCAGTAACCTCCAGTCCAGGTAGGTACAATTATAATCAGTGTCTCATTTTTATCCTTTTGAAAAGTTAAATGGACTGAGCTTTAGTCTCTGGCTTCAAGGCAGTTTTCCAGACAGTGAATCATTCTTTTATCTCTTTCCTGAATCTTTTCCAATTTCAGCCTCCTTCGTGAATTGTGGCTACTAGAATTAGATATGGTAAGTGTATAATGGTCTCTGTGGTGTTAGAAAAAAAGTAACATCCCCACCTCTCTCCTCCTTGATGTTTCTTTCCCTTCTCTACAATTCAGTAAGGGCTTAATTAGATTTCTTGCCTACAGCATCACAATGACAGTCCTTATTTCCTTGTTTATCCAGTACTAGCCCCAAAACATTTCCAAAGCTAGTTTCTCAGATGTAACATCCCATTTTCTGTGACCCACATTCTGCTCCCATATGCATGATCTAACAAGTGACTTAACAAACATGAGTCTGCCTTGCAAGAAGATCCAGATTAGCACATATTAGTATATGTGCTCCTTACGTTATTGGTTAAAAATCAAATATTGAAACAAATGAGGAAAAAAATGCTCTGTCCCACTGAGGCTTGCATGGTGTCAGTAAGTCCTTAGAATTAACCACTCTCCAAGATTCAGAACATGGTGACTGCAGTCAGGGTGCTTCTGATATGACAGAATTTCCAGTAAGATTTCAGTAGCAGCAAAGGTCAGGAGACATTAATGGTTTTGTACATGTTGTATAGAAACACTAATTTGAACCACAGTGTGGATAAAAATAAGTTTTGAATTTGATCCATTTCCACTGAGTCTTGGAAATGAATACTGGGGTTTTACTGATGTATTAATAAATGAACAAAATTCATCTCTGATGCAATTGATGCCAGTGATGGATTTATTTGGAGCATTTAGCCTGCTAATCACATTAGTGAAGGCCCAGCTGATAGAAAAACCATCCCTAGAGATGTTGCTACTTTCCCTTCCAGAAATACTAAGAAACAGCTAGTGAATGATTTAGGGACTTTCCATACATATCATCTATACAAATCTTCCATTGCTTCATGCTAATGACAGTCAGGCAGGTAGCAAATATCACAAACTGGGAAAGACAATTTCAGCAGAAAAAAGAGCAAGGATTTTGTTAAAGCTGTTTTTTACTGAAAAGCTCATAAATGGAAACTTATTTGGCATCTTTGTTGGAGCTGAATTGGCAGAGTAAGATGGAAAGCAGTTCTGTATCTCATTACTGCCTCTACTATCACTAGCTGGAAACTTTGGGAAAACAGGCCCCTTTCTGTTTAGATACAACTGTGCTGTTGCTGTACGGAGTGTCTGGCTTTCTCTTTCCTTCTCCTTAGTATGGATGACATCTACATAGAAAGGTTCTTTGTCTTTTTAAGGCTTCACCTAGTGCTGCTTATTTTCTACCTGACATCTATTTGTGATATCATAGGCATTTCCTAAGTCACAATTACAATGTCAGCAAAAGATGGATCAAATGCCACCACACAAATACATATAAATAAGTGTTCCCAATTTAATTTAAGTTGGTGTAGTATGCATTGTCATTAATTAGTTTAATGTAGATAAATCTAGCTTTCTAAAAGAGAACTGCAAATTAATACCTAGAAAGAGCAACATCAACAGCTACCCAATCTTCAGTCAAACCAAAACAAGACCTGGATTTAAGGTAAGCAGTAAGTGCTGGGAAGAAGCAAGATGTATAAGAAAAGTTCTGCTTTCATGTCAGGATTCCCCAGAAATAAAGGATGATGGGAAAAAGACATCAAAAGCCATGATACATGCTTGACTGCAGTAGGAGAATTACGTCTAAATAGTTGCACTGATAAAGGAGACATAACAGCTACTTAATAGAAAGGTGTTCTTACAGCTCATGTAAGCCTAATCAGAGCAGTCCAGTATTCTATAGACATATCCAGGCCAATTACAAACCTAAAACTGCAACATGAGCATGCTAATCCACGAGACTAATTACCACTCTTGAGACCTAAGCTAATTTTTTCAGGCGTTTCTTTGCGTAAGATGTATGGGCACGGAAAGAAAAACTGTGGACTCTCAATATTTTGCCTTGCTTTTCTAGTTTAGGAAATGCCGTCTCCATCCAGGAGCAGCAGAAATCTGAATTCCATCATTACACTGTTTAGAGCCTGACACTGGAAAGACAACATGGGCTAGCAGGCAGAACAGTCAAGTATTAGGAATTCAAACATCTGATGCTATTTCTGGATTAAATCATTTCATTTTTCTTTCTCTTCTTTTTATCTTTAGTTTATGTATTGAAATGCACTGCAAAGCATCTGTGTGCTTGTACAGAGCCTAGCACAATGGCATCACAAGCAGTCTTTTCTCAGAGTAACAAAAAAATACTACATCTTTTGTTTCCAGGTTCTCACAGTAGGGTAGGGCTCTGTCTCACACTTAAAGATGTCTGGAAAATGGAATACTATATCCAGATTAACACAGAAGAAAACAAAAGCTTAAATCAGCCATATAGCACAAAAATACCATAGTCCCTTCGCACCTCCAAGTCTTTAGCTACTCATTTCACAGCTAACACTGGAAATTAGCCCCCCACCATCCTCTTCTCTCACTAATAAATTGACTGATTTCTCTTAAAGTCACATACACTCAAAGGGCACATTTGTTACAATTCGGCAGTATGTGTTCAGACAAAACTATCTCCAGTCAGATTGGGCTCGTTAGACATAGTGAGATCAAACAGCTCACAAAATCCTTTGATGGAAATTTAATTCTTTAAAAATATGCACGAGGTAATTGAAAACACATTTTATGATATTTCAGATTATAAACAGTAGATCTCTGGCTGGGTTGAACAAATAGCATTAAGCCTTTTTCTTCCTTCTGAAAAACCACAGTGCTTGGCAGCATGAGGCACTGATGCGTCTTCTGTACCAGCACAGGGAAAACAATGTTTATAATGAAGAGCTTGTGTCAGGATGCAAATTGCACTCCAGCAGAAGAAACTATTTGTAAATATCAGTTATTGTTCATTCACAGCCATTTTGTGATATAAACACGTTTTTCAAAGATCTAAGCACAAGGCCTGGGTTTACTACATTTCCTTCCCCTCCCTTTCCCTTGCAAAAGTCTTCAGGAAAAAAGCAAAAATAAGTATCCTTTGCTCACAACCTCCAGTCTTATCATCAATCCTATTCACTGCAGAACACAGAGACATTAAAAATCATAACATAAAGGTTCATAGTAGAAAATCCAATTCAAGCTTTGCTCACTTGATATTTAAACCTCTTAGTCTTTGCTAGTACTGTGAAACATTGATAAATCAAATCTGTATACATGCTTTATAGAAACAACAGTTACAGAGGGAGGAACACTGCTTTATCCATTAACTGTCACTTCCACACACACACCAAGATCTGTCTGGTTCCATCACCAGTACTCTGTCCATTTGCTATACGAACAAGACAGTTTTGAGCAGCAAATGCCATGGACACTCCAAAACTTCAGTGCTTCACACTGCCAGACTACTCTAACTTTGCTTCTATTTGTGCAACAAAGCAGAGCCTTGTATTAGGTGTCAGAGATACCACACGTAAGAACAGGACAAACAAGGTCTCCTCACGTTCCTCTGAAAAAGACAGGACGTTAATGGGATGGGATGAACAAGGGCTTTTCTGGCAAAACCATTTAAGAAAACAGCACTGTTGTCACAGCTAAAGCATTTCATGGAAAGATACAGGTTAGTCTGAAGGAGGTAATTTCTAGTCAAAGAAAAAAAGCGCAAAACCAGCCTTAATTTATCCTAGACGAGTCAGGACCCAGGAGCCCACAGGTATTCAGAGACTGTGGGAGACTCTGCTTGAATCACACACCAGCTATGAACCTCAGTCTTCCACATGACTTCATGCATGTGAAGTGCATGGGAAGTGTCCCAATGCATTTAAAAGGCCTTTTAACAGGAAGAGTATAATGAGTCTGTGTCTCTCTGTTCTCTCTTCCCTGTCCTTAAGGGAAAAGAGGTGGGGGAAATCTGGAACTGTCTGTGGCAGAGCCACAGAAAAATCTGCATGCTCAACACATCAGGAGTCAGGCTTGATTTGAGTGCATATTGCTCTTCATTATCCGTCGCATTCTTGACAGACTCTGAGTAACCCAGTCCCTACACTTTCTCCTCAAACTAGAGATTAAGCTACCTCAGTCCTAAAAAGGAAACAGCTATGATTTTTATTTCCAGAGTTTGCTGCTTGCTTCAGTTTCCTCATTGCTTGAGCCACAAACGAGAGAGCAAAGACAAACATTTAGTGAAACAATGGTACTCACCCACTCACTCTCTGCTTCCCCTACTGCCTACTTATATTGACACAAGTCTTTTCATTGTGTGGGGGTTAAAGTGAAGCACTTATTTTATGCAAAATGCTTCCCCCCATCTCAGAAGAAGCCGTTGATGTTTAAACTAAGGCTTCCTGGTTTGTTAGTTTTACTAGAACACAGACAGTGACTGAGAAAACTATGAATTTGAAATGGTAGGGTATCACCAACGCTTTAAACCAATGCTCTTGTTTTCCCTGGGTCAATGAAAGAATGCTGCCCTTCATACAACAGGAATAAGAAGTTAATGTGTGAAGTCTAAAAGGCTCCACTCTTCCATAAACTCATTTTAAGGGATTCTTCATTATAACTGAAGTTTTGAAAAGTGAAAGAATCCAAAAGAACAGTGCAATCTAACAATAAATCAAGCTTTAAAGTGAAAGCACTCTGAAAGTGTGCAGGAATTGCAATTCATTGTGTAGGGAGACATCTGCACCTAGGCAAAACCTAGCAAACCAGTGGTAAGGCAAAACTGAATAGGCTGCTTATTGTTCTGCACCACTCTCCCTGGGTGAAGTGAAAGTACAGGAAAATGAAGTCTTT
This sequence comes from Strix aluco, assembly GCF_031877795.1. Taxonomy (NCBI): domain Eukaryota; kingdom Metazoa; phylum Chordata; class Aves; order Strigiformes; family Strigidae; genus Strix; species Strix aluco. Next base: position 12,556,223 of record NC_133936.1, on the reverse strand, counting down.
CCCTCTCACAACTGAAGATAGAACAATGCAAATCCCAGGGCAGCATTGACTTGTTAAACAGTTTCTGCTGGCTCTATTTTAAAGCTCTAAAGACTTTGAAGTGGAGTTGTAAACTCAATTGATTTCAAACAAAAGGCTAATGTAATCCACTTTCAGCACCAGTACCACGCTGGCAGTGAATACATCCTTCTCAGTAATAGAAATTACTTACTAGGGTTTAAAGCAATTCATTTCAGTGTTTTCAAGTCACTTAAGAAGTTGGATAGGAATGATCTTGGCTGAATTCAGCCACAGGGAAACAAAGCCAATCCCTGGACCTGTTTTACTGGGGAGACAGCAAGGCCTCCAGGAACACTGGCATTAATACTTGACACATTCATATGTCCTTTTTGTCCCAAGCTGCTTTCCAGGTATTGTAGTTTTATATACACCCAGCCCTGGAGTGCAGCCATCTCTGAGGTGGGACGCACAGCTTTAGCTGTGCAAGGTCAGCAGGATCAATTTAGGGCAGTAGTAGACACTGCATCAGTTTAAAGGACCGGGCAGCCATCAGATTCGACACTGGAAAATGAATGGAGAGTTGAGAAATACTGGCCACCCTTAAAAAGTTTTATAACATTTACATGTCATGAAAATGAACCAGTTCAGGAGTTTGTGGCAACAAGATCAGAAGTCTCCAAGAACAGCCAAATGGAAAAAGATCTTGGAGGGAATTGATTACAAGAATATGGGACAGACTGAATGGAATTACCAATTGTAGAGAGTCTAAGAAAAACAGAACAAGTGGAACATAGAACAGGTCAAAGATTTTAAACCTTTCCAATAAGTTGCACAGCATCTGGCCCCTTCCTTTGGAAAGTACATGTGATACACCAGGGAAAGCAATGACTCAAGGCAGAGTGTGAAACTAGGCAGATTTTAAGGTGGCCATGACAGTTTTACATATACACATGAAAGCTGCACTGCCTGTTTCACTGTGGCTTCGAGTTTCTAAACATAAGATAGGACATGTGTAACAAACCCACTGAGCTGGGATGGAAAAACCTGCAGCATAATTTTTGAAGGCCACTGCTCAGCAATGGGCACCCAGGACAATTCAAACCCAGAAGTGATTCAAGCCTCCTGGGGTAACCGCAGGCCTGTTCAAGGCCCAATGAGCAGCATTAAGATCATTTTGTCCAGCAAATGTATTCTAGACTAGATCTACTATTTGACCTCCCAGGCTTCTTGGCAAAAATCTACTATGTCATTAATGTCCAAATGGATTTGGACAAGGATAATCTGCTTTCAAGAAGCTTCTGTAAAGCGAGGACACAGCTTAAGAGGATTTTGCTCTAACTAATTCTAAATATTCAAATGAATATTTCCATATTGTTGACAGTTTCCAATGTCTATCTGCTCCTGGCTTCTGCAGAACTTCCTTCCGTGCAAATCCAGGAGGTCTTCTTCCTGGATAACATATCTACACTGAATGTCTTTGAAAGCTTTACTACTTCCCTCTTCTACTTTCATATCACTTCATTACAGACTTTGAGGCTAGCAGTCTTCTCCCCAAACTATGACACTGAAGTCCTTTAACATAAGAGCAATTTGAAAAATATCAATAACAATCTGTAATTAGAGCTAGAGAAAGGAGATTTTTAGATGCATCTCAGCCTCTCAGAATGGTTATTTAGCAGCTGGAGCTGCCTTAAAATAAAAGCTCATACAGTAAATTTCTTCCATGTTCTCTAACTCAGATGAGTACAAAACCATTTTTAAAGGGAATGCCAGTTCCTCCTGAGCCAGACTACACAGCAACAGCATTCTCCCTCTCAAACTAATCATTTTGTGCTAAATGAAAAATAGAAATTACTCTACTTCTGTCAGCGACAAAATACAGCATGCACCTATCTCAAACTTCTATTTATCAGGTAGGAAGCATACTTGGTCTCTCCTCCTTCAGACTAGATAGGCAACAACTCAAAATCCAGCAAGTAGGCAAATCTTTTTGCATGCCAATGGTGTCAAAGAATTCGGTGAGCATGAGATTGCCAGCAGGCAAATACATGACTAACTCCAGTTAAAATGTTATGACAAAGGTCTATTTTCCCCTTTCTCTTTATTCACTTCATACTTTCCGTTGTTTACTGCTACTCATCTATAGCTAATGTTTCTTTAATTGACCAGACTTGGGCTGCACAGATACTCAGAAGCCAAGTGTTTAGCTCACCCTGTGCTGTTAAAAGGCTGCCCAACACAATACTACTCACCTTCATTACATACCCTTCCATTTTTCTAGATGCTTTGATGCACATTGAAACAGTTAATGTTCACCTTTGAAGTTGTATCAATGCCATTTGAATTAGCCATCCATTGAATGAATGAGAGGAATTCACACCTCAAGGCTTATTGTTTCAGGCTGCCTGCCAACTCAGGTGGCTATGGCTGCAGCAGTTACTGCACTCTTTAAAAGGTTTTTTCACAACTACAAAAGCTAGAAAGTTAGTTTGAAAACTTCTGGTCATAGAAAATAGAGTATGACTGTGGTATCTGTCTAGCCCCCAAACTTTAGCTAGTCCTTTTTAAGGAAGCCTGCCTCATTGGTCTAAAAGTCCTGTGTTTAAGCCACAGTTCTTTTGTTTTCCTCAGGACACCATTTTTCAACGACATCCTTTTTAGGAAGGAGCAAAAATTTCCTCAGCTCTCTGAAGATGGCTTGTCTAGTAATATGCATGGCCAGGGAAGAAAGCAGTCACCTCTGCACGCCCAGAGGAGTGTGAAAGCTGGAATATTACAGAAACCACAAAAATAGGCAGTGGGCCAGATACCAGAAAGGAAAGCAATTCTCATTCCTAAGTACTTGCTGGTTTCCTATTGATTGCAGTGGGAAACTTCCAAGTTCCCACTCCCAGTCTCTGGGACAGCAGCAAAAATATACACACTTTCTGAACACACCAGTACAGAGGTTAACGAACCAGTGTGCCCCTGCAGCTTCACTGCACTGGCTCACACACTGCTGATGTGACACCAGCATTGACCTGGAATTCAGTCATGGCAGTTACAGGATTAAACAAGCAAAATCCAGAACAACAAAATCTCACATGCATTTTGCCCATGTGAAATACAATTGTCTGTCACTTGTCAAAGGAGCTTTACAGAACTAACAGCTTACAGTATCACTTCCTTCAAATTCACAAACATGAACCAGAGCACCACATTCCACCCCTTCCACGACAAAAGCAGGAAATTCCCCCCACCTATTATTTCAAGGGAGGAATACTTAAAACCGAAAGTGGACAAACAGAAAGGTTAGCGACTGAAAAGGAGTACGGGTCCCAACTAGGAAAGCAACAGCTAAATTACCTAGATAACAACAGTAAATAACTTCAATAAATAGAAGTGGAAAAGGCTTCCAAGATGATTAAAGCAACAGCAAGTGAAGCTGGAGTGTATAGATGCTGCAAAAGAGACAAAACAGAATTAGGATCAGCACCTCACAAAGCCATCACTCTCATGAAATTCATGGAGTCACACTGAATAGGTAACTCTGAGAAGTTCCTGGATGATGCTCTGGCAGACAGGGCTACTGTATGCCTTGATGCCTGAACAGAGGAGTACAGAATAAACGTAAGAATGTAGGTTGATCATTAAGTGGAGCATTACCAAAGTATCATATCTGTAAATGGAGTCAGACAGCTAGAGATGTTGGAAAGCAAGCCATAAAAATGCCCCAACGTCTCATTCTTATGCATATCCTATCTCCAGTGACCATCAGTAGCACTTGCCTTGGGAAAGAACACATAAAGCCAGAATAAGCTTACAGCAATTCTTTTCCAAATACACCCTCCTGGCTTCTGGCAATCAGCAGTTTATGGACTTACGAAGTCAGACCATCATGTTTCATAGTCCCCAAGTTTAACCTCTATGAATTTAACCTTTTCCTGAACCCATTTTGGCTTTCTTGACATTTTATTGCTGCGAGTTCCACAATCAATTGCACGTGCCTTGTATAAAACAAAGAAAAAAAAAAAAAAAAAGACTTGTTTTAAGCTTGTTGTCTGAGTTTTTCTGAGTTTTCCTTTTATTCAAATGATGCTATGACTGATTATTCCTTGTTCACCTTCTTCACACCACTTTTAGTTTTACGACACTCTTGGCCTCCAACCAAGATTTTTTCCAAACTAAAGAGTTCTAGTTTACTCTCTGGTCCTAAGGATGTCATTCCATACCTCCGATTTTTCTGCCCATCTCTGAAGCCTTCTCAGTTCTATCAAGCTTTTCTGAGTTATAGTCAGAGCTACAGATACAAGTCTTGAAATTACCAGAATAAATGTTTTTGGTTTATTCTGCATTATAACTCCTAACTTTGTTATTTAGCCCTGGAACTGACAGTTTGAAAAAACTCTCCACAGTAATGCCAAAACCACTTGCTCTACATAAGAATTAAATTACATTCTCCATTAACATATTGCATGGGGATTCTCAAATCCTCAGTTGTACTTGTTACTACAATACCTTTCTGATAGTCTAGAATTAACCCAGACACCATGCACACCACGACATCTCCCCAATGCTGTAAACATAGGGGAACACTCATTCCACTTCAATAAAGTTTTTCAAGTAGAAGGTTGTTTTGGGAATAAAGCATACCATGAATTAGTCTCATATCATCCCTAGCACTTATGACATTTGACATAGAGCAGAGACAAAAAGCTGCAAAAACCATTCCCTCCATTTCTTAAAAGGCAATCTATAATGAATAGAAAGAAGCATGAAGAAATGCTGTGTGCTCGATTCTTGCTCTCAGCACTCTTGCTTTTTCCCCTCCTCCAAGAGCATGATATGGGGACATAAATCAGTAGCCTCAATTTTTCACACCCACCCACCCACCTCCCAAGTTAACAGAAAAGATGAAAACCAGCTGCCTTCTAATTTGCCTCTGTTCTAAGCAAGCGATTCCCACATTTATCAATATTTCATCTAGCTATTTTTTGGCACCAACATTTTCCATATCACTTAGAAATAGAGGGGTGACTAAGGATGGGAGGGGAGAACATAAATATACCCCCCCCACAAAAGAAAAAAAACAACCCACTGGTGTCAGGTTTCATAGTGGGACACTTCCTCTGCAAGATTATTCATTTTCTTTAATGATTTTCTCCCTCACTACATGACTTTAAGTCATTTTCTCATTTTGAACAACCAGAACAAGCAAAACTAATATAGATTCCTTTGGAAGTAGAAGAAAGCTCCTAATTCACTAGTTCTTCAACATTAACTCAGACAAACTCTCCCACTCTTAAAAAACAAATAATCATTCAGTATATACGTCAAAGGGTACTTGGAAAAGGTTGGTTTTTTCTCACCCACTGAGAGCTTCCCGGTTCTGTGCGTGCAACACTGGCTTCCAAAACAACTGGCTCAGGACACTTCTAAGATACCAAATCCACAGGTTGAATACTGCTTGCCTGGATAACAAGTGAGAGAAAATTATTTGCAAAGGCTCTTGGAAAGCAGAACTATAGTTTTATCCTAGGAATAGAATAGGCACACACGCTCCCTCCATAGCACACGGAAGGTCTCTGCCAGCACCCTGGTAACCAACTTTGTTTTGTTGACTAGACTGTTAGAAAACACAAGGGAAAAGAAAAGCATGGCTTGGCAGTAATGCCCTGGACTCAGAACACAGGAGTTGAGTCACTGTCAGTTTGTGTGAGAAGGGGGAACAACAGTGACCTTTGTCAAGGGGCTTCATCTTTCCAGGACAGAGATCCTCATCTCTTTGCTTGTAAAAAGGATGGAACCTCTGTGTTTTTAAGTGGAAACTCCTTAGCCCAGGAGCTGTGTCTGTTAGTACTTGTACAGCACATGAACACATCTCTAATCTTCAGTCTAGATGGATCTTGGATCCACAACTTAAGCATCAGCTTCACCACCTTCTTCCTGCCCCATCCTCCCCCATCCCCTGCCTTCTTGTATTCTTACCCTTCCCTTTTACTAACTCTAGCATTCACTCAAGCACAGGGGGAGCTGGATCAGGACTGAAAATAAAATCCCATTACATCCAAAAGGACCAAAATTTGAAGTTTGAATACCTTCCTCTGTTCCAAGATGCAACTTTTCAAAGGTCCCTGCCTACTTGCTTTCTTAGAAATACATTCTAGATTAATGTCACAGTATTCCTTAAATTCTTTGTTAAGGAGAAGATAGAGTGTGGACGTAGGTCCATCATGCCAAAATCATGTCTAATCTCAAGTAAAAGCTGGTAGCATGCTTCACTAACTAATCCAAGCCTATCTTTGTGTATGATTCAGCAGTCAGTTGTTGTGCTAATCTGAAATATATTTTCTGCATTACTCAGGATAGATAGAACATCCTACCACACAGTGAGTTAATAATTTGATAATAGGATAGTAAAATTTAGATGACTGCACCTGGCCTAACAAAGTGACAACAGCACATCCAAAGAGGTAGAAACTGTCCACATACTAGTAAGGAGAAACAAAATTACCTCCTACTGGACTATCAGATGATCTGCCATCCTCAAAGAAATCCCAGACAAGACAGAGATAAAACCCACAAGCTACATCAAACCAAGTTTCTCCTGCATGGATATACATTGGACAACTGCACTGTCAGCATCATAGTGCAACATTCCTTTCCTGTTCATTAGAGAAGACTTGATCTGGCAGGTAGGTATGATTTTCTCAGCTTTGTCACCTGTGTCTTTATAAAAATCTTTCTAACAGTATTACCCATTTTGGATTTTAAAAATAAATATTTGTATTCAGTGTAACTTGATTCAAAAGTATTAAGGATTATTTAAAGGTAAAAGGCATCCCATTCTTATGGAACGAGTGATCAGCCTTAAAACAAGCATACCACAATGCACTTGTCACGCTCAGCTTTCCAGTACGTTTCTCCAATTGCCAAAAGATACAGGAGGCACCTTCAGTGAATCGCACTGTCAGTGGAGATGTCTGCACATGCGTAAGTAAACTGTCAAAACAAGGGTCATGTCAGGGACCCTTCCTGGCATGGAGTGCAACAAACCCCAGCTATAGAACTTGTGACAGAAAGTCTGCTCAGATAGATTAGGAAATTCTGTGATTCTAGCTGTACAGGAAGCTAACCTAAACCATCATATGATTTATTTCTGGCATTATTCATTTAGTAACAAACTTTCATAATAGATTAGAGGTGTAATTATACGATTCAACATGTATTTTCTTCACAGATAAGTGTTTGCCTGCAGAAAGCCAAACTGACATTAACAAAGCACTTAATGCAAGCTCCAGAGAGAGAACCTGAGTTATACTACTTTTGACTCCCATCAAAAACATAATGCTCCTTTCATGTTCAAAAGAGAAACTACCCAGTTATTATAGAAGCAAATTGTTGCAGAAGCTCTACAACGCAGGCAGAAAGTTCAAATGCAACTATATTCCTTCTAAAAAAGGACTTCCAAGAAAAAGATGTGCTGTGGTGAGGAACACAACACTGAATGAGATTACTGCTTTTAAAAATATGTGATTTCACAACCTTTGGAGCCAGGAGCATGGGGCCAGGAGCATGGGGCTTTTATACTCCAAACAGCTAGGCAGATTTTCTACAGCTACCATGTGGACTTTTAAGAACATGCATTGTTAGGCTCACAGAACATAGCAGTAGATTAAGAGATATAGGACATTATGATTCCATGAACAATAGTAAACAGAGATTGTTCGTCACATCAGAAAAAAACACACAAATGAAAATATAATCAAAACGTACCCTTGTTTGCTGAGATCCAGGAAAGTTCAAAATAGGGATGACAGCTTCGTAAACTCTAACTCGAATGAGCTGTCCAAATTTATAAACCATGAACCAGGACCCCAAACAGACTGAGACTTCACCAGTTTTGGGAGATGCTGTAGGAGGTCTTTATCTTACCCAGGCATGAGGATGAAGGAAGGAAAACTAATAAACTGATAACAATGGCAGAGTCCCAGAAATGTTAGCTGGATAGGATATCTACACATCCCTAACCCAACATCCCACTTGAAGCAGAACTACCATCAACACCTGATCAGATCAGCTGTGGTTTTGTCTAGACAAGCCTTGAATACCTCCACAAACAGAGGTGCCACAACATTTCTGGTTAACCAATTTCAGTGCTGCAGTACCCTCCTAAACTTCAACGGGAACCACTCAAGCTGCAACTTGGGGACACTGCCCCTCATTTTTCCATCTGCCACTACTGAGAAAAGCTTCGCTGTTTCATCTTTGTAACTCCCCTTCAAGTAATTGTAGGCTGCTATTTGATTGACAGTTCAGTAGTAAGACTATATATATCTTTGAAAATCTCCCACTAGAGTAGGAGACACTTAATGAAATCTCTTTGGAAAGGACAGAGTGAGACTGAAGAGTCCAACTTTCAGTTTCCCACTGGTTTACAGAATTTTATAATAAATAGCACAGTCTAAACCAGCATCTTTCATTAAAATCAGAGTTCAGTTAAAAGTGACCTTTTTTCTTCCACACTATTTAAAGAACAATAACGTTTGCCCTGGTGTCTGTGATTCCCAGCTCTCTATCCCTCCCAAGAAGTGAAATAAGAAGTTTCAATGTAAGTTTTTTTCCCCTTCAGGTAGGGGTGCAAAAGGGGAAGAATTTAATGAGTGTTATCTGCTCTGTTGGCATTCCGAGGGGGTATGATTGAGAGACACCCTCCACCTCCCCATGAAATATGTAAAAACTGATTTCATTACAAAATAGAAATAGTTTCTGCAGAAACATCCATTTTTAAATTGTCTTCCAAGTTTATTGTCTGTTAGATACTCACATTTATGCTATTACAGGAGATTTGTACTAGCCTGTTTCCTTAACCAAAACAAATACACAGTCTAACTAGAATAGTATGTTTAAAGTTAGCATGGTCATGCCAAGACACTGCACTTTTACAGTTTGCTTTTCTTCCCTCTGCCTCTGAGCACCTTTGGGCTATGTCTTCCTAAAGCAGCTATTGAATCAACATACAGAAAATTAGTATTTTGCAATATGCATTCAAGTTACTTTAAAGGTATTTTTGAGGGGCCAACATCAATTTGGGGAAAAAAATTAATCTGTTTACCTCACTGAAGCCAAAACTCTTCCCTAGGTAATTCTCTCTAACTCTAAAGGTCAATGGATTCAATGAGTACATAATGTTTCCAATGCAAACTACCTGTGTTCTTAGATGAAAACAGGCTAATGATCAGATCCAGATTGGGTGCAACTCCAATGACTCCATATGGTCTCAAACACTTTGAGAAGAATAGTCACAGTAATGATAAGCACCAGCTGATCAGTACAAAATACAAAGCTGTTCATAGCTGAGAGTTGTCTAAACTTGGCCATTCTCATAAAAATCAGCATTTCCATACTGCCCCAGTCTTTTATGCGTTGAAGTCAAGCTGCTAAAGAAGCACAAAGAGTTTTTTCTACCCTCTTCCTACATAAATTATCTTCTTATTAGGTTGCTTATTCAGCCTGTACTAAAAAGTTCAAGTCCAAGAACTGCTCCAGTTCTATTTAAATAAAGTTTGGGTTGTTTTGTGGTTTTTTTTTTTTTTTAAATGTATCATAATTTAGACAGACATGTGACTGGTATGCTTTTAATCTTAAACTATATTCTATACAGCTATAACTTAAGGGTTTTGTGCTTATTTTCAGAGTATACTTAGGTAAGAAAAATCTGCAGAATGGCAATTTTGGGAACAAAAATGGAAGGAAGAACTCCAACACCACAGTATTTGTAACATGAAACAGCTTTTTTCTAGCCAGACCTTGAGTCCTCTTTTCAAAGAGAAAAGCATCAGTTATGAAAAGAAGGTGATGCCTGGTGAATTTCCCAATGGATAAAGGATGATTAGGACAGTGGGTGACATGAAATACTAAATGTATGCGTGCTACACTCACACTGAGTGTAAATGGTTCAGTTGCACCTTTTTATCAAAGGAGAATAAACACAGACATGAAGGAACATGCATATTTGAATCCCACACTGGTATAAAGTTGTGTTTGCTTCAGTATTGGTGAGTAGGGGGTGGAGGTGTCCATTTCTTTTTCTAAAAAACACTTGAATGCAGTTTTTAACAATTACAATAGTCAAAGTAAAAATGAGTGGAGATGGCATGTAAAATGCAGAAAGCAGGAGCTGGAAGGCAGCAGTAGTCTGTCAAACCTATTATTTGTCTAAGCCCTTGTTTTCCCCTCACCACCTTTTTCCCAAATCCAACTAATAGGGAAAAACATCAAACAACCAACAGCCACTATCCCCACTGGAAGATTGGTATCTTCTATAGAGTTCAGCTGCAACCGTATTCATGTTCCTTTAAGCCTCTGTTTGAACAATGTCACTATGGAAACAGATCTGTGATGCCCTGCACCTTATCAGGCCTTCTCTATTTAAATTCTTTTCTTGCATTTTCAACAAAGCCATTCACTGAACCTCAACTAATCCAAGATTCTGTTAGGGGTGAGGTTTTCGTTTGGGTTGGTTTGGATTTTTTTTTTGTCTTCACTATCCTGTCTCTTCCAAAAGGTTCTCTCCCCCACTAATGCCATCTGACAAGTTTTGTTTGACTCATCTCTTCAGTTCCTAGCTCAAACATATTATGGCTGTATTTATTGCCAAACAGATTTTACAGTTTTTATTTCCCCCCTTCCTAAGTAACATAGTTTTCAATGAAAATTCCACCCATTCAACAGCAACTTTTTCATTTTGGTTTTAGCTGCTAGGAATCTGCCTGCATCTACATCCAATGTGCCTGTGAGTTCTCTCTAGAGAATTCCTAGGTTAGAGGTATAAAGGGTTACATCTCTGTAATACCAACAGTTTATCAGTTCCAGATGCATATGGAATCCCAAATCCTGTGTTTACAAATTCCAAATACTAGAATACTTTTGGGGAACAGAGAACAGGAGGGGAGCTGGGAAGCTTCAAGGTTACTTTATGCAAATGAAAGAGGGCAAATTGGGTTTACCCTCACTGCATCCAAATCTGGTGCACAGGCAAGACCCATAGCAGTGCTTTTGTAAACTAAGCAAATGCTATAGCCTCTGCAGTAGTAAGTGAAATGCATGTTATAATCCTCTACCTAAGTAGATATGAGCCAAACATTATTTAACCTTTGAGTTTTTATAATACTGCCCATAACTGTAATTTAAAGCAAGGCTACAAGAATAACATTTTTAAGGGAAGTTTCTGGTACTTTCCAGTGTGGGAGGAGGAGGAGTCTTAGCTTGCATGAGAGTTTTGTGAAGAGGAGAATAAGAGTTATAAAACAATTTTATTTTATTCACTTACTATCTTTGATATTCTGAGTTGGCTGAGGAAGCAGAAGATATGGCAACATGGTAGCCTAAGACATGCCATGGCTCTCAGAGTTCCCAAGGTGAACTGGTGTAAATACAAAGGCAATTGTGATTAACTATCCAAATGAGCTTCACAAGGAAAATCAAAACCTCCTTATGACTTCCACTGGAACAAAGCAACTGTATGTCTGTCCACGCTTTAAGAAAAAGGTGAAACTGGAAGAAAGCATACAACTCAAATATTCCCCCTTTATATATTTAACTGCATTATTTCTAGGCTTTTGTTGAGCAAGCTGTCTGACGGAGGCAGGAGCAGCACAATTCACAAGCAATACTCACTGGTGCTCAGTTACTATTTCACATGGCAATAAGAAGGACCCTTAGGAACCTCATAGCAAACCAGTTTCTTTCATGTCACTGCTACTGCAAATTTATGTTTTCTTTACTCTTATCATAATATACCACCTAACAGCTTTTGTGAGCTGTAAAACATGGCACATTTTAGTAATGGATTTTAAGTGATATTTTCCATGATACTTACACAGCTTATTCTGGTTTACTGAGGAACAAGTTCGAGATATGGCCAACAGAGGACACCTAAACAAACCTTATATGTTCAAGTCCTTCAATCCAAAAAAGTAATCAAATTCACATTTTTTCCATGCATCTAACCATGGAACAGCAGCCTTTTTTCCTATCTCCACACAGATCAAGAACTTGCCATTCTATTTCAGCTCGTACCCAGAACCACCACAGCAAAGGCAGGTAAGCTTGCTGCTCCCAAATGCAGCATTGCCTCCCTGGAGTCACGACAAATGCATGACAAAAGCAACAAAGTTCACAAAGAATACATTTTTCAGAGAACACCTCAGATACTTTATGCTAAATTTCACTGAAGTTCAGCAGAACATAAATGTTACCTACACAAAGCAAAAAAGGTAGAGACCAAATAATACACATTCCAGCTTCATCCCTAGTGTACTAACAGGGAAATTTTTAATCTTTATGTTTATTTATTTGTAGGAACTACTAGGCTTGGCACAAAATAAAGTGTTACTTTGTGTTACCCCTCACGTTCTCAAACTCACCATTCTTCCTAAGTCATCTCTGGCAGCTACTACTCTGCATCACCATCTCTTGCCATTGAAAGACTAAATGCACTGCTGACGTTCAGGGACTTAAAAGTTGGTTTATAAAATGAGGAAGTAGGAAGTACTGTGTTAATTTAATTTCTTGCCACAGATCACCTTTCAGTGGGTAAGACCAGGACATTTCCAGGGACCCTGTGCATAAAGCCATCAGTGCCTCCAACCTCTTCCTGCACAGATGGCAGAGGAGCACAGCAAGAGGTCAGCTGCACCTTTGGAGAGGAACAGTTCTACACCCAAAGCTGCAGTTTTGCAACCTAATGGGGTTAACTTCGGTTACCCTACTGGTTCATTTTGTTTCTCACTGTAAACATCCCTTTGCTGGGTTTTAGCCCCACTCTTGATAGTATACTGTTAACAGACATCAAACAAACAAAATCAAACAGAAAAATACTTAAATAAAACAACTCTGAGTAATAAGGGGCTGGTATAACCAGAGACATAAAAGTCATGGGTACAAAATAACAGTTAATATATTTAGTTTAGAAATCAGAAGAATGCTCCCAATATGGCAGAAGAGCAGCTTCACACTAACTAAAGAAAGAAGCCTAATTCCACTTAAAGATCAGAGTATGAAAGAGATTGTATGGCACAGCTATCATAAATAAGGCTGGACAGGCCCCCCTGGAGGGTCTCATTCCCTTCAAGGATAGTACTGGAGTTGGATACTTCTGTCTACCATGTTATCCTTTCATTATGTCGTGCAGTTCCCTCTGAAATTACTGAAAGTTGTGCTTACATTTCTGAGGGCAGATCTGGGCAATTTGCCTTTAGCCTCATACCACTGAATACACTTCCCTTTCTCCCTCCCTGCCCACAACTTTAAGAATTAAGCTGGGAACATAAATCTCTATTTCAGATTTCCTTGGTTTAGGCAGACTAAGCCAAGATGCTCCCTCCCCCCTCAATCATCTGTAGCAATGAATCCATTTTGGAGTAATTTCTTCTCCTATGGAAGACACAAGCCAGTGACATTGATATGTATTTTCTCTCCACATTAATTTGATTTTGTAACCCGGGCTAGAGCAAGACTTTGGTTGCTTCTGTATTCTTCAGGCTGCTGTGGGTCCTCAGAAGACAACCAGTGGTGAAATGAATTTGGAACACTGGTTTTCCTCGAAAGCTTTCTCACAGAAAGCTTTAGTGATTCTTCAACTAGAGATTGCTCACCAGACAGTTGCCATTAATTACTGCATGGGAACATTTGGCCAGATATACACAAGACACAAATCACTGATTAGGGATTTAGTTGGTTTAGAACTATGGCAGAAGAAGTTGGCCGCCTTCTTTTGTGTCTTGCATGCATCGTTTCAAATTCCTATGGCATTTTTACTGGCCTGGCTGTAGACAGAAGCAGGTAGGACTCAGTAGTGAAGCTGATCAAGGACAGGCCACAAACTGAATTTAAGTGAAGTAGATAAGTGAAACTTTGCCAAAAGCATGAGCCTCTCCCTGTTACACTGCACACTACCAAGCTAGAAGCTGTAGCAAGTTTAAACCCACCTTTAAACCTGTGTCTAAATGGAAGCCTCTATTTCATGGTCTAGAAGAAAATTAATTTGATGATTAAGAGAAACACAGAGTTACAGCCTTGTTGGCACAAGCAGTAGTAGAACCAGCTGCCAGTCCTCTTGGAATGAGGAGGCATTGCAATAAGAACCACATTTTCTGTAAGAAATCTTAGAGAACATTACTAGCAAGTTGTCTCTAACTTCCCAGATTTATAGCATGGCCTGGCTCAGAACCACTGTAATTTCAGAGCTTCCTTGCAACAAAAACTGTTATTAAAGTTTGAAACTCTGTCCAAGGCTTTTATTCCTATAGCAGTTTATTATCTCCCTCTCTTCTAGTGCTAAAAGTCCAACAGTACAATGGTGTCCCTAGGTTATATGTTAAAACGTGCAATAACAGTTCAGAGCTACAGCATCCACCTTCCAAGAAAGCACTTTCTGTGCAAGCCACTGGGGGCATGCGGGGTCCTGAAGTCAGCAAAACACATCATCTCGTTCCATCTTGATCTCTCCTGACATTAAAAGAGATCACAGATAAGAAAGGAAGAAAACTGTGTCCTAGCATGTCCATAGGTAGAATCATGCATTTCTGTGGATGTGGTGTGAAACAGTAATGCAATGAATGTAGAAGAAAAAAATCCAGAGAATTTTCCATCTCATTCATAAATTATGATGCACGATATGCATGTACACTACTCTTTGCACAGAGGACAATTCACCCAGACACAGCTGAACTGGTTTTAAAATGAGTTAGTGTCAGTGAAACAGCACAGCTTGTAAATCCCCCCAAGAAAATAAGCTAATTTTCAGTTTATTAGGATAGGGACTTCCCACTGAATCCAGCTCCTTTCCCTTCAGAGAAATGAAACATTCTTCTAGGAGCAGAAACTAAGATCCAAAGGAGGAACTGTATTGTGACAGTCCCAGTCTCCCAGCTGATTCTTCTGCCTAACAAGTCTTCACTTTATATATTGATATATAAAAGAAATCCCCTTGTAAGGAAAAGGAGATTAGAGGTTAATCTTTGCTTTAAAAATAAAAATAAGAAGCCACTTCACAAACCATTTCAGTCTCATGGGTTAAATGGAACCAGCTGTACATGTGGCCATTGTGCAAACAAAACGGGTGTCACTAAAAAGAAACTATTTCTTGGCAGCACAGAAAAGTGCATAGGACACTACACTGTTGTCACAAAAAGACAGAGGGAGGAGGGTTAGAAGGGACAGTTCAGGCATTTATTGTGACCCACTGGATACTGTCAGCAACTCATTTATAACCCTTTCACACCTGTATTGAGACTGATCAGTGCTACCTGGGTGAAGCACAAAATACAGGAAGGCAATTACTAAACAGTGGTGTCTCAAGAATTTCTAACAGCTGCTGCCTGCTGCATTGACTGAACTCAAGTCTCTGAATTAAGTCCTGTGAAATCCAGTATTTGCCCCAAGAAACATGTCTCAGATTATCCCATAGATTCCACATGCACGGGATACATGCAGCTTCAAAAGGCAGCTTCCCGCTGACTGAAGGAGCAGCAGGTATTACAGGGCTTTTAAGTCTCTACAAGCAATATAGATATCATATCCTTTTCCTGTATTACTCTATAGACTCCAATAAATCTACAGAATTCAGCTTACCACAAGGCTACTGTTTTTCAGAGCGACTGACCCAATGACTGGTATTTATTTGCTGAGACAAGCTCCATAAAAAAAAAAAAAAAAAAAAAAAAATATCAATCTCCACACTATTCCCCCTCATCACCGCAAAGATGACATCTTGTTGCCAATCTGCCTGCCAGGAAACCATCTGGAAACAATATCAATACCACAATCTATAGGCATCCCTCCAATGCATTAATCAGGTCATCAGAGTTCAATAACTGACAGCATCTTTAAGAATTGGAAAGGATAAAGCTGTGGTAATAAGGCACAGTCAAGATCAATCCCCAGAGCCTAGTTAGTTCTTTCTCTCCTTTGTTTTTTTTTCCTTTTTTTCTTTAAAAAAACATACAGCATTAGCATTTTTTTCCCCAGCGTTTGGGTTTAAATTTACTGTTTCAGAGAACTCAAAGTGCAAGCAAGGCCTCTCAGTTTGACATACACACACATAATGGAAAATGTATTTGCTTCAGTGACATGGTAGACAAGTCCTCTCACACATGAGCCAGGAAGAGTCACAGACTTCTGCCTTGACAGTAAAGTTATCTATATAAACCCTTAAAAGAGTTTGAAAAAGTCTGGAGATAATTAAATAGGGCATGACAATGATTTGGAGATGGGAAAATATATTAAAAAATATAAATATATACATATATGTTTATTGTAGCCAAAAATATGTACAAAGTTCAGTTTAAGATGGTTACAAGGTTTCTTATCACACAGAGCAGAAGTACTTTCAGAGGGAGACTAGCAGTTCCAGATGCTAAAGTTATCTCAGAGAAAGACATACCAAAACCCAGGGGCTGGAAACTGAAGCTATAGAAATCTGAATTTGAGAATGCCTTTCTTCTAAAGCATGAGAAAAGGTAACAAATCAGGAAAAAAAATGTTGCATGCAATTTTGATCTATCTTTCTTTCTCAAATGAAAAAACAGATGGTTTTCTAGGAGATATAACATACTCAATAACTTGTGTTGTTAAAATATAAGACCAATGAAAAGACACACAGTTCTGAAAAGCAGGGAGTAAAAGCAGAAGCACAGCAAATCCCCCTAGATTAAAGAAACAAACAAATCACAACTATTCAGTTTCATCAGTTTCTCCATATAAATAGATACATAAATAAATAAATATCACTGCACTGGAAGTAAGCAGCTGTTCATTATCTTGGACAAAACTCTTTGGGGGCAGTGACAAGGTCTTCCTCACTGTTTGCACAGCAGCTGGCATAACGCAACTCAAAGTTAATTGTTGTACTACGTAACTCCATAATATAAAAGGGAGCAGTCAGCCCTTGTTCTGAATTTAAGTTAACCAGAACTGTTCAAAACAACAGCATCAAATCCTGACACTGAACCTAAACTCGGGTTTTATTTTCACAAGTTGAGATTCAATATTTGTCAAACAGTTCAAAGCTTTTTATTTTTCTAGTAAGCTCATTTTTTTTAGTTTCCAGAAGTCTTTCTGTCTCCTGTAAGCCTGGAAACTTTGCAGAGTGTTTTCCTATAAAGCATGTTCAGGTTCTCTCATTTGAAGATGGGAAAGAGTGAGTAACTTTTGTCATCTGGAAGGGGCAAGGTACAGGGAGTCCAGGTAATAAGTTTAAAGGGTGATTTTTAATCTTATTTATTTATTTTTCAGGCTACAAACCTCCAAAGGTAGCTAGTAATAGCTTCATTTTCAGTTTATAAGAATCTAAAATTCTTTTTTGTCTGCAGATAGGGTGGAATAGCTATGCATGAGAAGGCAATTAACCTCTGAAAACTGTTTTTACACCAAGTGTCTCATTGTGGAAGAAATTAGTATTTTAGCTTACCACTAAATTAATTACATATTTTTGAGCTAATTAATCCAGCTGAGCCAGCAGAACTAATATTAATGCAAGTACAGGGCAAAGTCTTACATTAGAGACTCAGAGAATTGGGCTAAAAAATTCACCCAAAAATAGTTCTCCAATGAGCTCCAGAAATTCCGCATATGAAGCATGCAGTTTAAAGGTAAGAACTTAAATATTTGATAATACCTAAACATTCTTGTGGGTACACTTCACTTAAGTGGCTTTTCGTATTTTTTTTCTTGTACTTTTTCTCCTTTTTCATTAAGCTAAATCTAAACTAAGCCTACATTACAGGTAATGCAAGTGTATTCACCCACAAGTTTTAGTCTGTAAACTCCTAAACTGATTTTAGTTAGGATAAGACAACTTTGCATTCAGACATGGAATCAGAAGATTCGCCTTGCTTACCTTTTTTCAAGCCTTAGAGAAGTCCTTTCAAACTCCTTTCTCTATGATACTACACAAAGTGTTTTGAAACTTAGTGATGAAAGTAGTAAGAACTATGTATTTGACCATACCATTTGAAAAACATTCTAATAGAAGTCCTGAAAATAATTCACATTAATGAATGTATTTTACAGTTAAAAAAACATGAATTAATATGCTGTTTAAATTATCGGTACGTAAATATCAGACAAGTGAAGTCTGGCTGGAGTAGCTACATAAATGTACCAGTCTTAAAATAGAAAATGATATCTAGATAACAAGCAAAATCCTTCTGAAGCCTGGCACTGAGAACAACTCCACAGCTAAATACCTCCACAGAAGCCAATGAGCACAGAAGATCCTGACAGCCCCAGAAGTTTCATTCGATAAGAAATCACTCAAGAGGATGGTTTAGTCAGATACAGGACTGTAAGAAGTCTTCTGTGTCATGAAGTCCAGTTCATCTTTCAACAAGTGTTTCACTTTCAACATCATCTCCCTTGCACATATTACAACAAAGTGATGAGGTACAGGTTTTCACCCCAGATGTTATTCCAGTCTGCTTTGGTGAAGAAATTGCTCTGGACAATTTCACTTTCATTTTTCTGCAGTAACTTAAAGTATACAACTCTACTTCATTATTTAGCTCCTCATATGATGGGGAACTCCTGCAACTCATCAGCAAAATCATCACACAGAGACAACGTGTACATTTCCAACAGCTTTCTGGTCCAGGCAGGAATGTAGTAGGCTCAAATCCAAGACCTTCAACAATAAAGCACATACACATAGATAGATTTGAAGCAAGATTGGTCCAGCACTCACAAGTTAAGTAAAGGCTCAAAGGGACAAGCTCTGCAAATTTAGGTGTTTCTATTTACAGAATGCAAGGTGACTGCTATAGCAGGGACCAGATGTGGCCCAGAAAAACACCCAAACACTCAAGTCCTGTGCTCCTAGTATAAAGAATGTATGTGACTTCCCTGTGACTTTACTGATATAGCGCAAAGAGAACACAGTACTAGGTTTATTCAGCTATCTAGGTGTTACTGGTTAATACTAGCTTTACCTAGCTAAGCAATATTAAGCAACTTGTTTGCATATCTTGTTTCAATGCTGGATTGCAGCTGTAAAAGCAGCCCTTCAAAGTGCATCTGTAGGGAACTGTAGGGAAACTGCTGTACTGCTCCTTCAAATGCATGCACATTCCCTATGGAAGAAGGACAATCTTCTGGTAACTCCACAGAAATTAGTATAAATGCACTTCAGCTCTTGTAAACATATCCACAGAGACCTCTCATAAAACCACAGAGTATTCTCCTTCAGTTTTTTTTCCATGTCTGCAAAACTGGAAGAGCAAGGCTATCTTCTTCCTGGATGTTTTAAGTGCAGGGGGGTTGAATTTTACGAAATCCTGGGCTAGAATATGTGTAAGTGCAAAGTTTCAACCATCACTGCATATACTGTGTGTATGCAACAGGTAATAGATGTAGCTCTATTACCACACAGAACAGCTTCACGCCCGGCTTGTGCCTCTCAATTTTAATAGACGGCTTCCACAAAGTATTACAATACCAATAGCTGCCATATATCAACACCACATGAGGACATTCAGAAATACTCGGTATTTGGTGAAAAAGAAAGGGATGATATAGTATCAGTCGTTATTCTAGATCCATATACAGTTCTCCAGTGGAAAAATATAGGGTACAATCCAAAACAGAGAAAGCTATAAAGGCTACCTGTTAGATAGCGCAAAGAATGGCACTGATACTAAGGGTCACCATACAAAACCAGTGTACAGATATTCAATTTTAAGAATGGGAACTATATAAGGATGTGGCAAGGAAGAAAAAGGACACTAAAAAGGAGCAGTTCAAAAAGCAAGAAGCCTCGGGGAGAGTTAGGAGAATATTGCAGGGCATAGGTCAGCTCTCAGAAAATGGATTTCTTAAGTAAAGACAGAGAAGCCCATAAAACACAAGTCAAATGTAAGCAGGAAATTAAGAGCGCTGAAAGACAATCCAAAAAGTGCCTGCAAACAAAGATCACAGTGCTAGTAAACAGCTCTTTAAATACATCAACAACAGGAATCCAGCTAGGAAAGCAGTCGAACTGCTGGATGACAAAGGTGTAAAAGGGACAGATGGGGATGATAAAGCTGCAGCAGTGAAGCTCAGTGAATTCTTTCAATCAGTTCTTACTGCTGAAATCTTTGGGGAGATTTCCATACCCACTGTACTCTTTGCAAATCAGGCAGAGGAGACAGATCAATCGGAAGTAAATTTAGGAAATACTAGACCAAACAAGGAAGTTAGATATTAACAACTCACTGGGACAGAACAATGTTCACACAAGTTCTGAAGAAACTCAAATATGAATTTGAAGAACCACTAGCCAAGGTGTGTAAGCTAGCATTATAGAGAGCATCTGTACTGGAGGACTCGCAGATTCTGCCTGCATAACTCCCAGCTGCGTAGGGGAACCTGGGAACCACACTCTGGCAAGTCCAACTTCATTCACTTCACCTTCAAGAGTGAGCACATTAGAAAGAATAAGAAAGCAAAGGATAGAGCTTAACAAATACTTTTTAAGATGGAGAAGAATCAGCAGTGCAATCCCTGGGATCAGTGCTGGTTCTGGTGTTACTCAGCATGTTTATCAATGACAAAACTGATCAGGAAAAAAAGTTGTCAGGTAGGCTTTAGTGTAGATAAATTTCAAGTAATTCACCCAGGCAATACCAGCTCTAACCATTCCCACTCAGAAGCTGGAGCTGTCCTTGACAGTTCTCTAAAGTCATTGTCTCAGCGTTCAGCAGCAGTCAAAAAAGCCAGCAAAAGGCAAGGCATCATCACAAAGAGAGCAGGACAGGGCATTTCTGCCACTTCACACAGCCTGAGCACTCCCACAACTTGAGTATTGTGATCTGCTCTCCACATACCAAGAAGGACATAGTAATGTTAGAGGGGTGCTGAAAAGGGCAACCAAATGGAAACTGAGCAGATACTTTACCTGGAGAGACTAAAAAGGCTGGGACTCCTCTGCTTGGAGAGAAGGCGGCTGAGAGTTGATTATGACCAAATATAACAAAAAACACCCATCGACTGCTGAATGCAGAACTGTTATTTGCCATGTCCTACAACACTAGAACAAGGCAGTACTCACTGAAATTAGCAATAAACCCATTTAAATACAAAATACTTGGTACCCAGCAGGTTACAAGCTTCTGGAACTTGCTGTCACATGAGGCTGTGAAGCCAAAGGATGTCCATGGGTTCAAAAAAGGAATTAAACAACAG
Organism: Strix aluco; assembly: GCF_031877795.1. Classification (NCBI taxonomy): domain Eukaryota; kingdom Metazoa; phylum Chordata; class Aves; order Strigiformes; family Strigidae; genus Strix; species Strix aluco. The sequence goes on along the minus strand of NC_133936.1, from coordinate 12,535,022 downwards.
GTCCATAAATGGAAACTTAATGGACTAAACGGGTACGTATCCTCTAATATTCTTAACATAAGAGCTGTGGAAACTGGAGAGGTAGGGAGAGAAGTGGTTCTCAAAAACAGGGTGTTGAAGAATCTTCTGTTAACTTTTTGGACACAATGCTGGGCTAAGCCAGTTTTAATGTTATTCATTTTTTAGGTAGACTCAGCATTCCTACACATCAAACCACTCCTGAGGATAAGCAATGACCAAGATTCATCAGGCCTTCAGAAAAGGACCTCCTGCCACTGTGACAAACAGACCAGAATTCATTGCATGGCTTAATACAGGAATATTGTTTTAGAGATCTGCTTTCTGCCACCATGCTGACCACTGTCTCTTAGTATCTAACAATAATTATCCATAAACAGTGCAATAAAAAAAGTACACACATGGCTGGGATTTTTCCTCCTGTGCAGCTTCTGGATTAATTTTGTTATTTTATCTGTACTCTAACCCCAGCAAAGGAGCAAGTTGATAGAAAGTAAACATATTTATTACCTCTCATGGCAGGGGTGGGAGTGGGACAGGGACAGATATGAACAGCAAAGAGTAGGAAATAAAACAATTTAGACCAGTTACAGGTGCCAGAGCTTTTCTTTTAACACCCTTTTCCCTGAAAGCACTTCTTAGATGTGTTCACGCAGTACAGACATCCATAAGTAATTATTTTAACAACCCAGGTAAACAAAGATTTTAATTTAATTTTTAACTCATCACAAATTTTCATTTTAGAAGCACTTTTTAAATGAACACGGTCTTTGAAGACAGCAAGTTATTTATATTTCAAAAAAAATTTAATCAGCAAAGCTGTATTTCCTGTCTTGTAAGTGAAATATAAGCTTGGACAGAAGAAAAAAAATACTTCCCAGGAAGTGCAATTACAGCAAGTTTGTCTTCAAGACAATAAATCCTTTGTTTTGAGGTTCAATTTAGTTCATTATCTTGTAACTCTTACAGTTTTAAAAAAAATATTTTTGTTTGGTTCTTGGGGAAAAAATTTCTATGCTGCACAGATCAAAAATTAACAAGGTTTGACAAAGTTAACTCTTATGTCTGCTTTTGATGCAGTCTGTCTCAAAACCTTATGCTTGTAATAAAACCAGATAGAAAGGAACTAGCACTAGAAAGCTATATAGTAAATTCTGTTCACTACAGAACATGTTAACAGGCATGAACAGACATGAAACACCATACATTTTTCCACTCCTTAATTTGGTGAGAAGTAGGCTATGTTACTACAGTTCCCTACATGAGTATCAATAACCATACATTGTTGATGTAACATACAGGTACCCACCACACATTCCTCACAGTACTCATGCACTGATGAACAATCACAGCAAATTCAAAGCAGGTTACCTTCATTGACAAACAAAGTACAACAGAATTTAAAAAAAAAAAAAAAACAAAACCAAAAACCAACCAACAAACCAATATAATGTCAAGTAGTAAAATGTATTTACACATTTATGTTTACTTTTGCCATCTCAGACAAAGCAAAAAGGATGAAGTAGTAAAGCATTTGTAGTTAGAGGATACTACACTATGTCTAAGGTCAAGATCAGGCATGTGAAGAAAGGAGTAAGGCCCACACTATTTTACCTGGATAAGGATATGAACATGCCTGACTTTCTGTCCTTGCTGTTGAGATGCCATGCAAGTCATTAACTTTTGCAACATCATTTTCTGGATGTCACTGTGGTCCATTCAGGAACCGAGCCCCTACTTCTGTTCAGGCTAACCAGGACTACAGATTTGGTCTCCCTACCTCAACATTCACAGCTATAGCTTGAAAATACCTTAGAGAAGGAATATAACTTTGAGTTTCATATCAGATAAGAGCTAAATAGATTGAATGAGAACTAAATACTTTATTAGTCATCTGAGATGAACTAGATAATGGCACAATTTCAGGTAAAATGAAGGAGCAATTCTTCTGCTAAGGTTAGAAGCATTTGAAGAAAACCCATATAAAACAGGCTTTTAAACAGCCACACTGACTTTTACTCTGTATGAGATGTGTTTAATTGATCAGTAAGTAGCCCAGTACCTATGTTCAGGTTGACTTACGCATGTAACTTGAGCAAAACTCCCCATCAGTTGCAATAAAACTTTGGTCCCACAGGTTAGGGCTGAGGCAAAATGGAGTGAGTGCCTTGGAGCCTGCCTGGTAGGTGTTCAGGCCCTCCGTGTCTGCAGGACTCGGCACAGCTCCTGCCTCCTCACCTGCCCCTCAGTGTGAGGGGATTCCCTCATGGATACTCACCGCCATCCCACAGTCACAGCTTTATTCATATCTCTCACATAATGACATTGTAACTGTTACAGGTTGCACAGTGGGGCGGCCTGTCAGGAGGCCATGAGCTGCCCCAAGCTGGTCCCAGACAATTCCTGCTGTCTCTGGCACCAAGGGGAGCCCCAGCGGGGAAAACCACCACATGGCAGAGCCTGACCATCACACCAAAACATCTGTCAGCCAGAGAAGCACCTGGGTACAAGGTGTTAGGGAAAGAAAATGGCGGCTGCTGAGGGCTGGAGACACTCTGTGGGGCCCTCCATGGCAAAGGGGGCAGGGACACCCCTGAGGGATGGTGGGCCTCAGCACTGCTGCGAATCTGCAACCTGCGAGTGTGCAGCAAGCGGAGACCACGAGGGAAAGGGCTGAATATTTATGTAAGCAACTTCATAATTGGTTTTGGTGGTCCTGTTCCTCAGTATCTGAATCAGTCAGTGATCAGAAGTTTGCATTGATTGCCAAGAAAATAATAAAAAATTTCATTCTCTGATTCAAGACTGTTTGGCCAGCAACACAGAGGTAGCTCACCACAAACCCTCCTGCAAGAGTACTACATGCTGTTAAGGTGCTGAAGTTCAGACTTGAAAAACCAGCAGCCTCTTCCATTCAAATGTGTTAACTCCACTCATGAGCATGGACATTTTCACAGCAACATGAAAAACTGCTGTACTGTGGAGGAACAGGAAAATGAGTAGGAAGAAGAAAGGGAAATGAAGAAGAAAATGAAACAAACCTTGTTTCACCACTCCCCTGTCTGTGAGAAAGAGGCACCCACACATGCACAGACACACAAGCCAGTACGTCTTCCTAAAAAAACCTGCACAGTACATGCTCAGATATTTTCGTGCCTCTTACCAATACAAGTTCAGTCAGCACTAAATACCTCCAGCTGGTTTCAAGTTACAGCCAGGGGAACTAGTGCCATAAAATTCCTCACAGCCACCCAAACCATTACTCTTATTTTTTCTTCCATGTGGGGTCATCACACCCCCTCTAGAAAGCTTAGAGGTATGATACCACTGCAGGCATCTTCAGAGAGAGCCTGACAATGGTGTATTATGAGGCTTGTTGTAACATCCTTTCAATATCCTTAAGGTCCAGTGATTTAGAGAAGAGGGTCTTTTGTGTCTCCTGTCAGCTCCAGGAAGCTCCTGTCACTGGCATGGAGACTGCATATGGAAAAGAGTTGCTAAATAGACCAGTTAAAAGAATATAGGCCCAGTTTCGCTCCCACAGTACTGAAAACCATGAATGCTGCAACTCTGTTGAGGTCAGAGGAATTGCACTGCTCTGATGGGGGTGAGACACCCATACACCAGCTGTTACATTTCAAAGCCAGGGCTCCCTCTGCGACTGTCTCACAGGCTCTGCCTGAGATAGACCCCCTGAGGCCACCACAGCCAGAATGTCAGCACTTAAACAGTGGCAGCATGCGTACGGGCGGATCCTACCAATCTAACCCACAACAGCACTGGAGTAAACTTATGCTGCACAAAACAGAAAAGGGTTTCTCACCTCCAAAACTAGGCTGGACTTGGAACTAGGAAGGTGGAGAGATAGTAACGCACTTTCACACATGAAGCATTGACTTAATACCTTCCTCTTCTTCCACCAAAATAAAGGAAAACTTATGATCATAAAAGAGCTAAGGTAAATAACCCAAGTAAAACAAACCATTTTTGCCAAATTTCTCTTTCCTGTGTATTTTAAACACAGCCTGCTTATTGCTTCTATTTTGTAACTTCCTTTTGATATAATCAGAAGTGTAAGACCATACAGACAGTGGTTCCCTGACCTAGACTTTGTGAGTGCTCCTTACAGAACATGTCCTTACACTTTTTCTTTACCCATTCACTGTTAATCCTTGCTCAGGAGACATGGTCAGTGATTTTTTTTTTAAAATTATTTCTGATTTTTTTAAATTACACTGATTTCAAATACATGACATAAAATAAAAGATGTGAATGAAAAAAGCCTTCAGTACTTAACAAACTGCTTGCATCATTATAAGGAATTAATGGAATGATATATTTATTCCGTTAAGAGACAAGGAACTTCATAAGAGTTAACAATGCAGAAAATATGATTACACAACTACGTACATTCTATAAGGGGGTATTAAAGCAGGCATCATTATTTGCACTTCATGTTTACACAGTAAATGAAATTGTGACTGTCTCTTAGTAGATATGGAAAATCTCACATCCCTGTCTCACCTTGTTTCTCTATTGTTTTGCACCGTGAGTATTCATCAGTTATAGCACTTAAGAAAACAATATCACCTTGAAATCAAACACAACAGTGGCCTGATCAGAACGAAGAGCTGGTAGCTGTAGTTCCTTTCACTCATGCTGCCTGCAAAACACAACTCTTCTAGGCCTTAGAAGCAAACAGGAACCTTGCAATACTTCCAGGCAGGTAAGAACAGCTAACTCACAAAACAGGGATCCTTTCATTATTAGGAACATCTCAGAGAGTGTCTATGCCAGACCAAGTACCACTGTGTCTCTCCAGCCCCTCAAACCCTGATCCTCTTTGTAAGAGTATTTGCAAGTCAGTCCTTGGTCTCCCCATTGCCCACTCATCCCCTAATATTTTGCTGAGGTTAACAATCAGGATAGTGATTTTTGCTACTTAGCAGCATTTCCCACTGAAAGCTGGATTACACTGGTTTAGATGGTATATAAAAGGTTTTGGGATGAAACTATAGGCTTGGCGGTCAGATTATCCTTTTTACACAGTTCTGCTATCATTTTGGGTACATCTTTCTGTTCAGATATCATCCTGTTGCTCTGTAAACACCCCAGGATCTCAAGGCAGCTGAAGAATAACAGGAGAAGCAGTAAAAAGACAACTCAGAGCAATGGTCTTAACCTGCTGTGCAACAATTAGAAATAAACTGCAGTGGGTGTGTAAAACAGCACATGCCATCACTCACTTTCCTCAGCCAGGAGGTCTGCAGCTTCAGACCACCTGTGGAATCTCGGCAATTTATCACATTTCCTCAAGAAGAAACTGCAAGTGATGCACATGACTGGCAACTAGAGCATCTCTTCCTTCTCCCACAGGTTATATCCTCTACTTTCAAACACAATGGATGGTCTGTTTTAATCATTTCTTGATGAAGAAAATAACTCAAAACATCCCTTGGTGACAATTCTGTAACTATGGTACATCAGCTCCATCACAAGCCCTAAAAATGCCTTTGGCACCAAGAATCCTGTGCATACAAAAATTATTCAGTCTGAATAATTAATATGCCATCAGCTGGCCATGTTTTTGGCAAGTGAGTGAATTTAATCCAATTACAACAGAGGTGATGAGGTCAAGCTGACTCTGACTGAAGAACCACCAGCAAGACTTTCTCAGAACAAAAGACACTGCAGCTTGCTAGACTTATTTAGAGATCTGACACACTGTAGTGAAGTTCAGCAGTGCTCAGACTTGTTATAACAAAGGTAAGTGCCAAGAAACTGCTTTGTGCCAGCAAGCAGAAGAGGAAAGGGATTCAGCAAGAGCACACTTTGTAAAGCACACTGTAATCCTAAGCACTTAATTGCCTTTGGCAAGAGCTACATCCCATTGCTCTCTCAGAAATCGTTCTATCTGCAACTTGATGCTCACAGCTACAGCAATGAATGGAGTGGGGGAGGAGAAGAACCAGTGCGAGAACTACAGCTACCAGTCTGTCTTTGCTGAACAACTGAAGCAAAATATGTAAAATAGCGGTATGTGCAAGGCATCTATCTGCACACCCCATGACTCTGGAGAGCTCCCGTAGAAGCAAATGAAGACTGAGTTGCTTCCAGGCTCTTTAATCCCCTGCAGAGGCAGAGAAACTTGTTGTAGAGTTACACACCTGTATTGATACTTCAGTATTTATGGAGGAGTGGCCTCACTTCCAGACATTCTGAGTGACCCCGTATAGCTCAGTATACATTTGAAGGTATAGCCAGAGTTTCTGGTTTTTTCCCCGTCTCTGCTTACAATACGGCATTCACAAATATTTTACAATATGTTAACCCCGACTCATTGTTCCACATAAATGGAAGACTCAAAGGTAAATAATGCACCAAGCCTCTTAATTAAATAAGGAGTTTGGGGGAGGAGTTTCTGCAGACCCTTTTAAATCTTAAACCCTGCCAACTGGATGAACAAAAGGTAGATTAGGCTCACATGATAAATCCCAGTAAACCTGAAAAGCCTTTGTTAATAAGTCACTAAGGGAATTTTTTTTCCCCCTAGAATTTCTGCTCACCAGAAGTGAGAGTTAAGATTATTCGAGCGGGTTTGGTTTCCAGCAGCATTAAATGAGTATATGCCTCATGGAGCTCTAATCTCCTCATTTCTATAGAGCTCAATTCCCCTTTCATTCCTACTAAAGGAGAACCAGCTATTTCTAGCTTTTATATAGGGTGCAGCTGCTGAAACTTGAGAGGCAAAAAAAGTTTATGAAATTAGTTAAGATTCCCAGGAAAATTAAACTGGAATTTTGTATCAGCTTTAATGGCAACAGCAACAACCACAGAGGTACAAATGTATTTTCATTTCATTTTGGTATTTCTTTCATGTAGCAGGTTTTAAATGATCCTTTTAAGTTTCCATTTGTAAGTTAGCATTCAGTAGCTTGTTCACAGAGCCAAATGATGTGTTAGTCTGGCAATTAGTTTACTCTTCTGTTTGTAGAGAGGCTTAATGAAGACATTACTAGAGACAGACCTTGCTGTAGCACATTCAACAGACCCTTTACAATTGCTCAGGAAATACCCAGATTTTAGCAAAACCCATACTGTAATCACAGACAACATAGATGACATTTAAAGCTGTGATAAATTTTTAAAAAAAGTCAAGAGTCCATCCTACCTGGATCCATCTGGCTTCACTAATGAATCCTTTTCAGCACTATAGATTAATCATACCTTCTCTGCATGCAGTGCTGAAATCCAAAACAGCATATGTAATTCTACTGTACATTGTGGAAACATTTCCATCAGTGAAGGGGATGAAGGCAGCTGTACAAGGCTTGCTAAGATCCCGTCTGGAACAGTGGATGCCACTGTTGTCATTCAGGCTCAGAAAAAGTTTTAAAAGTCTGCTGCAACAGGTGTAGCAACATGTTTCTAGAGCAATGAGAGAAAGGAGAGCCTACCTTCCAGTGAGAGGTTAAAAATGAATAATTCAGCATCAAAGAGAGATGAGGGTATTAATGAGCCAAGGGGGGGCAGGGGGAAGAAGTTTACTTTTGTTACCTCCTAACTCCTGCCTGTGGAGTGAAGTTTGGAAAAGCTATTGAACTTTTCTAAACACAGCAAAAGCAAACAACTGCAGCATGTTTTAGTATGAACTTGACAAGTTTATGAAGGAGTCTTTCTGCAAAAATAGGATGAAACAGTCCAGGATCCCTTCCAGCCCATGTTCAGGCCTGAACCCAAACTACCTAGAAGAGTCCAACAACCACAGACTATGGCTCCCAGTTCTTCAGAGTCTAACCAAAAACTTCAGCCATCTCCCTACATGGCTCTCAAACAGAGCTTCTGAGCACACTTTCCGGATTTAGACATCCACAACTTTAAAGCACAGCATTTGGAGCCATTCTGAACTCTATTTACATCTGCATTTTGTTTAAGGAGGGCTCTGAAAGTAATTTGTAGCTGTTGGTTTATAGTCTTTCTAATACAGTGTATTTGGCCTGTGTAAGGATATTGGTATGGATTTTGATTGACTGTAAAAATAGGATCATCGCCCAGAGGAAGTCCTAATGATCTTAAAGGAGGAGTCAGGGAGAACACAAAACAGACCAAAAACTGGTGAAAAATCATGCGTCTCTTACATTTAACTTAAGCCAATGACAATACGTAATCACTGCTTACTTCAGACTTTATAAATTCCTTTTCAGCATTACACAAGCAAACGAACAGAACTTCACTGATTTATTTCCTTCATCCTCCTTTGCACCATGTAGTAAGGCAACTAGGAGAGATGCTTGCAACAGCAAAGTATCAGATTTCTAACTTTCTTTGCAGCAGCCCTTTTAAGATTTCCCTACAAGGCCAATAAAAATTGGGTCAGTGATATTAACTAGTGTGAGCCTCCCACATTTATATAAAATCCTAGCTGTGATGTGTATTAAACCAGGCATTTTCATTCTGCTCGTGTCTCCCTGAAAAGGTTAAATACCATTAATACATCGCACAACCCAGCACAGGACATGCTGCCTATCCTTCTAGTGGCTGGTCCTCTGGTGGCAAACATTCTCCTACTACAACCAACAGTCACTCCAGCTACTGCTGGAGTTAAAACACTTGTCCTGTAGGGTTAGAATGCAAAATGCTAAGGACGAGTGTAACATAGGTGTATTAAGGAAATGGGTTATAGTGAGAACTAACTGCAACTAGCCACAGAAGAGTAGAATCATTTGAGGAAACAAAATACTGTGGATACGTGCCAGATGAAAATTAACTATTCGTGCCATCTGACAGTTATTAGTAAATACAATTCTGGTTTAAAAACAGAAGGGTCCTAAAACGTGCTCTTAGAGCCTAGTTCCAGAAACATCTCAGCAAATATAAAGTTGCACAGGAAGACACATACCATATTTGGCAAATAATAATGCAAGTCATTAGGAAAAAAAATAAAGACATGTGTGCAGGAAATAAGGGGAGGGAGATAGTCGTTCTGTTTGGGATTTAAAATATGAGAGAAATTACTCCTTCCCCTAGAGCTTCACTGACAGAAATGGTATTTCCAGCACTCCCCTAAGACGTGGCATCATTTTGGAGGGTTTTAGCGGGGAACACACCTTCTGCATGCCATGTAACTCTCTGCTCACCCTCCATAGAGTTCAATGCTTGGAAACCCTCAGAAGTAAGGTGTGTGGGGCCAGGTTACTTGCACTTACCCTCTCAGCCATTCCCTCTGTAGGGAGCATAAGCTAGGCTTCAAAACACTTGATTCTGCTTCCTGACTCTGGGAGAAGTATTCCTACAGATCTACTCTGCAGAAGACAAAGCTGGGGCTAAAAAGTATCTTTAAACTGTAAGAGAAGGGAAGGATTGTCTGTCTTTTGGTCGCTGGTCTCCAGCCCCTGCTAGCCTGCCATGCCATTCCCTTCCAGTCCGAGTGCAGGGAGCGGTGCCAGGCCAGAGTCCAGATGTGCACATATAGGAAAGAGGATCAAAATGGCAAAGAATCCCCAAAAGCATATTGCTCCATAGCGTGAAGGCAGCACGCAGAGAAGCTGTTTCACCTCCTCCTCACCCCCCCCCCCCCCCCAAGTTAATGATTTTAAGCGTCTCCTTTTCCCATCCTCATGCAGTATGTTGAAGTGGTGTCACCTCCTTCTCTGAGACCCTAAGTGTGTGGTACAAACTACTTTGATAACAGCAGAAGTTAAAAAAACAAACAAACAAAAACCAAAAGACTAACACATACATTTTGTCTGAAACACGAAAGATGTAGATGTGCAGTGAAGGAACATTTCTACACGTGCCTCCACATACGCACCCTTCTATTTGAAAGGCTCAGAAGTCCAAGGGAGAGCCAAGGAGATGATCACTACAGCCTAGCCTATAAATGCTTGTTCTTAATCCTTTGCTACCTGCCAACAGAGAACAATAAAACTATAACAAATCGCACATAAAAGATGACAAGTACTTACTACCAGGTTTGCTTGCTGTCGGATTATCGCAGTCTGGGAGCGGAGCCGTAGGTGAGCTCTTCTCGCTGCAGGAGCCCCGCGGACGCTCTTGCAGGGGCAGGGCTGGGCGCTGGGCTGAGCCACCCGCAGGGAACCCGCCGGCTCCGATGCTCCGAGCCCGGCATGTGCCCGCAGCCCGCGCCGCCGGGCTGGCCCACTGCGGCGCGGCGACCTCGTCCCTCCGGAGAGGCAGGTTTCCCTCCTCCTTCTCCGCCTACTCCACCTCCCCCTCCGGAGGATGCCCCGGTACCCCCCACCCGTGCCCGCCCCCGGGCTTCCCCTCCGCGGCCCAGGGCGCAGCCGCCCCGCGGGGTCGGGGAGCGCTGCCCGGCGCCTCCGGCCGCAGCCCACCTGCCGCTCGGCTCGGCACGGCAGCCCCTCACACGTCGGGAGCGGGGGAAGCGCGGAGCCCGCGGGGGAAGCGCGGAGCCCGCGGGGGAAGCGCGGAGCCCGGGGGGGAAGCGGTGCCCGGCGGCGATACTCACTGCGGTCGGCGCGGCTCCCTTTAACTCCTTCCTTGCCCCGCCAGCGCGGGCTGGCGGCCGCCTCGGAGCCTTATTAGGCAGCGGCCCCCGGGCCGGGGGGAGCCGCAGACCCGCCACAGCGAGCAGCGGTGATGGGGAGGGCCCCGGTCCCAGCCCTGGTCCCCCCGGGCCAGCCCAGCCCAGCCCTCGCGGAGCACGGCTGACACAGGTGGGGTGGCTAAGTCGGGTGAGCTGTATAGGGGAGTGTATAGGGCTGGGTATGTGGGGGGTGCATGAGGAGCATCTGTGGGCACTGTATGAGATGTGTACAGGGATATGGTGGCTGTGTAAGGTGCATATGGGGGGTGTAAACTGTGTGGGGACTGTATGGGGTGCACGTATGGGGAAGCATAGAAGGGTGTGTTTATGGGCTTGCATGGGATGTGTGTGTATGGGATGTATATATTCTGGGGGGAGTGTATAGGGGAAGTGCATATGTGAAGGTCTGTATGGATGTCTCAGGGGTGTGTTTACAGGGGTAGCAGGTGAAAACAGTGCATATGTGTATGTATGGAGAGTGTAGGGGTCTGTATGTAGCTGCAGCCCTGCCACCCACTACCCCGATCCCAGTGACAGGGCTCTCTCTCAGGCACACAGGGGACTCAAGGCCACCCCCTGACGCCTGGCTAGGGCTGATACACTGGCACATCTGCCTAGGGATGTCCAAATCTGGGGTAGGGGATTTAGTTTAATAAACCGTTTACAGTTAACTGTGTTAAGTGCTAAAGTAGTGTAGAAGGAAGAGCAAATGAGAGATGGGAATGACCTGAAGCCTCTTCAATGCAAAGACCTTAGAACTACTGTTTTATGATGTGGAATGTGCTGAAGGGCACGGATAGGGAAATCCAGGTACATTGCAAACTTAAAGCCTTTTTTAGTCTAGTACTTTTAAAAGTTTCTATTTATGCATTTAAAAACCCAGACAACTGACTTTTTATCTGAAATGGATTTATAGCTAAATCATAAACACACGTGGGGATAGATACAACAAAAGCCCAGGTTCTATGGATAAAGCCTTTCTTTTCTGTCACCTTGCATTCTTCCACTCTACAATCAAATTACCGCTAGGTATCTTAAAATGTGGTTCTGAACTGCTACAGAAAAGGGAAAGCACAAGCTGCAGAGAACTTGCCTCCTCACCAGGGTCTAAAATACCTCTAGGGGTGATGGAACAAACCACAGTCCAGGCTCTAATTCTCTCTTTCCCCTCACTCTGTTTCCACTCAACAGCAGTCAACTCAGAAGAACACGGCCAAGATAAGCAAGTCACAGCAAAGCTGTGCTTTGCTGCAGCTATGTCAGGAGTTTTATATTTGCAGAGACCTCAAAGTTTTTCATTTTGATTCTGAGGTGAATTTTTCAGCCATTGATAGAGGGTGTGTCCTCCAACCTGAGTAGGCTGTACAAGGAGGCAGTGCAAGATGCTGCCTTTTCCTGGTACATCGTTTGTCTTACTGAGCACAAGCCTCTGAAAAGGATGACAGCAGTTACCAGTATGAGTCCATGGAGAGTTTTAGCCATCCCTTTTGACTCTTTCTCTTACAGATGCAGTACAAAGAGACTGAACTGGGAGGAATTGCTGCTGCCTCTTCAAGAGGAAGTTGTCTGCTGGGCGTGATACTTTCCCTACTCCTAATTCCCTTAGACTGACTATCTGTTAGAAGCACAAGATGATTTTCCTGTTTTAAAGGCTCTGGGACTTTAAAAAAAATACACTTTTTTTTAAAAAAAACAAAAGAAACAACTCTGAATCACTGAAATGGGAGTCCTGAAGAAAAATTACTTTATTTTCAGAGGTTCTAAATACCTCAGTTCTCACTGGCTCTGTTGAACCTCCCTCTTCAGATTTTCTTTTCTGTGAAGTCACAATAGAGTTTCAAGGAAAATTTAAGAATATCTGTAAAGTAAAGTAAACCTATGAGTTGGTACAAATACATTTTGAAGACAGCTATTAACCGGTTTACTTCACAGGTAATCTGGTGCCAGGTAACACCATTTATAGCATTAGCATTTAACTGTACATACTAATTACATACTAATCACATGCTAATTACATGCAGCCAGGCTGTTACTCCTGGGCTTTTTCCCTCTCAGTGTATGGTGGTGGCATATTCTGGACCGTACAGATGTGTTTCCGTCTAGTCCAAAACAAATGCTGAAGTGCATGGCGCTCTATCTGTAGCTGATTTCAAATGGCAGTGTACGTGCACAAGAATCTAACAGCTACGTCCCCACTGGCACATAAGCTGTTAAAAGAAAGATGGTTATTATATGCACATTTTCTTTCTGCAGATAAATGTTTATTTGGCATTAGAATACAAGAAAGAACATGAAACCCTGAGATAGCCACACAGAGCCTGGCACGAGCTTGCTTTGACCTCCATGCCACGCTCTTTTGGGAAAGAGTTTTCTTCTCAACATTTTTAAGCATTCATTCCAAGAAGATGCTGCTCTGCATCATGCTTATGCTTTTCTTTGCTGATTTCTAGCCTAGCCTTCATGAAACTCCTTTATTGTAAATGTTCTCATGTCTTAACAGTTGGGAATTGCTGCTCTAGACAATCTTGTAATAGCATCACCGTCTCTGCTTTCAATTTAAAATGATTGCTCAGGCCTTAAACACTCACAAAGAACAAGGCCCAGTGTTGCCAGTGAACCCACATCTGCCTTCAGCTGAGAGGGAGGAGTAGGAGACACTTGAATCGAGATGAAAGCCACTGAGCTCCATAAGGAGAGCAGACGGTACCCCTGCTGGGTTTCAAGGGATTTACTCATTCTCAGCAGAGCTCACATATTTCTCTCTCTTTTTTTTTTTTTTTTTTCCTGCTTTTTTGATTGCATAAGTCGGATCAAGAAGGAAAAACAAAACAAAAGTTAGGTATCTCCCATCCTAGTAGAAGCCAGTATGACATAACACTTTGTGTCCTGTCACAGTTTCTCCCCAGAGTCCTTGCTAGGACTGTTTATCTTCTGGTTGGGCCTTTGTCCTAAGAGCCTTCTAGGAAGCTGGAAGTCAATAGTGCCACTTCTTTAAGATGCTGATCCTAAATCAGATCAAGCTCAAGATAATGAATATTATGATATGACATTTAATGAATGCTGCTGGCTAGAATAATCCTGTGCATTCTTAACTGGCTGCTTGAGGGTTTTTTTTAATTGTAAACATCCCTCGTGCAGCTGCTCCAGGGACATGTTTAGGAAACAGTGGCTGGCTGTATATAAAATATTTCAACTCATCTTGACCTACACTTAGATTTTTGTAGCTTACAAGCCACGGACTGTAACCAGCAAAACCCTCAGAGAGCTTATATAGCTTCTGTAGGGCAAGGCACAGGAAACAAATGATGGATGAAGTTACCCAGCTGAAGTGTTTGGAAAAGTGAGTTACTGAAGCTGAACTATAAGGTTCAGATGATTATCAGGTGATTAGGAGTACAAGGAGCAGAGCTGCATAAAGGGAGTAAAGATAACCTCTCCTTTTGCCTTGTGCTTTCTTCCTGATTCATTCTCTCACTTGCAATCTTTCTGTAAAATCTTTTAGGCTCCTTTCAGGATAAAGTTCAGAAGGTGCCTAAACACAATTGCACTTTTGTATGTGTTTCCTTCTCACTTAAACTTCTGCTCCAGAAATTGCTTAAGTATAGGGCTTGTTCTTGATATGACCCCTTACTAAGCAGGGAAATGGGTAGAATCAGATGCTTAGGAAATAACTTTGTTGGGAAGGAACACATTCATCCATTTCCCAGAGCCAATTCTTTCTTTTCTCTATCTGGCAAGTGAATGCCTGTTTTTGCAGAATATAAGCACTCTTTTTAAAAAGCAGTGCAGCTCCTAGCCTCTTGAGATTAGAAGATAATCTTCTAAAAGTGAGCCACTATAATATCTTCCCAAATCTGTAGACAGACTAAATTATCATCCCCTGTCCTGCTTGTGTCTTTGCTGACCATGAACATAGAAAGCATTGAGAAGCCTGTGAGTTTCATGCTCAAATAGAGATTGATTACCTAAGGAGGGAGGAAGCCAAGAGGTCAGACACAATGTAGTACTAACATTGACATATAATGTTTAGGCCAGCATTAGTTCACTCAGCTCAGGAGCAAGAAAAATGAATTAGGTGTGTCAGCAAAAGACCACATACGCAGTTTATGCATATCTGGTAACATGTATAGGTATCTGAGTCTTTACACTTTTAGGTTTGTTGGGAAAAGGCAACAGAGCTGCAAGCATTTGACTGTTGGAGAAATTGCAGATTTGGAAACTCTGCAGCTGTTTTATCCTCTTGTATTTAGAGGTTGGAATAATGTATAAGCGAGCGTCATAAACCAGGAAAAGCTAACAATTTCACTGATTTTAATAGCAGCTAAAATGTACTACCTGTGTTCCAAACTAACAAACTGTCAGACCAGCAGATCAAATATTTGATTGGACTGCAAAAATTCTGCACCATCATTTTCCTAAAGCCACTGGTGGTGGCAGAGGACTTTCACTTTCATACATTAAAGCATCAAAAACATTAACTACTTTTGACCGTTGCTGAATGAAATCCATCAGCATAGTACTATTGGTTTTCATGCGAATTAAGTGATGGATAAAGGGAGTGATTACTCTGTGTTATGCAAAAAGGCATTGAGAAACAGGTACCAACTGAGGCTAGATTGACCCTACAAATGAATGGATCCCTATAAAGACAATCAACAGAAAGACAATATTGCCACTCTGCATCATGCAGTTAGCTTTATCCTTTTCTTCATGAAATGGAAAGAGATAGTACTTGCACATATGGGGAAGACACAGCTTTTTGTCCTGAAGCTCTCACTTCAGCAGAACTAAGTTGACAGGGGTTTTTTGAGATGAATCAGAGGCTGGAAGAATTCAGCAAATATGCTTATTAACAATTTCTATCAGAGAATACTTATGTTCTGCTCAAGTAATAGCAGAGAACTAGAGAGCTTCCATTTCATATGCAGTTAGTGCCCGTTCCCATTCCATACAGAGACCAGCCAAACTAGCTACAGAGTGTAATTTACTTTTATTACAACCTTCAGTCTTTAATCTCAATTTCTAGCCTAAAGAAAGCAGTACTGGTAATGGCTACATGGCTACAGCATGATTACAGAGATGAAAAATATTCTTGCCTTTTTTTTTTCCCTTTCTTTTTTTCTGTTTTTCTTTTTTTCTTTTTTCTTTTTCAATACAAAGCTTAAGAGTGCCATCTGAATAGTTTAACCCTTGGGAAAGAAAGGTAAGAACAGTGTGATAGAAACAACTGCTGCTAAGTCTCATATAACACAAATTTGTTACCCGGAAGAAGTGAACATGATAAATTGAGAAGTTATATTTGAAGCTTGCCTAATTCATGGCAATAAAGTTGTTATTTGACAAAGATCAGATTAGGTAACTTCAACAGTTATAGGAGAGTAACATAGGATATGTAATTAAAAGTCTTTGCCAGGAAATTCTGTTGCAATTATCAACCAATACTCAAACAGTAGAAATGTGAGAGGATATTATAGTTACCTGGAAATGCAACACATACCTGACCATGCTCCAGTGCACATTTGGGATTGCCAACCACCCATAGCAGAAGTTTCACATAAGTAGTTCACCATCTATATTTTGGAAGCCAACCCCAATTACCCTGTAGATATAGCTAGGCTTCTGGATTTATAGCTAGACCTCTTATTGCAGAGCAGGTGAAAACACACTACTTGTGGAGGGGAATGCTTCACACAGGATTTTGCAGACACTTCCAAAACGACTGTATTTGAACATCATTCATGTATGGCACATGCGTCTGAATATACAATACAGATGTAGCTAGTACAGTTTACAGATCTAGGGAGAGAGAAAACAAGTTCTTTACTTGTCCCCTTCCTTCTTTTTCCCTGAGAGAGAAAAACATTTATTCTTACCAAACATAATGAGAGAAACCAATCCTGCTATATCAGTGTCTAGCTGAGAGTACTGTCAGCAAATTCCATCTAGACTAAAAACTTTAAGTCCCTGTGGTGTGTCAAATTTCTGAGACCTTAAGTTAAAAATGAGTTTGAACAGATTAACTAGCTGGGACTTGAAGATAAAGCTGGCTTCTCTGAAAGAAATGTGTTTTACACAGTGTTAAGTGTGCTTGGTTCCTCTTTTATTCAAAGGAAGCAAAGGAGTTTTGTGAAAAGAGTCTTCAATAGGGTCTTTTCCTTTTAAAACTGTGGAAGATTTCCAGCCAGTCTGTAGCATTGGCTTGAGCTTTGTTTTTCTCCAAAGCAAGAACCCTTCAGTTTTCAGTGGCTTCCACATTTTTTTCCTCCTCCTTTTGTGAAATGTGCCAGTGAAGTCAAGTGGGTTGTATTAACTTAACATTTTTCCAAACATTCACACTTAGGACCAAAAAAGGGAATATTTAATAAACATAACCAGGAATATGTTGGAATGTTGATCTTCTGACGATCATAAGAATTTTCAGTCATAAGGTCTAATTAAATATCCCAAGTTGGAAGTGCTTCCAGTGACTGTTACATCTCCTTGTTATCTGGTCAAACATTTTTAAGTCAGCCCAAGAGGCTTCTGTGCCAAAGTGAGATTTTTAATGTGAATAACACACATGCACAAGAGACTGCATTAAAATTCACCTAGGCTAGTGACATTTTGGCACTCAAATTTAATCTGAAAGCATCAGCCTATTTTTATGCACAGGGGGCTAACTGGCAATGAAAGAGCTCTGCAGTGGTAATCATATGTGGTTTTTTTATAACAAAATTTTTTCATCTAAGAAAAAAATTGTCTGCATGGTCTAGTATGGGAATTTGGACTACCATTGCTGACATTTTTGAATTTTGATGGAGTGGGATTAAAGACAAATAAAGACATCATGTGAGACAGTTCTCCAAAAGTACCATGCAATGTTGTTATCCAAGAATAAAGCATTTTTTCCAAGATTAGATAAAGAAAACAAAAATGAAACCCAGAGATAACAAATGACTAATTAACCACTTCTTCTGATTAGGAGCAATAGAATTCCAGTAGCACTTGGATAATCAGAGCTGCTTTGTATTAACTGATAAAACAAAAAATATTTTAAGAGACAATCAGTGCCCTAAGGAACATCTCATCTAAGTAGACAAGTCAGACAAAGGAATATCATTGTTTTAGAATTAGGGAACTGAGGCACAGAATAATTGTCTTGTCTGCAGCCAGTCTGTGGTTGGATGGTAATTGATTGCAGATCTCCTTACCACATGCACATTCTCTATCTATATTCCAACTGGTCAGCTGAAACAGCCTTTCATTACTGCTCTGTCAACATACCAAGAATTACACAAGACCATGAACATTTAATATGTTTGCTTCAAATCCACTTCTCCCACCACAGCATTTAAAAGCATGTAGCCAGTGAGGAAATACTTACCATAGACACAATAAGTTCTCAAACCCAGAGAGCAGGTTGGAAGTTTACAGTCCATCCCAAGACTCCCCACCCCCCCCACCCCCCTGCAAAATTCCCACTTTCTGTTTTGGACTCCAGCTTCCTTTTGCAGGATCAAGTTTTTCTTTAAAAGATCTTTAGAAACATTCCAGCTTTTCTTCCTATAGCTAGAAAATGAAGCTTCATTTAACTTGAAGCCAAGATCTGCCTTCTTACTGTATTCTTACTGTACCTTTCCTCATACAGTGAATGGCACTCACCTGTCCAAACACAGTAAACAGTATCATTCATAGAAAGCGTAAGACCATCATAGCACCCCTAAAAGCAGTATGTGCAATTCTCAGCTCTACCAGCAACCAGCAGAAGCCCAGAATAATCAATATAGTGTCAATATAATCTTTGGAGAAACTAAGCAAGTAAATTACTACAGAAAAATTTTGGAAGGCCAAAGAAAGTTACAGTCTGGCCACATCGCTGAGCTCATTGACTCCAGATAAAAGAGGCAATTCACAGGCAGACTCCACTTCTAGGCTGTAACAGAAGGAGGACACAAGGTGTTCCCCAGCTCCTTCCAAATCAAAGTCTATTTTTTTATAGACCTGTGAAAATACCCCCCTCAGTGGGGCTTCACAGGCCTCCTGCAATACAAATAACCAATTGCCCAAAGTCAGGCCATTTGCTTTACTAAACACAATGTTCTCCAAAGCATTTTTGTGTTATACATTTGTGTATCTTATTCGTACACATCTCAACCTACTGGGAATGAAGGAGGAGAAAGCACTCAGAGAAGTGTGAAGGCCTCCATTTGCCACAGGACAAACAAGCAGCTATTTAAGAACTTTGGCACATGGGCAGTGATATAAACAGCATTTCAGATGCTTAAAATGAGGAGTAGTAATAATAAGAAGTAAAAGCAATAGAGAATGTTTTGGTTCCTGCTTCCTTTGCTTGAAATCTAGAACTCACTTGATCTTACTCTGCATAACCAGAAGCTTAGTCATCACAAAGGAAATATTACCAATTAGGAAACAAATCTGTGATTCCTTAGAAATCTGGGAGTGCCAAATCAGTATTTGTTACTCTGACAGCCTTTGGGGTAATGCTCCAGGTACAAGCTTTAACAGAGGGGTACTGTAGGATGTTGGGTTCGACTACGTCATGCTACGAAGAAAGAGTTGGGCAGAGAGACTGCCCTCTGCCACCTACCTGGTACCTTCCAGAGTAGCACAGCCACCATGCAGTAAGCAACATATAACGGCAAGCTCCTGGATGGCTTTTCTAAAGAGATGACTTAAGCTACAAAATAATTAATAATACCCTTTTAAAATTAATTGTGTTAATTTTGAAGACTCAGCATGTACTGGTGTCCATGGACACCTTCAGATTTTCAAGTCATGCTAGTTCTCTGATCCCAAGGTGTCTTGTGGCAGGGAGTTCCATAAGCTACCTACCCTTGTGTTGAGAAAACTTATTTTAAACAAATATTGGCTACTGCCTGTCCAATACAGCTAATAAGAAAAAGAAACAGAAGAGTAATTTGTGCTGGCTTAAATTTTGTTTCTTACAAAAACACCCTACCCGCTTCTTCCATCCCCTCCCCAGGGAAGGTTGAGGGATGCCTAGAATCTGGGTGCAGGGCTGAGAACTACACAAGACGAGTTCTTGTTCCTTTTTTCCAATTGCAAAGCAAAGAGTAAATTACAATGGTCATGTTCCTTATTAGCAAATACACAATTAATATATCCTGTTGTCAGCATCTTACACCACCAGAGGAGGCAGGTCTAAAGTATAACTTTAAAAAGTATAACTGTTTGCCGCAGCTCCAAGACGTTAAGATGTTACAAACTCTATAATACTCCTGAAGGCAACCCCTCTGTAGAGAGGGAGACCATGTTTAACAGTGCCCTCTCCTGACTGATGGAATAAAAAACCCTGGTTACAAACCAGGTGGTCCTCTGGACGTGATGTCGGCAGAGGGCTTAGAAGCAGATGTGAGGCAGCATGCAGGTGAGCTAGTTTTCATTATAGATAGAAAATGAATTAACTATAAATAGAATCATTCCCTGTCTAGACAACTTCCAAAGCAGCAACTGGCTGACCGAATGAAACAGTGAGCTCCATGTACCAGAAAATAACAATCAGAGCCTGCTACATGACAATTATTATTATACTGTTAGTTGCAGAGGACACAGCTGCATTTTTAATGTGACGCCTAGGAAACATCTTTTTTTGGGCTAATGAGCTACTTTGCATGCCTGCAAGTGGGGCACAACACCATCAGCATACGCACAGCTGAATTTTTGTTCCTGGAGTTAGATCTTCTCCTCCATCTTCAGAGGAAGGGCTCCCTTGCCTGCTGGAAGTGGAACCGAGCTCTCCAAGGAGAAGGAAAGTAGACAGAAAGTAGCTGACTGCCACGTGTTCACCCTTAAGCTAAGTGCAGTATGACTTCAGAGCATCCCTGAACTTTTGGGCTGAAAATGGGGAGAGACTGGGCACAAAAAAGAGTAACAGCCCATAGATACATATAGTACCAAAAAGAAATGCACCTACTTGTTTCTCAGATCTTTCTCTGTCTTTCTGGTCCCATTGCACATGCTCTGTTGCACTCACTCACAGCACTGCTCTTCTAGTACAGTGTCACTATGAATTACAGTTCCAGGGGGAAATTCTTAATATCAGTTATGCTCTTCCTTTCACCCATTCTAGGAGAAGAGTCTTCTAAAAATAGCTTCATTGTCTTCCTTGCAGCAGAGAAGCTGGCATCTCTTTTTTTTTCTGCAGCCCTGCAGTGAAACATTGGGTATTCAAGTCACCTCTGATCAAAAGAACGACTTCTGTCACAGGCTGCTTTATGCCCTTGTAGTTCCTAACCTTTTGGCAGCCAAATCCAAGTGAGTACACTTATAGTAAACACTCTGTTTTCACACAGCATTCATGCAGCTTGCTGTCTGTTCCAAGCTGTGCCAGCTCTGGCCCACCCCAGACTCTGTAGCTGATCCCCAGCCCAGCATCAGGACAATCTGATCCCTGTCACGCTCTAGTGTTAGTTCCTCCTGTGCATTGCAGGATGCACTTCTGGTTTTTGTCAGATAAGCAGACTAATTCCCTAGGCATCAGACTAATAAAGCTTGGGTTGCCATTTATTTATATTTCTTGAACGACTGCAATTTCAAATTCTAGGGTTTTTTTCCTGCAGTGGAGAAATTTGTAAGAGATCTTTACTGTATTGATTCTTTAACCTCAGCCTACATGTCCATTCTTGCAGCAGGCTTTCGGGGCATTTATAGCTCTCTCTCTTCTATCCAACTTCTAATTTTCACGAAACTTGTAGTAGTTTAATCATTTTGTTGTTCCCCCACTTCTGTCACATTAGCTTGGAATCAGATGAGTTCAAAAGTCATTGACACAGACAGATACCAGGATCATATAAGCCTCATTTCCTTAATAAACTAAATTAACATTTCAGATGGTGTCTGGTTCTCATTGCTCACAGTCTAGACAAAACAGGCATACACAGCGCAGGCAGGGTATTAGAGCTCAAATTTATTTTTATCTTTACTCCGTTTTCACAGAAAAGAAACTGTAACTTCACTATAAAAATAATTTTAAGTGGTTTTGGGGACAGCTCAAGAGAATGGTTACAGAAATAGCAGCATTTCATTTCTATGTTTCCAGATTTATTCCAGCATAGGATAATACTGATCAAAAGTCAGGAGTGTCTAAATGCAGTTCTCATTAGATGGATACCCACTGCAGACAGCACTGATTGTCAAAGCCATTTTGATTTTTAGAAGTGATCCCTAAATTGTCTTTTGGGGCTATCCAGTCTTCCCACTGGTTCCAGATGATGAGGAAGAAACCTGTACTAAGACACTAAAAAGTAAATATTAAATAGAAGTTGCAAATAGATCAGTAGGTGTATGTGTGGTGGCAGGACATGAGCAGTAACCTAGAAACTAGTGCTGAGTTTGAAATGGAAAAAAAAAAAGAGGGAGAAAAGCAGACAAAGGAGTAGCTTTGAAGTACACTCCAATGTCACAGCTGAAGGACTCCATCATCAGAAATAAAAAGGGAACATAGATGGATATTGCTTTATAAGTGCTCATAAAAACTGGATGTGCAGTGAGACAGCTATAATAAGCTGAATGCTGTGAGTTAATCCATACTTTTTTCACAAGAGCACTGAACCTAATACATACTGGCATTAGCTTCGGTAATTACTCTATGCAGGTGCATACATTTACTATGCCTGTAGCCAGCTTTGATGCTGCTCCAACACAGCTGTTAGCTGGGAAAGGAAGGCAGCTGTGAGCAGGTATTTTGTACCTGGCATTCATTAAGACATTCAGTATATAACCCTGCTGGAGGAACTAGAATTTGACTCTGGTGGAAGTGTGTACTTTGTGGATTTTGTTTCTGGAAGGGCTTCTGATATGAAAAACTGTGACTAATGCTCTGTTATTCCACCATAAGGATTAACAAAATATTAGAGTATTTTTAAAAGAATGTTATGGCTGTAGAATTTTTTTTCCTCTGAAAGCATACATCTATAAATAAATATACATATGTATATGTGTGTGACTGTCTTTAGCACTAAGACAATATTTAGTCATTAAGCAGAGGACTGAGACCTTTCCAAACCTTAATCTGGAAAAAAGCCTGCTAGTTTGCCTCTCTGACCTCCAAAACAGACTAAGATGTCATTGCAATGCAGATGTCAACTCTGATTACTATTTTCAAAACCAATTCTTTCGAATGAACTTTAAGTATTTGAAGATTGATGGCTGTGACAGCTCAAAGGGCTAAATATGGTTTTGGTGAACTACAGAAATAAAGGAGTGGAGTAGAGCAGAGCAGAAATATCATAATCAGCAGATTCTTCCAACGAACACTATTGTTAAGCTTTTCCCAAATTTTCAGATATGTACTAGTCACAGCTTGCTTACATCTCCAGACCTCTGGTGTCATTTCATCAGGATGGATGTTTCTACTGGAGTGTTGCAGAATGTCTACCATAAACATGAAGAAGTAAAACCAGGCCCAAAATAAGACAGTAGTAATGGTGTGAGATCCAGATGAATTATGGTAATATATGGCTGTTTATCAGTACGCTCACTGGAACAAATGTGTTTCAATGTTTCTCCCACACTCAGTAACCTACTTGTACACAGAAAGTGACTCTTGAAAGGTATCTTGATAGTTTTATGAAGCGGGGTGTGGGTTTTTTCAAGATCTAGAAGTATTTGTGGTACATCTTAATTATTCTTAAATTGGATTATTGCTCAGACAATTTATCTCACTAGTAGTAGTGATTTAGCACCCTCATGGGCCACCCTCTCACAAAGGACGGGTGAGAAGCATAGAAGAGGAATGGACATTTCCATATGTGAATAGAAAGTGTGGGTCTCCAGACTTGCCAATTTCCAATGCTTTTGTAGACGTTAAAAAAAAATCAGTTCTAATTTTACCCCTTAATGAAAAAGAGAAAGGCTTCCTACCAGCTGTCTTTCTCTGAATACACATAAGTTGGAAAACGTGCTCACTTCAGTTGAAACACTGCATTCATTTCACCCTGAAACATCCAAAAGGCTGGGGTTAGAAACAACCCAGAAAGACTCCAAAATCACCCCCCAAAAAAAAATGCAGGAAAAAAACCCCTCAGCCGACAAGTTTTGCTGCCAGAGTTTCATTTTCAACTGGAACTGTTTGACATGTTTATATGTTGCACATATTGCTTTTATCCTGGAGTACGAGTTCATTAGCAACATAAATGTGTCTCTCAGCTGAATATTGGAAATTAGAGGTAGCCTAGTCACATCAAGGTGAAATGTTTTCACCACATCTATGCAGCTCAAGAAACATTTAATTTCTTTACCACAGACTTACAATGTAATTTGATTTAGACAGCTTTCTATATCTCAGATTCCCTGCTTTTAAATTGAAGTTCTAATAATTAATTACGCATATTCTTTGCCTATTTGTATTAGACTTTCAGTACTGCAAGATTTATGCTGTCTTTTTCCCTATACATATTCCTCGTCTCCTAGAACAGAATCTAGTTTGCAGACTTTTAGCCTCATAACAATATGAGTAATTATGTTGATTTAACAGGAAAATGGCCTTAATTAATTAACAGAATAAGCTAGAGACTCAGACTCAGATCAGACTCCTATTCATCAGTAGAGGGATTCAAGTGCTAAATGATTTGCAACAAATTTTGTAATAAAGGCTTTAACAGTTTCTCCAGTGCAGTAGATTTTTTTCTCTGAGAACATTTCAAAATAATTGTTATATGTCTAAAGAACTGAGCATGTGAATTAACTAGTTTATTCATGGAATTACGGCTTTTAATAAGTTAATCTCGTTAAGGCAAATGTAGTGGTAGGTTGAAAACAACAATTAATCAAATAGATCTGAAAACACATGCTAAGCAAAAAAAAATACATGTCCTCATTATATATTGAAAACTGCCTAAGTACTAACAGATTGATTGTTGTTAACACACCTCTACCTGAGGCTTTAGGCTCTACAGCTGCTATTGGAAAGCCCATTTCCTCTGTACACACGATGTTTATCTGAGGCATCAGCTTTGTCTGGAACTCATTTGGCTTCAATAAAGCTGAATAACAAATTTTAGCATTTTTATGCAAGTAACATCATCTGCTTTTAATGTGACTGTGCATGTGTGCAGTCTAGAGAGAAGGTAATTAAGAAGGGACAGTAAAATTGTGAAATTATGTATGGTACCAAAGCAAACATGTCCAGCTCTCCCATTGTCTTACCTGCCAGTACAGGGCTATGAAATATCAACTGAAACTTCAAGGCAACATATTTACAACTGAACAAAATACCACTTATTATCACAG
The DNA here is from genome assembly GCF_031877795.1 of Strix aluco. Lineage (NCBI taxonomy): Eukaryota > Metazoa > Chordata > Aves > Strigiformes > Strigidae > Strix > Strix aluco. The sequence continues at coordinate 12,510,187 of NC_133936.1, read as the reverse complement.
AATATATATGGCAGAATTCTAAAGTGCTGTCTCATATAATTGAAACCAAAAGGCTAAAAGAATTAAAAAACCAATTAGATACCTGTTCGGGTATTAAGAATTTCTCTAGTTTTGTTATAGATTATATGAGCGCATACAGAATATAATCTCATGATTCAGGATTTATCACTAGTTGCATAGGAGCACTATAGTCAGACTGCAAATTCTCTAACAGACAAGAAACATAGATGCTGTGATGCAGAGTCAAATTTAACTTTAAAAAAGTATTTAGTCAGAGAGAAAAATAATTAAATCTTAAATTTATGGTACATTGGGAATGGTTGCAAAGTGACTAGAAGTAGATCTAAAAAGAAATAAAAGAAGGAAAATGTAGTTTTGGAAAATATAAATTAATAGATCTAAGAGAAAATAATCTTGTCAAGAGGTAGGTAGGAGCTTGGGAAGCTCCACTATTGAAAAAAAAGCTGAACAGTGTAATGAACATCAATGTGGCACAGCAAAAATAAAACGAGTAGTCTGGAGAAGTACTGAGGGTGCAGGTAGGGCGTCACTGCGAAGGAGGGCTGGTTCCCTGTACGCCTCGGGGGTGGCCGTCTCTGGAGCACTGTGTTCAGGTCTGGGCACTTCAGTCCCCACTGCGGGGCTGACATCTTGAAAGCGTATCAGGGGAAATTGTTTAAGGCTGGAACCTGCCTCATGAGCAAAGGAAGTAAGTTACTCTACAGTTTGGGTAAACTATGCCTACTGGAGCAGTCAAACAGTCACTAATAATTAGTATTTAGCGTCAGATGATGACAGTCTAGGGCTTCCTGATGTCACTGGTTATCGCTCCACTTTCTGTTCCTTGCTTGAGGGCATTATTAACATCTGGCTTCTCTGTGTCTTGGAAGGTGATACCAGTAGTCCCCAAAATGACCTTTACATGAGAAATTATCCCATCTCCCAGCATCCCAGATATGCCTTGGATTGCAGGCACCCAAGGGCATTATATCTGCACTACCATTTTAATTAGATTAGATGTTTCCAAATTAAACAGCATACCTCATGCGTGCTAGAGCTAACTGGAATCCTTCGTAGGACCAGGCATGCTTAAACAGAAAACAAAGGCAATCTAGCAACAATTCTTTGAAAATAAAATTACAGAGGAGAAGCCTAAAAGTAGCAGAATATAAATTGTGATGACACCTAACTGTGAAGTTGTCCCTCAGGTGTTTTAGTGACTCAACCATCTTGGAAATGGGAAGTTGCATTATCTAACCAGCCAGACATCTGCTACTGTCGATTGTGCAGAATGTTTTTTCCTCCTTTATCTGCAAAATAAATCTTCTCCCTATCTCATCTTATTCTCTCTCTTACTCTCTCTTAATTGTTTTTAGTCCCAGCCTGACTTTCACTGCAATTCCCTGTCCCTGTAATAAGTTGGACCCGAGCCCTCTCCTTGAGCAATGCGGGAAGAGATGGTATTCCTAGATATGTACATCTAATAAGACAGGCAGTACTGTCTTACTAGATATGTACATCTAATAAGATAGGCAGTCCTGTCTTACCTTGCAATCTTTAGAGCATTCATTCATGCTTAAATGTCTTTTCAGATGATCAGAATGATATCAGGAGAGCTACAAAGCTTCAAAAGTCATATAACATAGCAAGTTTTTTACTGTATATATGTCTTACAAAATTTACAGTCTTCCCTTTGTTTTGAGCTCTTCAGGAAAATTGCGTATCAAATGTAACAATGCAGGCAGCAGGTCCAGCATTGGACCTCAGCAGTGCAGGAGAAAGACCTTTCCCAGGGCAGCTCTAGCTCTACATGGGAATTTCTCCTGAGAGACCAGGACCGTCACAGTCACCAACTTCTGCCTTCTCCACATGTCTAGGGCATATTTTAAGCTTGTCTTTCACCAAACATAAATTAGTTCAAAAGAAAATAAATAGGATGAAAGCATAATTTTCTACAAATCCGTTTCGTACATCTCAGGTAAAAAGATTGTTGACAGTTCCACTGTCAGACAAACCATACAATCGCATGAGGAAAAAATGCTTATGAAAAATCCTGCTGAAAACTGGAGTTTAGCAAGAAGTTTAACAACATTCCCTTGCTCAGCCTAATTAGAAACTCCAAGGAACTCCTCAGTACAAGTAATATAAAGCTACCAGGAGCTGTTCCTGAATGCTAACTCCTGGGATCCTATAGCTATGTTGGCATTTGCCAGTCAGAACAGAATGTGACGGAGTGAAAGTTTTGATTTACACTGGTCTCAACAAATAAACACAAATAAAGTTGGTACTCTAGGCTTTATTTTATTTATTATTTTGTAAGGATGGTCAAATGGTCAGCAGAAAATTAAAGGTATAAGGTCCAGAAATTGGTTGTTGTAGTTAAAGCTTGATTATGTTTTCTTGGCTTGGTTTACAGGTAAAAATTTTAACATTCTTTCAATTATTTTTTTCTGTATTTCTTAAGTCTTTTTTTAATCTCCAAAGCCTTTAGAGGTGTAGTAATATATTTCAATGGCTTAGTTTTGAAATGCGTAAGAGGAAACTGTTCATTTTGCTCTCACTGTTAAAATATGTTTAGCTTTATATAGAGCTTATTTCTGTCATCAGTGTTAAGGCATTGATTTGTGTTTGTCTTTACATAGCATCAGAATGAGTGGCCAGGAAAACAAAGCCTTCATCTTTAAAAACTCAAAATAAAACTCTCTAGCTTATAGTAGTGATGCCACATTGCTGGGGTGATTTTTACAGTATTTCTTTAAAACTGGTTTTCTGTTACTAGATACAGGTTACGGCTAGTACATAACTGAAAAGGTTAAGAAGGACCTTTTTTTTAAATTTAAAAAACATGCCTCAGTTTTATATCTTTTTGGATTGTGTGTAGCTTTACTAATAAGTATCAGTCCTCGATCTGACTGGAAGCAGATTCAGAATGGCTGTGCAAAGGCAGCCCTTTAATGTTACAATAAGTGACTGATTTGAGTATATTTCTTACTAGCAAACTGCTGCTTTTATTCCGGAAGCAGCAGACATGCAAACCTGCATTTATCACAAAGTCTCAAATCTTTGTCCATTTGTGTTGACGTTTTCAGTATATAGGAAAGCTCTCTTCTGTAAGAAATGGATCAGGAGATGTCATCTTGGTACTGATCCCTTGAGGAAAATGATGATAAAAGAATAACACACAATTCTGAATTAACCAACAGAGCACACATATAAGGGTTGCACAGATTTCAGTGTGGTGATTATCGCTGGTTGTGCTCTCTGTAGATAAAATATTTGCTGCCCTCAGCAAAGGAAGCTAAAGAATATGGAGTTAAATCTTTCTCCTTAACTGTTCTGGGATGACCCCTTAAGTCCCTTCCCTTCCTGCCTGTGGAAAAAAAAACTTTTTATTAAAATCTGGATACCCGTCTAGTAGTAGTCCCAATACTCTCTAGATCAATGGAAACCTTCGGTAAATACGTTGGGACTGAACTATAAGAATATTGCAATTTATTATCAATTATAGATGCATATCAATATAGATGGAGAAAGAACAGAATAACTGCAAACTTAGTTAAAGCATCCCTTCAGCTATTAGTTTCTCTATTAAACAGTGTAAGCACTGAATAATCTAAGCAATACAGGTCCTGATCCTAAAATTGAGATGCAGAGTGCCTTCACAGGCTTGGAGCCCAGATGCTTACACTGATGTCAAGCACACAAACTTTTATGAGCATTCTTTGGGGAACTTGGCTTGGAAGTAGAGTGTCCCTGGAAGTTAGAGCCATGATTTATAATGAACTGCCCACAAACATTCAGATGCCATTATGGTAAGAATTTGTTTCCTCCAGTGGGTAACCAAGGAAGACTCTTATCCCAGTAAAGGTTGCATTGGAAGGAAGATGGGAGCAGAACCATGTACAACATGATATTTGCAAGGAGAGAAGTACAGCAGGAAGGAAAGGGAGAGGCTTTAATATATAAGTATAAAGCCACAAAGATTAGACCAAGAAATGCACAACTACTCCAGAAAAAAATGCAGTCTTCTCAATGTTAACGGAATGATGTTTTCAGATTTGATGAACCATAAGTGCAATATGCACAGAAGGAATGCATTAATTGTAGTCTTGATTTAATTGTCAATATTTGCAAGAGGTGGATGCGAACAACAAGACTAGTTAATGTCCTCTTAAACTGTCAGAATAACTCCTTTAAAATCCTGCAAAACCACAAACATGAAATCTTTAATGACTAGGCGTACTACACAGCCAGACTGTCTAGAGCATAGGCTGAGAATGATCAACTTCAAGCCTTGTGACCCAAGTAATAAATCTTCTTGCAAGCCTGTAAAGTAATCTTCAAAAGGAGAAGGGGTTTTTTGCTAATTTTTGGAGCTCTGACCAATTTTTCAACAAAACCCAGGCACTGTAAAATTACTTTCGTTTCCAGTCCTCCCAGGTCTCTGTAAAAGGAAAACTAGTCTTTCAGTACATTTAGGCTAGGTATGATCCTGTTTAAAAGGTGAAGAAGCTGCTGCTCAGTTACTTCAGCAGAGGGGATCTAGCTGAAGAAGCCAAATGGGGGAAAATTTCTAGACTTTTAGAAGTGGTTTCTGGATTTTAGAAGCAAAATGTTTCTCATTGTGGCTTCTGTGGGATGAAATGACTGATGAAATAGTGTATTTGGAAGATGTGGCCAAATCCAAAGTAACCGCTTTCTGCAGCATGGCTGCATGACAACAGCTTTTGTTGTAGCTGGGTAAAAACAGTTTTTTAGAAATGCCCAGAGCTGTTTACAAAGGAAGAAAATTAAATCAGTATCAGATAACTTTTAGAAACAGTCCCTTTTGTACTGTCATGGGCATGAAATGTAGACGTCATGCAAGATCATACTTGAAGACCCTTAAGCCGGAAGGGGCTAGTAATGCAAGCACAGGACTACTGCAAGCACAGGACTATGTCCTATCACTTTTGGAACCTTTGGTGCAAGTTTCTAAGGCGGTTGACAGAACAGATTTAAAAAACATCTCAGTAATTTAAAATATTAATGGTGAACATGTGTTGTAACTGCAGTTAATTAAGCGCTGATAAAAGAATCTGCATGTAAACAATTACACACTCCCTAGAATATTTCCTGAGTGGCACTAACAATAGCAGCTCTTCCGTACATGGCCCGAGACAGTCTGCATGAACGGTGTCTGAGGCTCCTCGGCTGGTTTGTGGTGATGATTCCTGCTCTTGTTTCCACAGCCAGCTGCTAGGAGAGAGGCTCTGCTGTAGTGAATGGGCTCTGAGCCTGGCTCTCCAAGCTGTGGTTTCTCCAGGGATGATCTTAACCCTTTTTTAAGCATTAGGGCTGAGCTATGAGATGGCAGAGACAACAGTGGAGTAAAGACAGCGGTGGCATGTGGGGGAGTGTTTAGCGTGTGTTCACCAAACACAGTGAATGAACGGGGCTGGGCTGCGACTCCTCAGTCCAGACGCACGCTGCTGCCTGTTGTCTCAGCTGACATCGCGGTTGGCATTGCTGCCTACACCTGCAGAGGGAAGGTGGGTATTTGTGACTCCTTGAGGTGGGGTGTCTCAGAGGCTTCTTAACAGCATAGCAGTGGTTGCAGGACCCTGTTCAGGAACACTCCTGGGAGGAACTAGGAAGCTTGAACAGGCAAATGCCTGTATTTGTTCAGTATATGTTACACTGAGCAAATTGGATTGACAATGAATAATCTTTTCAAAATAAAAATAGTAAGTGCTTTTGAAAGAACTCAGTTCAAAATCTGGTCTGAGCTTGTCATTCCCTAGTTAATGGCTGCTATGAAAGTAATCACTTAAACTCTAGCTTCATTACTTACAGGGAGGCCCCACCAGTCTTGCACAGAGGTTCATGGTTTAAGAGCTGGACTAGGTGGCAACACTCCTGTGTGTTTGGTGTTACAGATGAAAAGGTGAAAATTCGTAGCCCTTGAATTTCAAGCCCTGGCCCAGGGGCCAGTGTGTGACATAAAAATGCCATGGTGGAGAATTCTTTGAACAGAATGCAAACTTTGGTTGGAGGCAATGCTAGTGCTGGAGAGAGCCCAATGTTGTGGTGAAGGGCTGCATGTCTGCAGATTGGGAGGGAGGGGGGATGAAGGTTGAGGGAATGTATGGGAACATCTGCACAGAGCAATAATTCTATGTTGTCTAAGTCTTGGGGGGCAGAGCAGAGTTCTTGGCCCTGCTTCGCTTGTGTTTTTTGGAAAGGGGGTGCTGGGGCAAGGGTGATGTTGGGATGATCTTAGTTCTGAGACTAACTATGAAAGAGAACTGGCATTCCCTAGGGGAATAAAGAGAACCTGAAACTGATGTTAAAGCTATTTATATTCTAGATTATGCCAAGAAAAATATTTTACACTTAGCTTAATATCATAATTGCAAGTCCAAAACCATCACTGTTAGCTTCTAAATACAGAATAGAATCTGGGAGGAGACAGTAAGAAAATATATGTTTTGGCTGTATGATTGCAGCAGAGAAGTAGCCAGAATTCATCATGGGCTTGGACAAAACCAGGAGTTTTAGAAGACATAATACTTATAAGTAGTCTTTAGACATGCAGATGCTTAAAGGGCCTATAAACCACATAATATTAACTGTAGCACAGATGGCCACTACACTTTAACCAGTTTAAGCTGCTCTTTTTCCAGTCAGTAAAGCACCATTTTTACACTGTCTGTGGAGCAGTGTAAAAACTTAAGTAATGGATGTTTACATACGTGCAAAAAGATTCTTCAGCATGTTATTGGTGGTGAACTTGGAATACTACTGGTGTTACTTCATGACTGGGGGTTGTTGTGTGGCTGTTGCACTGTGACTGAAGACTTGTGTGTGACCAGGACAAACATTTAAGAGTACAACTGGTGAACCTATGGGATAATATTCTCTCCACTCTGTGTCCTCATAAACAGAGTATGTCTGCAAAAACATTTGGTTTTCAGTTCAGCTTGGTATTTGGTCTTCAAACAGCATGTGAAATCATTCATTGAAGATGCATTTAGGTATAACCACAGCATCTGTGTAGATCTGAAGTTCACAGCTGACACATCTCATTTACATATGATGTCATTCCTGAAAAAAGATCACCAGGTAACTGTGGCACTTCTGTCTAGCGTTGGAAGGGAAAGCAGTGCATGACCATGGGCAGTGCATGACCATCTGCACAAAGATGATCTGATGAATACTGCTCTCCTCACAGCTCCACCATCATTTACTGGGAAGCCTTTGAGGACTCTTGGCAAGTGTAACAGGGGATGGCCAATAACTGAAGGTGTGGACTGCTTAGAGAGAGGTACCTTTCCCTTGTTGACACTGTAGTAACAAATTAAAAGAATTGAAGTGAATGCACTTACAAAGACTGTTAAAGATTGCAGGAACAGTCCATTTTCACAGATTAAGAGAAATCTGGAGCCTAAAAACTGAGAAAATTATTTTCTTCTCTACCAAAAAGATTTCTCAGCTTATGCACTATGTGTATGTACCATATATGCACAAATGTGCACCTTTAAAGAAAAAAAAAAAGCAAGCATAAACTATTCTTATGCTGAAGAAAGACACGATCAAATATAATACTAATTGAGGGCTGAGGGAAAGGACAGGTTGTTCAATTCAGGCTCCTGTCCAGTTACAGCTCCAATCATAAGAACAGTAATGGAAGTTACTGTTACTCTTGATTTCACCTTAAAAGCAGATAGGCTAAAGTAAGCTCAGCAATTAGACCTCATCTGCTACTTTTTTGACTTCCCTGTACCTAAGGCTCTGCAGGCAAAATCCATGATTCACTCGTATAACTAAAGACTACTGAATATCCCTGAATCTGGCTGAAGGAAAATTGCCTCTAGGACTTTGTTGTGCAAAGAAATTACTGAAGGAATTCCCTGAATTTTGGGGAAGATAGACACTAGTATCTAACAGCCTTTGCATTAATCTTGATCAAGAACTACTCGAGATGGCCTGCCTGAGCTTAATCAGAAATGGGTCATTAACGAGGGTAGTCTGATCTACCTAGGAGGGTTTAGAGCTAAATCTGTGTTTAGATTGAATTGTTTGTCATACCCACTTTAATACCCCAAAGTTGACTTGACAGTCTTAACTGTTCTTGTAGGTTCTGGTTCTGGGGTAGGTGTGCAGACCTGTCCTGGCTGGTCCATTCAAACTTAAATATTCCTCTGCCTTATTTGGGGAGATCCCTGAAGTGACTTAACCTATGATTTCTTTTTTTTCCCCCTTAATCTGTTTCTCTGATCTGACCAGTCAGATTCTAACCAGGGAATTATTTCCTTCCCTTCTAAGGAAAAAAAAATTCACACTTGTTAAATATGCCTGTGTACATCAATGTCTTAAGAAAGGTACTTGAGGTACCAGTAGCCATCAGTTAGTTTGCAAAATGTAACATGAGCTATAAAACCTTCCTTCCATATAGAGCTGAATGATGTTGACCACAAGTGGTGTCCCAAGTAGCTTATTTACACACACAGATGCAGCACTGGCTTCACTTCAGCAAATAAGGCATCTTTGTTCCTTATGAAGTCTTTGATCGACTTGGGCACAGTAGTAAGGCCACAATCCTTTGTGTTTGCTGGGAGCTATCACCATTCCCCAGTTCTTTGAATGAGACACTGGATTACAGACACTCAACATTCAAGAAGTCAGAGCAGGGAATATATATGAGTTAAATGCAGGTATCCTGGAGAGTATTGCCCAATCTTTTCCCTTTTCCATAAGGAAAAGGGTCCATAAAAGGGAAATGACTGTTAAGAGCTTGATGAAATGTGCTTTAAGAGTTCCTTTCCTTTCCACATCACTGGAAAAAGCAGATGTCAACTTCAAAGAATATGCTTTGTAAAAATGAAACTCCTCTATCTTCTCTCTCTGGCTACAACAAAAATCTAGAGGAGGCTCCCTATTACTGAAGGTGCAGCTGCTGAGCTGAGCCTTGTAAGTTAAGCCTTGGAATAGGAGAAATGTTTCACAGCAGCTATTACTGAAGATAGAACAACTATTTCATGTTCAATATACAAATTTCAAATATCCCTTATATTTGGAGGCTTGATACAGTGATGGACAGAAGCTGAAACCAGCTTTGCTGGCCAAGCTGGAAAGTTCTGCTGAATACCTGTTCGGCTGTATGATCAGTTACCTGTGATAAAAACTCCTCAGCCCAACTAGTTGCGCTGTTCTCAACTTGGCATCATAAGGTTCAGTTGTAAATCTTTGTAAATTCTGAAAATCTGCTATAATTTATTTTATAACTACTTACAGTACAGTGGAAGAAAATCTTAAGCTGTTTTTTTCCATGACCACAGTAAAACAGGCCTTCAGACATGGGGGAGATGGTTCCTTCTTGAACTGTCTCTGGTATGTCCCGGCTGTTCATGCTACTGTTAGCCTTGCTCATTCAAACATCACCTCCTGGCTACAGAAACTGAGGCACCACAGCTGCTTGCCCTTTGTCCGATCCTTTAGCTCTGAGTGAGGTCCATGCTTTTGTGAGACAATTTATCTACCCAAATTTAAATACTTTTTTTTCCCCCCTTCAAAACAACAGCAAAATTCCATGTGCAACACAAAAATGACCTGCATAGTTGACACTGCAGCCCAATTTATTACTGTATTCTCTCACCTCTTCTAAGCTATCCTAAAATATCCTTAATAAAGCTGGATCAGAAATGGAGCTTGAATTCTGTTGCAAATACACTTTGACTCCTCTACCTATCATGACTGTCCCTCGTTTTAAGGATGTGTCCAAAACCAGAACTCAGATGAAGATTGTATTGCTCTTATTGGAGTGGTTGGCATAAGCATTGGATTTACACAGGTAAAAATTCTGTCCTGCTTCCAAAGTTACAGTTTTTAGCAAGCGTAACTGGGGCTGGTGGGGAAATAAAGTGTGGTGTTGGAATCTAGCCAGGTAGCTCAATCAGTTGGATCAGGCTGAAAAGTTCTTAGAAGCATCTCAGCCCACGAAAGACAGAGGCCTGAGGTCTACTGGCTTGCAACAAGGGTGAATCCTATTAACTCCCAATTTATGCAATGACAAGCACTTGTCGTATCCTGACTGGTAAGGAGCAGCAATGGATGCTGCAGTATGAGCTACTCCAATGGTCCCAGCACTGGTGTTGACAAAAGTGATACCTTTGGTCCAGAGTGATTTTTACCTTGTTACTACAGGAATAAGAAATAGCTTTTAAGCTGTTTCACACGCCAAAGATAAATATTTCCTTCCACTCAGTCACCTGGGATCTTATTTGCTATGTACTTCTAAGACAAATTTGAGGGGTCAAAATGTGTGTTACAATGTGCGGATTGCAGATTCTAGGACTTCCTTTATTTTCTGTAGGGATTATTTACTATATACAACACATTAAAAGAATGAGTTTGTAAGAGATATAATTATTTGTCTTCTACTGAGTCTATCTGAACACTAGAGTTATGCTCACTTCCAGTTTCAATGCTCTTATCTTGAGCTGAACCCTGGAACCTTTTAAAGACTTACATATTCGACGTTGCTGGCTTTTGCTTCCACACCAGTGCACATTCATAATGCCCATATATGGGAAATTTGATATTTCATTGGAAGTTGCTATAGCTCTGACTGACATGTCTGAGTACAAAACAAAGAACCCTATTAAAGAAGACTCCTTCGCCCTGTTTCTTCTTCTTAGCTTCATCTCCTTCTAAGAGGAGGATACACATTACAAACCCAAAAAAGGTTTTCCAGTAGTCATCTCATGCTTTGATAGAACTAACTTTGTAAGGATGAATAGGACACAAGTAAGGTGGTATAACATCTTCCCTTGCTGAGGTAAAAGTGAACGTAAATGCTCTCAATGCAAGAAGAGTGTTCTTGGGCATCCTGACACCACAGCTGCTTTATGCAGAGTGCAACTAGCTTTGGCCAGGACAATTAACCTCCTTGAAGTGGAGTAAGTCCTAGCTGCAAGAAGAAAACTGAATTAGTTTGTCTACTAAGGAATATTTTTTCAAATCTTTTCTCAGACTTCTCATGAGTTTTAAAGACTAGAACTTGTTGTAGCTTGTCTTTAATTCACGCCATAATTATAAATCTTGCTTTGCTTCTATACTGATTGCTTGTAAATATTTAATTAAAACCTGTCCACTTTGATATTATCAACCTTATTCTGAATCTCAGCATGAGTAGTGTGGAGAGTAATAAGAAATCCAGGCCAAGCCTTAAAAGCATTCTAAATCACTGAAGTCACTATTTAGTCTAACTTTCCTTTTTCGAAGCAGGAGTGCCAGTTGGCATCTTCTGTAGTATGTGTTGTCTTCATACCTTTTTATTGCTCAGTTACCAGTAACTAAAATAATCACAAAACTGCTCCTCAGCACACTGTATGGATAGTGCCCTAACTTTAAAATGTGTTCATTCAAGCAACTAACCACAGAAAAAATAAAATTCTTCAAAGTGGTAGAACTTGAGACTTTTGTCCTACATGGAAATATAAAAGAAAAGATCATCACCAGGAAGCACAGTAATGTCTTCTAGGAAAAAAACCCCAAAACAACAACAAAAGCACCACTGCAGAAAAAGCAGTCTTAAATTCAGGTCCTTATACTGCTGTTACCTTTCCAAAGATACTTTCCTAAAAAACCATGAGTCATGAAAAGCAGCGTCCAAGCACTGCTAAGGGTGTAAGAGGAACAGAATGGTAGCAATAACACCACCTTCCTGTACCTGTAGCTTAAAAACTTGCATGACGCATATTCTTGACACTGAGATCTGGAAAGCCTTGTCAAGGAGAACAACAGGTTGGACTCTTCCCCCGCTCTGCTCCCATTCCTGTGACAGCCAATTTGGGTGGCTCAGTCCAGACTCTGTATTTATGCCCAACAGATGTTTGACACCTCAACAGCTGTGGAATTTCCATGACTTCCTCACCCTGTATATTCTCGTGCTTGGCTAACTGTACTGGTTTGCCAGCTTTCACTGATGCCTAATTTGTCTCCTAATTTGTCTCCTTTGTGTCAGCTGAAGCCTGTTCCTGCTTCTGTTTCTCAGCATCAGTCTGTTCTGTGTTTATTCACTGGTCCTATATTCTCTTTTAGATAAAAATCAAACATTTGTAAAAGCTATGAACTAAAACAGAACTGTAGAAAAGAACATAAATTTGATGGCTCTTGCCCTCATCTGGACTCTCCACTTAATCAACTTCTTTCAAGTACAATGCTCAAAACTGAAAATTGAGTCTTACCAGCAATGAGCAAAAAAGGATTACTCCATGTATTTTATAGGTTCTACTATACACTGCAAATCCCATGGGATGGCTGCGTGTTTTTTTGGAACAGCATGATCCTGACTTAACAATTGTAACTCTCAACGTTCTTGCAGAGCTGCTCTGCAGCTAGCTCTTCCCTGGCCTCTACCTGTGGAACCTCTTGCCCACGTATTGTATCTTGCAATTGTTCTTTGGGGAAGAAAAAACATGAGTAAACAAGGAAGTTTAATTTAGCCTTCTGCACCCAAGCTCCTCTTCAAGAAAAACAAACCAACATGAAGAGACCTACCTAGTCAAGGCAGAACACTTTTTATGTTCAAGGCAGCTCCACTTTCACCAGTTAAACTCCCACTTCTTGATTAAACCCGATTAAGAAGCAGTGCACCTGAATAAGAAGTCCTGTTCACCTCTTTCTTTGACCTTGACACTACTGTTTCCACACCTTCATGGTGAACCAGAACAAGGAGATAAGTTTCTTGAAACACATGGTCACAACCAAGGAAAATAACTATGCATCCCATTTTATAACAGTCAAATTATAATGAAATAAAAAATTTTCTTTATGACATCTGTAACTGACTTCATATCCATCTCTCTGCTGTTCTTACTACTTTGAAAAAGCACGCAAGTGTACTTTACCATTTAATAGAAAAACTGTATTGCCAACAGCACACGGGTTTCTTAAACAGTTACCAAGTGCTGTTCTAAAAATTAATATTGCCCTTGAAGAGGATAAACCTAAGTCATAATTTAAAAAAAGGCATTTATACCAGTTATTTCAAGTTGTACACATCAAGAGAAGCAGCACCACAGCTTAATGAAGAACAAATCCCATCCATAATTTAAACAGCTAGGAACAAGTAATTTCATACCAAAAACACACAAATATTCGTATCAGTACCATACTTACTAATATACTTCAGAAAGCCCTAAATAATCCAAACAAGTGCACCCTGTTTTGTTTCCTCATACTTATTGTTTCATAATGCTATTCTGCAGAGTTCTTTGTAACTTAGCTATGTTGGCATCCAAGGCTGCTAAGCTATTCTTAAAGTCCTCTTCATCTCGAGAAGTAAATGTTGAGAAAGAGGATGCACTCCACTCAGACTTCCCTGATAGATCATCAAAAGAAATGGAACTAAAATCAGCTATTTCACTGCTTTTTTTCTGAGAAATCTCTTTCAGAAATGGCATCAGTACACGAGGGTATGTTCCAGGCTGAGGTTGGTCTGGTTTATCTATGAAGTCTTTTGCAGCTGCACTTGGAGTGCCTTTTGGCCTCTTTTGGACTTTGTCTCCTTCTGGCTGCACTTCATCCCCTGTAACTTCAAGCGTGTTTTCCATAGTCTTTTTCACACTGTACCCAGCACTTAATTTATCCAGAACAGTTGGATCCTTTGATATCTGACATCCATTCTGCTGCACAGAGTTGGAGAGCTCACAGTGGTAGTCAAGCATCTTACAAACCCCTCTACTTTGGGGTAGCACACCAGTTCTGTCAGAGTTTGGCTGCTGTTTCTTAGAGGCATTGCCAGTCAGTGGAATATAAACAGTCTCATCCAACTTGTTTTGGTCACCTAGTAAAGTCCCAGAATCACTAACTGTTTCTGCATCTTGCTTCAGTGAGGTTAGCAGTATTCTGGGAGCTGATGTTCCTTCTCCGGAGAATGTACTGTTTAATTTACTTCCTTCACCAGCAAACTTTTCATAGGCTATACTTCGCATTTCTAATTCTCCACTTTTATTTGAGAATTGAAGTTCTGTATCTGTCAAAATATGATCCATTTCTAATTTTTCAAGGTAAGTCATTACTGAGGTACTCCCAGGAAATGGATCAGATTGCATCTGCTTTTCATGGTCTTCCAAAAGAGACTTCGAGAGACTGTTTTCAGGTTTGGGTCTAATGTTGTCTACTGTGAGGTCAGACAGAAGCTTGGCCATACTGCCCTGCAAGGTTCTGTTAAGATAAGATCAATTAATCAGATTTAAAAAGTCACTAAAAAATAATCTTTAAAACTTTTACATAACACCAAAACATTAGATTTATCAGACTGCAAAGTTACAATTCTCTCGCTACATGTTGTCATAAAACATAGTATAAATGTGAACCAATTCCAAGTTTCTTGAATTTCTTTCTTCAGCTCAGCTCAATGTGCCTATAAAGTAACTAAAATAACACAGCCCAATGAAGTTCTTGAGATTATTCCCAATTTACCTGCTTTGAGTACTACAAACTAAATAACTTGATGTGAAGAAACCATTTTAAAGCTTATAGAAAGTTATCAAAATCAGTGACAATTTTTTTCTGAATTATTCTTCCCATTGCATCTAAAGAAAATATATAGTAAAATAAATTTTTCTTCTCATTTTCTGCTTAGTACATCAAAAGAAATGAACACTTAAATGCTTACAATTAAATGTAGCATATACATATACATATGTAGTAAGATATCACTATACTACCATCTGGTGGTCAGTACAGTAGTCATAGAAGTGTGTAATACGTCTAAACTACTAAAGAATCTGAAGTGTTGATTAAAAATATGCTTCCATTCCAATCACTATCCACTATAAACAAGGCAGACAACAGTTTAACTTCCTGTGCACATCACGTCCAAATAAGTTTTATGTACACACTACTTTGCATGTGCAAAAAGCTAGTTAAGTCTCCCAGCTGGCCACTATATTCATCATAAAATATATGATATTCAACATATTTCATTAAAGACCACAATGAAATAAATTCCCAGTAACAGTTCTAAAAAAATTGTAACACCACCTTCATTCAGTGATCCCAGACTCCCACCTTTACCCATAATTAATATCTGAGCATAATCTACTTCAAATGTGTGTACAATTAAAGAAAGGGCTGCTCATTCCCACAGGAAGAGCTTGCTGTGGGTTTTGAAGACAGATCTTTCTTGGAGCTCTTCTCAAAACAGACCAATTTGTGAACCAGGATAAAGAAAGAAAGAAAAAAAATAATCCCTTATTAATTCAGATTAAGAGTTTGTTTCCAAATTCTACAGCTTCAAGGGAAATATCAGTAGGTTTTCAGGTCCATGCAGTCCCCATGGAGATCCTTATCTGCAGGTCTGCTGTTAAGAGTTAAAACTTCGCACAAGTTACGGCAGATAGCAGTTTACAACAGAACTCACTCATGAAGCACGACAACTCTAACAAAATTACACCACCACAGCAGCAAAAGTAACTACAAAGAGAAGTTTTAGCTTACGTGACCTCCTACCACCAAGATACTAAAATTACAATAATCCAAACTATGAAAAAAAGAAAAAAAAAAAGCGATGTCAAGAGGCAAAGACCTTAGCCAATTGTACCTGGTTAGTTCACGCAGTCTGTTAACTTCTGCATCACGCTGACGTAATGTTATGCTCAATATCTTATTTTCTTTCTCTGAAGCTTCCAGTTTAAACTGAAGGCTCTTCACATTTGCTAATGCCTCTTCGACTTCTAAAATGCCAAGAAGAATTTAACTATTTATTTCTTTTAAGTTTTAAAATATTAAATGAAGAATAAACAAATTCAAAACACATACCAATCTTGAGCTTGGTGGAATGAATGTCATAATGCTGTTTGTTTTCAAGCAATTCTTGTTCTTTATCTTGAATATCTTTTGCAAGGTGTTTATTTTCTCCTTTCTGACTTTCTATTATTTTAATTAGTTCTTCATTTTTAGCCTGCAGTGACTCAAGGCCTTTCAGTGATTCTTTCAATTGACTCTGGAGCATCATATTCAAAGACTGCAAAGAAACTACTACCAAAAGTAAAACATAAAAAAAATTTAAGTGTTTTGTGTGATACAGTTTGAATTTCTAAATCAAACTAAGTTTTTAAATAATCTTGGTAATATGAATTTTGCTTACAGATAGAAGAGGTTTTTTTGAGGCAGCAAGATAAAACTTAAGCTTTCTTCTTAATTATCTAATATGTCACCTTCATTTTAAGAGGCAAATAAAAACAAAATCTGCTCAGCAGCTGAGCCCGAGTCTCACTATGTAAAGTCTAAACAGGGACAACAATCCATGCAAAAGCAGTTGCATGACTAGACCCACAACACTTAGTTTAATTGCCACTAAAGGCCACAATACATACTATTTTTTATTTGTGTATCTGTAGCTTTATATGTCTGTATCTATTTAAATAAAGCTTTAACAAAAATGCCCCTAACAAGCATCATTCTCTATTAGTACTTTACTTTCATAGTTGCAGCTTTGTCCAGATGTCTTCTCACATCTTTCTCGTTCCCCGAGTTGCTGGTTTAATATTCTTAGTCTTCTAAATGTGAATTGTAAAAAAGCACAAATTCAGAAAGTTCAGAATATGTTCAAAACCACTGCATTTTAAATTAGTTTGGTAAGAAGTTGCTACTGAGAATTAAATGCCACAAAGTTTCAGAAACATAAAAAAGTTTTAATAATGCATTTTTCTTACATTCCTATATTTCAACACAAACTATCTTTCCCTCTGTTCTGAAGGGCTACCCAATTATGTATTTGAGAGCTCCCCTGAAATGACAGACATTTTTGCATTTGAGAATATTCTACAAAAAGAATATAAGCAGGCTAACTATCTTGATACTGCAAGTTTCAGAGAGAACAATATATTGATCCCACCTAGGCAAAGGTCCAATCATGATGCTACTAAAACATCAGTATTAACTGAAGTCTTGCTATATGTTAATTATTTAAACTATATAGCCTTACCAACACACTGTCTAATATATAAATACTGCACAGACAAGAATGAAAGGGCCGTACCACCATAACAATGATAAAACATGCAGTTTAGGACAGACCAGTTAAAGATGCTTTAGGTGCATCTGCAGTAAATACAGAATCACTGACAAGTTACTAACCTACGCAGCTGGGCATTTTCACTTCTGAGAGGCTGTAAAGCCAGTGCTATTTCAGCTTGTATATTCGTACTTCCCACTACAGCTGGGAGCAATGATATGCAGTCTTCTATTTCACTCATCAACCTTAACATTTCTGAATCATCTGCAAGAGAGGAGGGAAAAAAAGACCGCATAAACATATAAACCTGTAGTATGACAGTAATATTTTATATGCGATTAAGATTCTACAAAGTGATATAATAGTATCTGCTTTTTTCCCAAGAAAAACTCATCTTTATTTTAACTATATTTATTTAAAATTTTTAAGCTTGACTATGAAAACTATGCTTTAGATTCTTGATAAATCACAACCCACCATCTCTCTGACCAGCATTGGTGGGATTGCTGTTTCAATCTGTCTACACTGCTCCCTTTCTCAGGGGAAAACAAATGAGAACAATCTTTACCCTAGCTGTTATGATAATGCTAAAATACTCCAAAAAATAATTTAATACTTATCCAGAGGGAAACATGAAGCTATTACAGTCGTGGGAAACCACTCTACGGTGTCACATATCATCTGACACATACAACTTCCAGAAATTTAAGTGCTCACTCATTTAACACAGCTCTTATTATGTATGTAATCACTCTACTGCAGGGTGAAAATGTCCTCACCTTGATCTGTTATCAGTGCTCTGAGCTCTCCTAGAAGATATTTTACAGTCTTAACTTTATGGGCTGTTTCATCTGGGCTTTCTTTTCTAGATTTTAGAACTTTCTTCACAAAACTTGTTTTACAGCTTGTATCTCTCACTGGGGCTACGTCAAGTACCTTCAATTCATCTTCTTCACTGACCCTGTCCTCACTGTGTTCTTCAGAACTATCCCCCTCCTTGTTACTTGAAGCATTATGATTTGCTGGACAATGATAATGGCACTTCTGTTCAGTCCTGCCATTCATCATTTCATGTGATTGTAACAGGGCCAGGTGAGCTTGTATACATCTTATCAGATCTGCTTCTTTTATCTGTTGCTTGTGGTTTGGGGTCATCTCTCTGCCAGAAGATGATGGGATGAATGTAGGCACTGCAGAGCTATTTGATGCACCTGATGCTATACAAGGGATGACACTAGAAAGAGCAGTGGCAGACTGTATTTGCGCAGCAGTATTAGGAGCAGCAGAAACTACCGGGCAAACCACAGGTGCTCCCAACTCTGGCACACGTTCATTGCCCCTCTCTACAGGAACATCCTGCATAAAGAATACTCATATTAAACAAAAAATTAACATGATTTTTTTTAAATCTTAAAAAAAACCCCCAACAACGCACCACCCTTGTCTCACTCAATGTAGTCTTAATTATTCTTTGCAAGTTATACAAGCAACTACAACTCACTAATTGCATAATTTTCCAGTATATTAAAGAGTAATTAAATGTAAATCTGGTTTAGATTACCTTTATCTTAAATGTTTTTGGCAACATTTTCAGTTGTTCTGTAAAGAAAAACCCTCAGCAGTGTTTTGTTTTTGGTTTTTTGCTTTATGAGCACTCATTTCTTGAATCAAACCAGAACAGGGAAGAACAAAAATAAAAAGACAACACTATTACCTTTCAATATTTAAAGTAGATAGATTTCTTAAAAGTCAAGGACAGCACTAGCTATACATGGACTGCCTGCAGATGGAAGGTAAGTCTACAGTCTTACAGTTTCAAGGTGCAAGCCCTTTACCACATTTCCCAAGGTGGCAGTTGGTACTCTCCATTAGTTCTATTCTATACCCTGAAATACACAAGTATTTTAAAACGTGGCTCTAATATAATACACAGTGTCTGAAGAAATTATCAACTTGACCACTGGCAGGGAAAAGCTACATATGAGATATTGCTTTTATCAGGAGTTGGTTAATGATCCTGATGTGCGTTACTGTGAATGTAACTATTAACAGTAATGAATAATTTCCTGCACCTTCCATGTTTGCTGTCCATTACAGAATTCCCAATGCGGAAACAAACAGCCAGTTGAAATGCCTCTAATTTCATTTTTTGGCATCTATATAAAATGTATTTTAAATAGCAGTATTTACTCTCATTATTTATTCTGTTCATTACTATAGGTTGAAATATGCAAATTTTTTTCTTTAAGGAAAATTATTACATAAACCCAAGAAAACCCACACGCTTAAGTAAATGTATAAATAAATAGACAGTGCTAATTTAAAATGTTTATTAACAGTCAGAATCAAACTTTTACTTACTGACTGAGTAGATAAGGGATTAGCTGAATGCTGCAGGGACAGAGCTGCTGTGGAGGTAGGTAATTGATAATTACAAGCTGTAGCATTTTGACACCCTAAAAGAAAACACTTATAGATCAGGGCAATCTGGGGCAAAACTCATACAGCAAAAAAGCAGGCTCTACATTAACAGTTCCACTAACCATGATTTGATGTAGGAAAAGGAGTTGCAGTAGGAATTTCATTACTGTTCTGTGGTGGTTGGCCAGTTATCAGAGACATCTGAGTTTGCACATGTTCGCACAGTTTCTGATGCATCACAGGAGAGTGTGGACTGCACGGCACATGAATTGGTTGAACCATCTGATTCTGTGCTGAACTGGGAAGTTCTTTCTCAGCAGAAGGTGTGGCAGACGAGGAAAGTTTTCTGTTTGATATTGGCACTACAGAGAAAGAAAGAACAAAAAAAACCAGCTGAAGTTGTCCGTCTTCTCAGTCTACACAAGCCCATTGTGTTGTCAGGCAGACTCTGGCAGGTTTCTTTGAAAAAGAAAACCAAAAGCACCTACAGCCTAAAATTCCAGTCAGATTTTTACTCACCAGCAAATTAAGCCATCATTTTTTTCTTTCAGACAGAGCAACCTAACCCAGTTGGACAGACAGCTGTCCCTGAAGGAAGCACAGAGATTTAATCCTACAGAAGGCCAGTTCTAAAACGCAATTCTTAAAATCTCTGCTTAGCTGCTTCCTAAGCTTTTAAACTATTTGGAATAACCCATATCAAAGCATATAAATTTTCTTATGTTGGGTATAATTAAGACTGCATATTTTCACAGTGCTGGAAAGATATCAGCTATGTGCCCACCTTCTACAATTCACAAAACAGGCATTCTGCTACACACCTAGTCTACAGGCTACCTGTCTACTGGATTAGAAATCACACAAAAGAATGGGGTGGAGAGAAAGAAACGCTAATAAAAATACTTCAACTGAGAGCAACTCAGTCTACAGCACTCCATCTACCTTTCCATTCAAGTGCTCTGGCCACTAAACCATTTGAGTTCTTATTATTTATTGCAACACTTTCTTATTTTCAGAAACTGATCTTTGAGATCTGATCCTGGCTGGACATCTAACTCCAGGACAGTTTATAGCTGCGTATCCCAAACACAGACCAAGCATTGCAATGCTTCACTGTCCAAGAGAAATGGGGCATGGGTATTATCATTCTGCTCTACACTTCCTATCAGCTATACTTGACGATGTTGGTATTTGTAAATGCACTCAACCTTCTTCCTTGCACGTGAAGCCCAAACATTTGTGAATTTTAGTAACTGTTCAGTAAACATTTAAGTCTTCTAAAAGGCAATGAGTAATGTCCACATCCTTTTGTGGATCCAGCCCTGGATCAACCTATAACAAATGACAACAATTATTTGAGGCCTTGTTATATCTCAGTAAGTTGATGAGTCTCTCAATGTTGAGAAAAAAGCAAGCCCAAGAAAGTCTGCTTACCAATTTCTTTTCGGATGTGGGCATGAGTAATGTTTTTTTTCAATCCTTTCTTCTTTGAAATATTTCCTTTGGTTAGCAAAGGCTTGGAAGTAATTTTAACAGAAGTTGTTTTCCCAGGTTGCTTATGGATAGTCTCCCTCCCTAGTATTAGTCAAAAGAAAAATTAGTCAACAAAACCAAATCAAAACAGTCTTACAAAGAAAATTTAAATTATGGTTTTAGTCAATAGGTACAACCTGCAGCCTCATTTTGTAAGATATTCTTCAGTAAAGCTGCACAACGGTCAAGTCCATTATGAATAGCATCAACCTGCACAAAGAATACTGCAGTCAGAAAATGAGTATCACTGTTCTCTTTCAGTAAGCCAAGATACTATTTTAGAAGTGACTGTTCCCCACTCTGTCACCTGAAAAAGAACAACTGATAATCAGCAAAACCACGTCTTTTTCCATGTATTACTTTGCAATTACATGAAAGTTTGGAAACACGCACATCTTGAAAAAATCCTAAATTGTCTTCTTGCACACATACCCATTTGCTGGATTTTAGGTTTTGCTAATTGCATATGTGTGGTTTTTATTCTTATTTCCATGTAAAATTAAGCTTTTATCTGTTTTTAGCCTATTTCTGTTTTGGAGATAACTGGCTCAGCACTACACAGAAAAAAGCACTGCAGCACTGACTCCATACAACTCACTTTTTTCGGAACAAAATCTAACAAATATACTTCTGCCAGGGCCAGCTCTAGTCCAGAAACAGCATATCTGTGTTCGTAGAATATATCCTTAATGAGATTTGTCAGAACCAAATTCACTGCACACAAAGTCAACTTGCATGTACCTGCAAAATGCACTATAGACACTCTTGCTAGCTTTGCAGGAGCTATTTCTAGTCCAGATGCAGTATTATCTAAATTAACCTGGTTTTCTTCTATCATTCAAGGTATTCCAGTTTTCCTTCTCTTTTGATAACAGAGATGACAGTATGAAAAAGTTATTTGATTACCTGATCGTCAGAGTCAGTGGAATAAAGAGAATATCCAGACTCCACATCAGAATGGCATCCTTTTCTTAAGCCAAACCTGAAAAAGTCAAATTCACTGTTTATACTAGCTCCTTAACATGCAGCAAAGTATAAAATTCAATTTTATTCAGTAATAGCAAACTGAATTAATTTTATCAGGAAACAAAATACCTTTCTCTTGCTGAAAACTCTGCATTGCTGCAACAAACATGTTTAGCAGATATTAACAGCTTATGTCAAAGAATTCAGTCTTTACTCAACAGTCTTACATATGGCTAGTAATTACACAAATCCAGTCTTTTATAAATAAAACATGCAGAGTCAACCCTCTATTTCTACAGGCAAAATTTCTATGGAGTTTGTGTCTGTCTACTCATGGGTTGCTTAGAACCTGGCTGTATTGCCTTTCTGCTAAAAACATTCTCTGACATATACAAAGAATTTTGGGCTAGTTGTGAGGTATGACAAATATAAGGTTCCCAAACGCTCACATGTACACTGAATCTTAGATAGTATTCATGATTAAGGTCTTACTGTTTTCTTCCATTTGTCAATTTAGCTGCTCCTGTTAGCCTTCCAGAAGACAGTACCTGTTGATTACAGAAATATACTTTGATTTTCATGAAGTACTTTCACAACACAATTAAACATTACCATTGCCCACTAATTCCAAGAACTTCTGCTGAGGCAGATCAGGTAAAGGTAATTTACAGCTCTCAGAACAAGGAGGGGGCCCACCGCTACCATTAGGGACTGAATCTTGTACTTTTAATTTCACAAAACGTGCCTGTACAGCATGAAGCTTCATTAATTTCCGCAGCATTCTACAGATACAGTAAATCACTTACTGACACGGCCAAGGGCTGACATAGAAACACACGTTCCAGACTGAAAGCAAGCTCTATAAATACACACCTGAACTTCGGGGATTTTAAGAATAAACTACAGTCGCGGCTCAAACTACGGATACACCAAGATGGAAGCGCCCTTAAGGGAAAGCTTGCTGCGGTGCCCCTTACCGACACACTTAAGCCCGCTGAGCCCTGAGGAAGCGCTGCTGGGCTAAGCCCAGGAAAGCAAAGGCGCCCAGTGCCGGAAGGCCCGACCCCCCTCAGGAGTCGTTACGCTGATGGCCCAGCTCCGCACTCAGCGGGGACACCCCGTCACCCCCCTCCGCGCAAATCAGGGGTCTAACGAGGCACCTAAGGAGAGGGCTGAGACCCGACTGCAGACAAAGAGAGGCTCCAGACGTCCCCGCCTCCCCAGCCCCGCACGCACCTTGCCAGACCGCGCAGCCCCCGGCCTCGCCATGGCCCCAGACCCGGCCGACACGGGGGCGGGGCCACCCGCCGTCCCGCTCTGCCCCTTCCAGCGGAGCGCGCTCCCCCGCGCCAGCCAATCTGGAGCCTGCTTGGCTGACGGACGGGATGGCCGTTACGGGGGGGCGGGGCTAATGCCCCCCTGTCCCGCCCCGCCTGGCGGCTCCTCGCGGCGCGCCGGCGGCAGCAGGCGCGGGAAGGGGAAGGAGCTGCGTTGCGGAGCGCGGTCAGCGATTGGCGGAGGGTGGGAGCCGAGGAGCCAATCGGAGGAGAGAAGGCGAACGGGCGGGCTAGGGAGCTGTGGGGCCGTGAGCGGCGGTGGGGGTGTGTGTTCCCGTCAGGGCTCAGGGCTGAGCAGCCCCGGCACCTGCTTCTGTGCTTAATAAGAAAAAAATCACCTCACGAAGCTGGGTCTTGCCGTCCCAGTGCTGTCCTCCCATGGCGTGCTGTCTGATCCATTAGGGGTGCTTTGAGAGCAGCAGGCCCAGTGGGGCAGGGGCTCCCTACAGTCGTACGAGGAAAAAGGGGCCTTGCAGGTGTGTGGCCCACCCTGAGGGAAAACTCAGACATCTCTCTGGGGCATTGCTCATAAAACTGCCTCTGGGCTTTTGCTTACCTGTGCAGTCGTGTCCTGCAAGTCCTCTGGGGCACAAAAGGTAAAAGGAGGCTGGTAGCAACTTAAAGGGAACTGTTGATACTTTGTGCGCAGGCTAAAACCATCAGTTGTTTGTTCACACTGGCTTTCAGCTGGTGTTAAATCTCCAGCAATCCCTGAAAGTATATGGATTGTAAGGAATGGTGCCTCAGGTTTCACACACACACACTGGCATATTAGTATTCTGCGTGTCTTCACTTTTATTAGCTGAATAAATAGACCTTCTGAAAACATAGCGTTGAAAGCAATTACATTTACTCAGGCTGAAAATGTGGTTACATTACTATGTTATTAAGAGTACTCTAGCAGAAGTGCATATAAATACTCAACATCTGTGCTCGCCCAGTATGTAAATGGTGGTGTTATTAGGTACTACTGAGTTAACATTTTCATGGAAACTATGCTGAACTTGAAATAAAACTGTATTGTCAAGATATTTATCTTGTCAAAAAAACCCAGAAGGGTTTTCTGGCAGGAATTTGAAGACTGCTTCAATTTTTCTCTTTGAAAATTTTAAAGTGAGAAGATCACTGTAATAGGAGAACAGCTGAAGGAAGGAATATAAACTAGAAAAATGGAAAAAGATGGAAAACAGCTCAAAAAGATGTGTGGCAGCTACCAAACCAGTGTCAGAACCATTGGTATAGTTTTTTCTTAAGGGGGTTTATGGAATTTTATGGATAAATTATCATTGAACTGATAGATGTGAGTGCAGCAATTTAAATAATTAAGGAAGAATTATCCCAAGTTGTTTAGCAACAAGTAACAGTTATAAAAAACCCAATTCTTCCCAAACCACAATCCCATTCTTTGATCTGACGTATTATTTGAAGACACATAGAACAACACTTCATTTTTTCATCAAAAGGAAAATTAATACACATTCTTGTCAACTGAACCATTTTGAAACTATGGATGAAATAGCAAGATTGTCTTATAAATAATTTTTAAAAATGCAGCTGTAAAGATTAAAAAATTGCATAAAGAATTAAAATTCTTATGAAGTCACAGACCTCCAGTCTGGTCAGTCTGTAAAGAAAAATACAAGCTATCATGAGGCTTGTGATAAAACTACAAGAGCTCGCAGCTTTGTAGTCTGGGCATAGAGTTAACTATCAGAAGAGCTTGATGTTTTTTCTGACTGACATTGGCTTTCTTCATTGAAATAGTGTGGGTAATCACTAAATATCTCTGGAGCTGTCTGGTTGTTATGGTAAAACTGTGATTAAAAAAGGATTATTCTTTGTCTTGCATACTGAAATGCTTCAATGTCATGTGCTGCATTCATACATAATATTATATTGTTATTCATACTTATGATCAAGCTATGTTTCAGGGAGAAAATTAAATTCCATTTCATTGCATTGTATTTCATTAAACAAATTTAATCTTTTCTTCCTCTTTGACAGATAACTAAAATTCCCCAAAGATTTCCAGAGGCACAATTTTGGTTGTCGTCGAGGCCAGGTTTGCTCAGCCTTTGGGAAAGCAAACTGTGGCAATCTTCCAGGTTCCAACACTATTTGGTGTAGAATTAATGCTAAAGGCAGTTAAAAAAGCTGTCAAATGCAACATAAAGTATAATGATAAGCAGCATTGTCCTGAATAGATGAAGGGGACTTCTTGGATTTCTATGATTTATCTCAAATTTGATGTTGTGCCATATCTAAAGAAATAGTTTATGTAAAGAGATAAAGATTTTATTGTTGTTAGTGAGAAAGAAAAACAAATTCTTTTTACAAATACTGTACAACGATGTCCAAGTAGGGAAACAGAATGAAGTGTGAAGGGGGGGTATGATAGCTTAACACAGGTCATCATGCAGTGGACCATCTGTGCAGAAAAAACATGTTACAAACTAACTGAATATTAACTCTACTGTGACAGAACATGCTCTCCCTACCAGAATGTGGTTGACAAATTGGACATAATTTAGAGAATAGTGACACAATCAGTGTAATACAGGACAAAAATACATGTGGACGAAAAGACTCAAAGCATTAACCAGGGAAAAGCTGGCTGAATTATGAAAAATTAAAACATACATATGGCTGTATTTGCAATCTTATTGCTTGAGGTGCTGTCCATGTTGCATGAAGCATCACTGAAAATAACAAAAAGCTTATTCTTACCCTAAATAATTTACAGTTTAAGTTGAAATACTGGGATGATACAGCAAACTGTATGCAAGACTGATATGCTTAATAATGGTGAAGAGATAAATAGACGTAGAATGTAACTTTTGGGAACCAAAGATTTTTGAGGGGACAATTCTCAGATAAAGTAAAAAAAAACTCTTTCATTTCAGGAAGGAGAGAAAGCAAACAAAAATGAAGCTAATGAAGGCAAGAGAAGACATTTGTCAAGCAATCCAGTTTCATCAGAAAAATGGGGCTTTTTCAGCACCTACCTAGGAAAACCCAGTCACGTTCTCATTCAGTGTAAGTTCTGGAAGTCTCCTACTACCAGTGCTAACAAGGTCTAGTGATCTAATTAAGTACTAACGTAAGCATGATCAAGCACTAGCACTAGCACTTAAGCTTTCCTCTGAATGGGTTACAGTCAAAAATTTGTGTGGACTTAACAAGGGAGTATTTCACAAAATTAGGTACTTTTTATGAGATAAGTAGGCCAAGAATATCAATGAAAACAGATGATTATTTAATTTCGGTAGGTACCCAAACCCCCATAAATCTACAATTAAGGAAGAAAGCTACAACTTGGCTAATGGAAAGAGAATGAACAACTTTTTTGTCTACCCACCTATCCTTCAATCTATGTGTACCAAACACAAAAGGGGAGATGAATAGCAGTGAATATGTAGTTAAGAATACAGCCTACAGAAAACAGTACTTCATTTGTCAAAGACAGGCTTAAGGGATGTCTTGAGCACAGTAAAAATACTGTAAGAGGAAGCAGACATTTAGTAGAGAACTTTTCAGTTTGATAGGTAAAGATATAATAAGGAGATTAAGCTGGATATTGTGGACCCTAGAACTGTGGTGCAATTTTAAAATAGATTTGAAAATAATCTACAGAACGTTCTACTAGATTTTCAATGTCTCAGTCAAAGATATGCTTTAGTTCAATCATACGTATTGAAAGCTGCAGCAGGACTCACTGCGTGGAAGACCCATGATCTGTGTGTTCAGAAGGCCTGTCATCAGATTTTGATTTTGTGATGTATTTGGAATGAATGGGTGTATAAGCCAAGAATTTCTTCTTCTTAATACGTAAATATAGCAGGAAAGAATCAGAAGACCTTAGCTTTGGCCTGTCTGCCCACATTTAAGTGCCGTATCTTATGTAAAGCACATTAAATACTCTTCACCTCGAGAAGTTCTCACAAGGACAAGTTCATAAGTGTATTGAGTTATGACTTGTAGAAAACATCACTAACATTCAAGAGGTTTTGACCTTTATGAGCTGTTGACAGTTAAAATAGTGCAGTTTTCAGAAAGCTGGTGACATTATGCGGCACAAAGTAGTCATGCATGAGTTCTGAAACCCACAAGATGGCGCCAGGTGAACATAAAATAATAAGAACTGCTTTTTTTTTTTTTTAAAAAACAAAAAAGTGACTTATACTTTCCTTAAGATAAATTGATGCACATTTTTGTTTAAGTAACACTAGGATAATTCCACTGCTATTTCATAGAATCTTTGTCAAAACTTGTAATTTCAGGCAATCCTACTGACAGGAATAATATTTTGTTGGTGAAAATGTATGTATGAAAATAATAATTTTTGGCTAAAACTTCATGGCGCTATTTATTTATTGATCAAATAAATATAAAATCTACCGTGACATCAAAATGATCTTTAAAAACACAAAGGCCATTTTCACAGAGTGTAGGTTTAATAGCAGATCTAGAATCTGATGGCTTTAGGGGAAGAACAAACTCTAAAAACAAATTAATTTCTCAAAACATTTCTCAACTGCATTCTAAGATAGAAAAAGAAATGAAGCAAGAGAACAACAGCAAATGAAATACCTAAAGAGAATTGACTCTAATTAGAGTATTTGTCTTAATTTCCTGTGGGGCAGGCTTTGGAATTAGTACTAGCGGTGAGAGTATTAAAGAAAAGGGTCAACGAAGTTTGACCCACCATAGTTAAATCTTGTAATGCTTGTTATTTGAGGAGCAGATTCATAGATAATTTATAATATCTGAGAGATTTTTAAAATAATGTACTTCTGTTGCAAACAGCCAATAGATCTTTATCCACAAATTTCTGCTTGAAGTTTTAACTTCCATCTGAGCTGTACCAGATCATTGAGATGATCTCAGGAGGTCCCTTCCAACCTAAATGATTCTGTGATTCTGATTCAGAACTTTTTTCTTCTGCTTTTTTTTTCTTCAAGTCCACTCTTGATTGCCTCAGTGTAATCTATTGCCTTGCTCACACCCATGGCCTAATCTCATCTGAATTAAAGCTTTCAGCTAGAAGATAAACTTGGTTACACCAACATAATAACAGTGCTATAACCAGTGCTCTGCTAATTCTCCAAATGGCCCCACACATGAATTATGGAACATGTAGTCTTCAGTATGTAAACATTTGCCCAACAGGGGTTTTGGGATGAGAGAGAGGGGTCCTCTCCTAAGATCTGCAGGTGAATCAATCACACCAGTACATCTAACTAGTCATGTCAGCTCAGTAACCTGGTTGTCTGCCACTGCTAATAGAAAATCAGAAATCTATTTTCCTTTCTCTATTCAATAGCTAAAAGAAGTGAAGGAGCAACTCATTTAAGTGCTGTGAGAAGTATCTAGGTACTCTTCTGAATCCATAGTGCAATCTGTATTTGCTGGGTTGTCAGCATTAACTGATAGGCTTTTACATTCCGGTTTCTTGAGGTTGTTTGAGAAGACTGCAATCTGCTTCCCATACGAACTGACTATCAGTTGCCATTAGATACAAAACCACTACCTGCACTTTGGTTTTCCTAGTAACTGAAAACACATGTTATGGTACTAAGTTTCCCTCATATTCTGGGGTTTCTTTGACGGAGATTGTTTGAATATTAGGTAGTGGTGAAAAGATGCTGATCTGTTTCCTTTGACACAAGAAGTTTGCTCCAGTCATCTGCAGTAACTATACAAAATCAGAGTGAGTGAAGAACAGCAAGACAGAGCCAGGATGCTTTTCATCAGTCATATCTGCTGAGTGATGCTGGAAACAAAGGAACTCTTTTGGGTTTACCCTCACAGTTACAGCATAGTGCTGCAGAAACGGCTTTAGAAAATTGTTAGATGAAGCTTACAGCCTTTGTCCCTATCTCTTCAGCTGTCATTCCCAATGCTTAATGTGTTGTGAATTGTCTGGAAAGGGAGAAGCTGCAAAAGAGGCTTCTGCAAATATTCTAGCTCCATTGATCCCTGAAAGAATATAGTTAAAAGTAATTCCCTTATTCCTAAAAAAAGATTTTCTCCTGACTTTAAAAAAAAGCAGCTGGGTTAGTGGTTAGCTAGTTAAAACATGTGATTACTTGGTCTCCTTTTTCAACACAAACATTAACTCAAAATCACAATATATAGTGTATTCATCCAGTACATCATGAAAGTATGAATAAACATAGAACTCCAATCAGTTTACATGCCACAACTAAAAACTTTAGCCACTCAATTTCTTCAGTAAAACGTCCAATATGCATTACACTCACAAATAAGTCTTCTGGGAGGATCAGTGCCTTCCACATGTGAGCCAGTTCACCTACATGCATTATAGCTCTCCCTTCCACCTGGAGATAAGCACAAATTAAAAATGTTTCACAGGAGAATGCATGCTATTTTGCCTCCATTCAGAGGGAGACAAAGTTTTCTGTAATCCAGTATCACACCCAAAATACTTGAATTAGGCTTGACCTTGGCTTTTCTTTTTGAAGTGTGCTGTGATACATATGGAGCATCAGTGATATCAGAGACTAACTGGATGCCTGAAGCACACGTTTGGTGGGCACAGTTAAGAAAGATCTTAGCAAAACCACTCCATAAGTAAATGGGAGGAAAAAGTGGAAGCACATAATTATTACAACTTATAAAAATACAGGTAAAATTAACAGTGTGAGTACAGGAAATAATGACATCTGTAACATCTGGAAGGATGTTAATTTTACAGAAGTGTGGCCTGACTATAATTTTAAATTTGGTAGTGGACGTTTATTCATGCATATTCTTTCTTTGGCAACAGTGGTATGGCTTGGGTGAGCAAGTGATCTCTGAGTATGAAAACCATAAATCTTCAGGGCCAAAGGAAGCACAGCTGAAGAAATAATCTACTTTCTGCTATATAGAAACAACTAATACATTAATATTCACCATCCATTATATTTCTATTAACCATATAGAATATTTAAGGACAGAGAGGTGAAAGTATATTACCCAAACAGAAAATGTAGTCAGTGTGACAATATGATTGGAATAATAAATATAATAAAAAGCCTATGGGTGTAAATTATCAATGTTTTATATATTTGCCCCAGAAGTGGAGAAGATATTTCTTGCTCTTTGACCCAGGACCTTTAAGAGCTCTGCTGTGATGTCTTTCCATTCTGTCCAAGGCATCCTTCCTGATGTCTGGGGGAACATCACCACAAGCCACAGCAGATGTGCAATAATTCAGACCTATGGCATCAAACTTAAGATGTCAAAGTAATGAAGGCAAGCCTAGAGGTCATCTGGTCTCTCCTTCTTCCCCAGGGTTGGATCAGTGATGTCTGTGCCCATCCTGCCAGGAGTTTGTCTAGCCTGCTCTTGAAGACCTCCAGCCTTTCCATGCGGTGTTCTATGTGCCACAGCCCTAAGGGCATCAGTGGCCTGAATGGCCTTGACCAGCCTCCCCTGGAATAGCCCCCATGCCTGCCCATGGGCCCAGGACCATCAGTCCAGCCCAGCCCAGGGCCATCAGTCCCTGCCCCAGCAATGCGTTAGGATGCCAGGCTCTGTCTCCACCACTGCTCTGCTTTGCTTGGCCTCAGGCCTCCTGACCCCAGTCTGCTGGCTGACTGCTTGGCTTGACCTTGGACCTGCCCCATCACCAGGAAGTTGCCTGATGACACAGGCTTGGGGCTGCCTTCCCTGGCCTGCCCTGATCCCTTGCTGGGGCAGTGGGACAGGCCCTGGCTGGCGGGTCGCTGCCCTGCCAGCTGTGGCATTGCACGTGGCTCCTGGCTTCCCACCCTGGAGGGAGTGCTGTCCCCTGCTGCACACTGAGCTACCATCCCCCTGAGCAATCTGTTGCAGTGTTTCACCCTGAAAAAGTCTGTCCTGCTCCCAGCTTAAATCTCCCCTGCTGCATTCTAATCTACTATTCTCCATGAACTTGGAGAGCATCACTTCCCTTTCTTCTTTGTACTAGTGTTTTAAAGACTTTTAGACAATTACTATGTCACCTCTGATATTCTATTTTCTATGGTAATTGACCTGAAATTGCTCAATCTTGCCTGTATGTTGTGTTTCGTAAAATTTTAGTTGCTCTCATCTGGAGTCTTCAGCTGATACACATCTTTCTTGAAATATGATGCCCAAAACTGGACAAAACACTCCAGCTGAGACCTTACCAATCCTAAGAATAACAGAAAGATTACATCATCTGTCTATAAATTATACCCATGTTTATATTTCTCAGTACAATGTTTTTCTCTTTTGCAACAGCACAGTGTTGTTAACTGATGTTGAACTTGAATTTCACAATAGTCCTCAAAACTTTCTGCAACGGTATGAGCTATCCCGTTATTCTTTATGTTGTGTGTATTGTTGCTGAATCCTGACTCACTGTAGAATTTTGCACATTCCCTTATTGAATGACTATCTTTTTTCCACAAGATTTCTCTAATTTGTTAAAATATGTTAAGGGAACTTTTAATCTAGGTTTCATCCCCTAGGTCCTTGGGATTAAAAATCTACTCCCTTTAATCTACCCACATGTAGCTGCTCCTATACACTTTTTATATCAAATACTTTCCCTTCTTGTCAGCAAGGCAATTAATAACACAGACATTGAAATTATCATTTTGATTCAATGTTAACACCATAGTATGATGAATAAGTTTTGTCAGAAGACATTGTAAGAAAAATTCAGTGTATTACATCTGGTATACCGATTGGTTATTCCAGTTTGGGTTGCTGCTGCAGTGGATTGGCTTCAGAACATGACAGTGGGAGAATCAAGTTCACAACAAACATTGTAATTGTACATACCGTACTTATATAATTTTTACTTATGTTATTGTTGATTATTATTTTTGTCAATCTGAGGAATTCCCTGATATTTAAAAAGATCCCAGAATCTTCTGCCTGTGAAAATGATGAACTTTGCTTATATTTGTGGGGAGTTAGGTAAAACATGGGCCTGATGCTACAGTCCATTTCAAATGTAATTTCAACCGGGGCAGATAGGTAATAGGTAATTGATGTAAATCAGTACAACTTCATTTACCCTCACTGGGAAACTGACCTGTGTTCTCAAGTTAGCCATGGGGAACTTTCTGAATCTGGTCTATGTACTTTTTACTCTTTTTAGACTTTAACCTAAGCATTTGAAATAATTAGGAAACTTACTATTTATTGAATAGTAGGCTTGGGATCATTTCCTTTAAAAACCAAATAATAGTGCTGAAAATGTATCATTATCTGCTCCTTGAAACAACGTAGAAAATGACTGAAAATAAGCATGTCTTACATGCCTCCTTAGGCCTAGGACTACATCAAAGGATGCAAGTAACAGCTTGAAGGTAAAATGTTGTCTTCATCTTAAATTATTAAGTAGAAGTAAAGAGCATTAAATTATCGATACTATCATCTTCACCTTAATTATCTTGTCTGAGGAAAACATCTATTGATGTAAAGTAGACCTTAGTCACAGAAAAGCATTTATCTTCTAAAACACGGTTCTCTTAACCTGTTTTATAGGATGGGGACTATGCATCACTTTTTCTCATCTAGCTCCAACCCAGTCTTTACTTGGAAAGTCTGCTTTTGATCTTCCATTTAATTTCAATATTTCTCAGCTAAAGTTCTCAAGCAATCATTTTTAGTTCCATTTATGGAACAGACGTGTAAATCCTTTAGTGATATCCTCCTCATTATATTTCCTTAAATGTTTGGGCAAATATTTACAAAACCTTTCTCAGGATCTGTATCATATCTCTTTTATGGAAAAAAAACTATAAATAAATCACCTAAAAATCACTGTCTTCAGTTTTGCCCAGCCTGGTACTGAAAGTGCCTGGAGATCTTTTCCTATCTCATGACTGTTTGTTGTCTTGTGAGAAATGAATTTAGTGATCTCACTCTGCTTTCTAGTGAATATGTTAGCATAATTTATGACTCCCACAGCAGAGAAGGCTGAAAATATAAAGACTTGAAAACAGATTTTTCTTTTTTGAATATGAGTCATCTCAGATTACCACTGAGGGACATTGCCTGGCTTAGGCCAGGGAAGCTTGAACTCTCAGTGTCTGTGCTTCTCCATATGGAGAGACATAAAGGAGTTATATAGGAGAATTTCTCTAAGGCAATTGCTACGTCTTCTGTCTTTCTCCAACAGCCTTAATTGCCAATATTGACTTTAAACTCAGACATGTTGTAATGTTTGTTACATCATGGGACTGGCTGTCTTGTGAGCTCTGTGAGTCCTGCCTCAGGTCTCCTTCTCAGGGCTGAATTAGGCTAAGGTGACCTGATATCTTGGTCATACAGAGGATGACCTGACATCCAGAGACTGTCCTGGCTTTTGAGTAAAACCTGTTGGATTTTTTTTCCCCTCTTGAGCTTCTGTCAAGATGTTGGATTTTCTCCCTTCTCTTCAGTCTGATTTCCAGAGCTATAACTTATTCACAGCTTCATTTCCAGTTTCATTCTCAGAGATGGGAGTGGTGGCCTCAGTCTTCGCACCTGTGTCAGAACACATGAAAGAAGTTTGCTGACCTAAAATATGCTATTTCTGTGCTCCGTGTCTCCCACTGAATCCTTGACTTTCACTCACAACTCTAAGCCCCATTCTGAGTCCAGTAGTTGTCATCTCCCTTAATTTATTTCCTGTTCCTTTGCCTTTTTTTTGCACCAAAAGTGTCAGCCCTTTTGTTGTGGTGGACCTACCTTTACAAGGTTCAGTGCTGGCTTCTTGATTCCTGTTCCACCTGGTCTCCTCCGGAGAGGAGTGTGACCTACCCTATCATGTTGTGATCTTAGTGAGCACTTCAGTATGTATGGGATAGACATTTAAAAACACTGACTTCTAAATGTGCTTCAATTGATATTTGGTACCTTAGGCTCAAAATGCAGGCTTTTCCTAAAGATTTCCAGAACCTGACATTAAACTTCTTTAACAAAAAAGTCAGGAAAGCAGATTTGATTTTAAATATTTGATTTAGTGTTTGGGTTATATTTCTGCACGAGAACCAGAGGATGAAACTGAAAACAACTGTTTACCGGCTTGAAACTTATTCATCTACTTTTGCTGTTGAATGTGATTACAAGTGAAATGAATGAAAAAAAAATTGTTATAATAATCTCCCAAGTGATTACTAACAGACAAAATAGGACTTGGAAAATGTTAGCTCAAAAACAGTAAAAGAAAAAAACACTTCTGGAGTTAAATTCCTAGTGTGCAGAATGCTAATGAAACTGGTAGATCAAGAAATCATGCCAATAAAATTGTATTAATTTCTTAAGGATTTGTAAACCACACTGAAAAATGGCAAAAGATGACATCACAAAAGCTTCAACTCCTCCAGGCCCTGAACATTTATATTTCTACACTTGAAAAATTACCACCCCATATGACCTTACTACCTGTATTCTTTGCTCTGCTTAGTGGACTTTCCTCAGAATAAGCCTCCTAATTCCCACCTTGCTGTTCTCAAGGCAATTAGCTCCTTTTTCTCTACTATTCCACCCCCTATTCTTGTTTCACTTCCCAACCCTTTGCAAGTCTTCATCCTGAAATACTTCCCTGAACTCTTAAACATCAGTTCACCACAAAACTGTCCTGTAGCAGCAGATAATTGCCTCCCATTCCATGGCCAATGTCCATGTAGATAGCCCACCTCTTCATAATTTTCCCACATTAACACCACCCTCTCCACCACTGTCCTCTGTATTAAGCTGTTCCTGCTCCATTCTCATCCTTACTCCAGTTATCTCCCTCCTCACCTGCCTGCCCATCCACTGGCCCTCTCTCCCCATTTCCAAGCTCTTCCCCATTTTCCATCAGTACCAGAGGCTGAGGTTTTCTCCATGGAGCTTGGCCGGTCTTAAGGAGAGGAACCATTGGACCCAGTTCTGGAAGCACCTCTGTGATCCTAGCTGTAGTCTACTGGCAGGAGTGAGACTCCTCTTCCCCTGCATCCCTGTGTGAGTCAGAAACACCCTGATTCCACCAGCAGTGTGTTACCCAGAGAAGGGTGAGGATGGAGAGCTTGGACAAATGTGGCAGGTGCACCCGCCCAATGAAAATAGGGCTTCTTGGCTGCTGAAGCGTAGCAGCTCCTGATTGCTTTTGCTCTCGTAGTTGGGGCCTTTGGCCAATGGGAGCCGCTGTTGACTACAGGTCAGATTGGGCCTGGGTATAAATGGAGTCCCCTGGGGGAGCCATTCTGAGCTTGTCCCCTGGAGCTGCACGCTGCGGTTGAGGACTCTCCACTTGGGTCGGGATGCTGCCCAAGGAAACTCCTTGAGGTGACTTGGGTTGGGATGCTGCCCTGAGCAGGTCCTCGAGGTTGAGAGCCCTCACTTGTTAGGTGAGTGATAGAGCATTTTGGGTGTCATTAAACCCTAAGGAGTTGTGCTTTGTTCTGTGTTTTGGGTTGTCGTTAAACCCTAGGAAGTTGTTCTGTTCCCCTCTCACAGACATTCGAACCTGTAATTTGCAGAAGGCTAGTTAATTGTGTTAATAATAATTTTTTAATTTTTGGTGGTTGATTGTTTATTTGAGAGCCTCCGTAACAACAAGTCACTGAGGCTCCAGAAAAAAAGTTGTTTGTAATGGTGCTAGAGACCAGTAAAGCAGAGAGTGTTTGAACCCTTCATGGTGGGCACCTCGAAATATTGTTGTGACTCAGGATAGGCAAGGTACTGGTCATATGCCCTCTACACTGCAGAATGCCTAAAGGTAGCATGGGGTGTGTAAATGTAGTGGGGTGACAGGGACACTCCATGCAGTCTTTCAGGGAACTTGCAAACATGTTTGTACAAATAGAGTGGCCCTTGGTTTGGGGAGCTCCGTGTCTGGGAGACAAGGACTCCACTGGGATCAAGGGGGCTGGGAAAAAAAGTGAGAACAGCCTGCAAGTATATTTCTCAGCAAACATGTGAACCTGTGTGTGACTGTCTGAGGGGACAGCAGCACAGTACGGTTCGAATGTCCAACTGTGTTGTCAGCTTCTAGAATTGTATATTTAAATTAGGGCCTGTTTTATGTTAAAATATATATTCCCAATGTTTGTGTATCCCCCAAATCCTCTGTTTAAAATCATGATTCAAGTGGAATGATTTTAGGCAGACAGCCTAAAATCAGTAACTCCAGGAGGTAATGTGAGCTCTGAAATGTAAAAGCTTTCCAAGGGAAGGCAGGGTCATGGCAAGGCCTGGTTCATTTATGCTGAAATGATACATAATATTAGTCCCAAACCAACAAACAGATATGCTACAAGTAGTTCCCATGGATTGCATATCACCTTTGTAAATTGTTTGGATGCTTCAGTCAAAAACCTTCAAATGCAAAACACTTTGAAGAGTTAGAGTCAAGAAGTACAGTACATACCTTCTGAATTATGGGCTGTCAGTATATGACACAACAGATACAAATGTATTGATGTGGATATAAACTAGATATCTGGCAAAAGAGAACTGTAAGTAATAATAATGTACTACTCTGAAAAAGGGATCATTCAGTAATTAGAGCAGAACAACTACAGAAATTGTACAACTCAAAAGCTGGTATGTTGGAATATTATCATTCCTGTATCTTCCTTCAAGTTTCTGGGTGCCTTCATTTCAGGTAATAGGAACTGTACTGTACGTAGACTGCAGTGAGGTGGGTCCAGAGATGAATCCTAAATAACTTTCAGCAAAAGTTGGTGATACTTCTTCATGTGGCTTTAGTCTACAAATGAAATAGAAATGGTTATTTTATTTCTATATACAAAGTTTTTCTCCCTTCCTGATACTTTTGTCTAAAATTGCATCTTGGCATAGCTTTGAAGGTCAGGAAGTGCAGGGCAGATAGCCTGCTGCTTATGGAAGTGAAACAA
Organism: Strix aluco; assembly: GCF_031877795.1. Taxonomy (NCBI): domain Eukaryota; kingdom Metazoa; phylum Chordata; class Aves; order Strigiformes; family Strigidae; genus Strix; species Strix aluco. The sequence continues at coordinate 12,473,069 of NC_133936.1, read as the reverse complement.
TGTGAATATACAACTCTCTTCTTTCAAGCAGGTTTGGTTTTTTGTTGTGGGTTTTTTTTTTTTGTTTGTTTGGTTTTTTTTTTTCACAGCTATAAGAAGCTAAACAATGTTGCTAAATTGTCATTCACCAAAGTGTACTGGTTATTTGAGTTTAACTAGCAGAAGTCTGTGCTGAACTGGTTGCAGGCTTGCTGAGGTTTCTTGATGAAGTTCTTATGCTCAGTTATATGCTCCCCTACGTAACTGTTTCAAGTTGTGAATAGGCTTTATATGTCCCAGAGAGATTTGTTTCTAACCAATTAGCACTAATAATATTACTTTCTCTTTCTTATTGATGTCAGAGTAGGCTTTTGTACTTGAATGTGGTGGGAAGAGGATGGGCATCTTAATTACTGAGGGCTGGATCATGCTGCCTTGCAGGAAGCTCTGAGGGAGGAATACAAAAGAAAGTGAGATTCCTCCATCGGAAAAGAAGTAGTAGAAGGCCAACTTCTTCCCCCTGCACAGAAGGTGCAGGGAACCCTGTGTCTAACACTTGTAAACAATCTGCAAGAGACACTGGCCTCAGCAGCAGTTGGACTTTGTTCCTTTCAGGTTGGTTAAGCATTGGTTAAATAAAAGGGCATAGGAGCTTGGTATAAATTAAAACCAGAAGATTTGTTTTATCTTCTTTGTAGACTCCCCATAGCACCTGGGAAAAGAACAGCTATGCCTGGGCTTCCTCACCTTCAGGATTCTCAGAAACCATTTGAGAGTCATATGGAAATACTCACCCTGACTCCATATACATAATGATTTTTATCTAGATATACATATTTATTTTTAAACCTATTGTTATCTAAGCTGGCTTTAACAGGCAGGTAATTTTAAATCATGCTTTATGTGCTGTAATATAGTAGAATATAATGACAAAAACATCATGTTTCATTCTGTTCTCCCTTTAAGACATTTTGTATTGCCCCAGGGTTGAAAAACCCCATAGCAATAATCTGTAAATATTGGACAAACTGTCAAGGGAGCTTAATAGCATTTATATCACTGCTGAGAGGGTGCAAATGCAATAGAACATGGGCACAGTAACTTTTTTTCTGCGGACTGCTAAAAGCAGAAACAAAGCTTATGGAGAATGAATTAAATCAGAGAAACTGCAAATATAGACACTTATTTCTTGAGAAAATTAAATTAAACAAGTTTTATTGGGGTTTGATTAAATAATCCACATGATTTTTGTTGTGATTTATATTTTATTATTCCTTGCCGTAATTTCTTGCTATGCAGAATAGTTCATAAACCTTGTTTAATAGGAATGTATTTAATTATTCTACAGAGAAACAGTAATGTTACAATAAAAACAAAAGCTTAATAATGATGAGCAGATCAAGGTGTGCAAAAGAAGTGTCTCAGAAAGCTGCTGTGTGGTAACCACGTTGTGGTAACGGAAGTAAGTCGGTGGGAGGTTGGTATGGACATGCATGCTGCTAGGGTTAGGAAAACTCTGCTTATGCTCCTTCCTCCCCCAATTTGTCCTAGTGGTTCACCCTTCTTTAATCCGTGTTTTGATAAGAAGGTGAGCAGAGAAGAGCGGCTAATCACTCCTTCATGGGTTGGAGCACTGGGATCCTTTGACAGAAACAAAATAAAAGCAAACTGCCCGAGCAGTGGAGGCATGCTGTGTTTGTATCCTGTCTTTCAGAAAGAACAATAGTCTGTGAAAGACATGGGAGAAAGACAACGCAGAGGAGCTTGCTGGCTTTGTATCACCATATCCTTAAATAGTGAGTGGAGAACTGAATGCTTATTATTTCTCTATTTGTAGCCATAGCCAAGGGAAACAATAGCCTTGAACATACATCCTTGCATATATTGTCTGCTCTTCAACCTTAGCAGGGTGCAATATGTATGTAGGTGGAGGGTTTTGAATACTGAATACATTTTTGAAACTCAGGTTTTCCCAACTTCATCCCAACGATACATCTTTCAGCAAGCCTGGGAGGTCTAAATCAATTATTTACTGTAAGTTCCTTGCTTGATATTGTTTTTTTGCTATCCAAGCTAACAATCCAAGGGCAGCAAAACTAACTAGGGCAGCAAAACTAACTAGGGCATCTCCTTCAGGCTGCAAATTTTTCATTCCCTAATTCTCTGGTGCAGGTGGGATGACACAGGGATGGCATGTGGTCATGGCTTAAGCAAAGTGTGCTCTCGCTCACTAAATGACCGCTGAGCCACCTGCTGCAACACTGACTGCTCTGACACTTGGCAGGATGAGAAAAAAATGACAGTTATGACCTGGTTGCCGGATTTTCTTATTTCATGGCTGCTAGGCTTACCTGAGTGGCGGGAGGGAGCCTGTTTATCACAGTTCATTTGGATCTGTCAGTCATTCCTCCCCTCCAGTCCTCCTGAAAACTCCATGCTTCAAAGAGAAACAGATAATAAAGCAGCCAGAGTGAGTAGTTTTCTCTCTCCCCTCTCCATGACCCAGCCACCACCCAGCAGAGAAGTTGCTATACACCTGCAGCAGGGAAGGGACACTGGCTCTGCCAGCCTTGGGCGTACCCTGCAGCTACTTCCCAGCTAGCTGGGGAGAAGGCAGACGAGGTATTGTGCGACAGGTTGCCAACTACAGTGATAATGACTGATCCTATCAAAAACTTACATGTTTTCAACTCATCATCAAACACACATTTTTCTTAAGTCAAATTGGCACCACAGGGAGTACCTCTCAGCAGCAAGGTGAAGGCACAGCACCTCTGCCATGCTGGTGTGCAAACACAGGTTTCCTTTCTGGCCTTGGCTTTGGAAGTTGGGGAGAAAAGAATGGAGGTCAATGCAAGACAGAGGAAGGAGATTCAGTGGACAAGCTGTGGATAAAAGATGACGTCCTGGATCTTCACACCAGTTCTGTGCACCCACTTCACACCTGTAACTGCTCCCTGCCTTTCAATCTCTCCCTTCTGCCCTCTGTGAGGTCCTCACTCCCCTTACCTGTATCCTTCTGTCAGGGAGGAGACTGCAGCCTCCCACTGCACCTGCCCAGGTGTTCCCAGGCACAGAAAAGAGCAAAACAGCCCACTGGAACATTTTTCCATAGAAAGGTCTGTGTGTGCTGGTGTTACATTGCAGATCTACAAGGTTATATGGCAATTTGGGAGAGCACATTCCTGGGAGTAAATTTACTTTGAGGACATCTGTGGACCATGTATCACCCCCTCAGAGAATCCACAGAGACTTAGCCACCAAAGTCTCTGCCGTAATTTCTTCTTGGGCTACTTGGCACATGACTGGGAGGTGCAAGAGCCCAAACCATGGGTGCAGCGAAGCCTTCACAACCACTGGCACATGTGATAGGAGCACTGCCATCCACTGAGACACAGCAGGTGAAAACACATTGGTCCTCAAAAATCAGCTGTGTTCCCATGTGATATCAGTCCAAATGTATTTGTTCTGGTTGCCCCCCCCCAGTCCTTTTCCCCACCACAGCTCATGTTAAGAGATTATTGACTAACAGCATTACAGTAGTGCCAAGGGATTGTTGATCCTCTAGTGTCAGAAGTTCAGTGAGTACAGCAGAGAAGGCCTCAACATTATAAGTAGAACTCAGACATTAATCTGTGTTTTCTCATTCACAGAGGTTTAAGCTAACACGATTCTGCTCATGCTTCCCACAGGTTAAGTGCAAACATGAAGAATTACTTTGGTGTGGTTGTTGTGCTGCAATTTTATTAAATCACAGCAATTCAGTCATGAATCTTAAGGCAGATGGTGATGTACATAATCCAGTTGGTGTTGACACTAGGTTTTAGAGCAATCAGTCAGATCCATGACTAGTAATTTAATATCAAAAAGAAATAGCCAGCAGAACTTTCACTCAATTAAAAGAAGAAAAAGAGGCTGTTTTAAATGTTGCTGAGGGCATAATCTTTCTGAGACTGGTATCTTGATTTTAGACACACAGTATGAGCCAGAAAGCCTATGAAGGTGGTGCTCAGAGACTGGCTCAGACAGTGAGGAATGTGGAGCATGCAAATTTGCCAAGGCTGTGCCTTGACACAGCTCAGCAACGGAGAGCTTCTGTGAAACCTCCCCAGCAGAACCAACCTCTTCCAGAGGTGCTGCTACAATTACCTTAGAGGGCTTACTGCTTGATGGAAACCTAAAAATATTTCTCACATATATCTGAGCCTTTGTGTAAGCCTCATAAAGTTCAAGCGTGCAGCTGGTGCCCTGACAAAGGGTTGGACCTTGGTTTGTGATGAGGCCTGTCTGAGTGCTGCCTTGTGCAGAGACCTCACCATGAAACTGGCCCAGCAAAGTACACATGCTGAGCCAGGAATCTCACACAGGCTGATGTCTTTGTGCAACTCCAGTGAGCTAAAGGAGATTAAACGGGGGTGAAAGTGAGGCAGGGAGGATGGGAGCAGCTACATTTTTCTTTGCTAAAAGTTTTAGATTTTTTTTTTCCCTCTCCTTGCTGTGGCTTTGGTGAAGCTGATTTACCTGTTCTAGCCATGATTTCTTGTGTTTTAACTGGGAACTTGCTGGTTGGGGGAATCTTGAAGAAGAACAGGATAGTTTTATAAGCCTTTTGTTACCGGTAGGTTGGGAGGAACACAAGTCTGGGGAACCCAGTCTGCTTTCCTTCTTTTGTAGGAAAAGCTTTCAGCTTCTTTTTTATCTACCCCACTCAGAATTTTGAAAAGAAACATGAGGGTGAGGTAAATTCCTCTTCTACCTTTGTAGATCCCTCTGTGGGATTGCACTGAGTGGTTTGGGCAGCCCACACTGCTGAACCTGTGAGCTAAGCACAGCACCTACCCATGCATGTGCTGTGTGACAAAGGCCATTGGCAAATGTTACATTCCTGACTCTTGTTCTCCTGTTGTGCAGCTCGGTCAGTTCTCTGCCCACCAACAGAAATCTGCCAGTTTGGATAACCATGTCCTGGTTTGGTCTGCTTTAACTATTTTATTAATTTTTTTTGTATCGCTAATGTAAAGAGACCAGAGAGTTACAAAGAGTTGTGCATAATGAAAGATGGAGATGCTGTGTGTACCTGTGTGTACATCCACATCTATACATAATTTTAGCTAATATCTGATTTTTGCTTTGGCTTTTAATTCCTTTCAATTCCTTCAGCCCTTTACCACGTAACCAGAACTCTGATAATGCTGCATCAGCATACTGTGAAGTGGAAAACCCCAACTCCATTTTAATAGAATCCATACTGAAAATTAGAAAATAAGATTAAAGATGATGTTTTTGACTTCAGGGCTTTATCAGACTCTAGGAAAAATCTTACCTTTTCAGCTGAAGAGAATCTGGGAAGCCAAAGCACAAAGATGAAGAAAGATGAAAGCAGTTGAGAAAGAAGAGAAGGATGTGAATGAGGGAAAAAGGGGTGGAGGAAGTATGAAAGGGTCAGGTGGCTTACTAGGAAGGCAAAAAAAGGATCAAAGGGTAGGAAGCCAAGTACTAGAAGAAAGAATTATAATTTTCAGCAGCTGGGGAAGAAGACTGAAATAGAGGAGTCTTAATGGTGCACAGTTGGAAGGGGAAACTGAAAGGTACTAAATCAAAAAATGATAGTAAAACAGAACTTGTGGGGGAAACAGCAGAGAAGAGAGAGCAAAGAGGCTGCTAAATGGAGAAGCATGCTGTAATTTGTATCAAGGGATGGTGGCATAAAACCAGTAATAGCTTCAGCTGTTCTGTGAGAGGTGTTGGAAATCCTTTTGCAGTGGTGCAAAGAGAAATATACTTTCAATATTATGTTTAGCTGAGGCTCTTCAGCAAACTGGTGGAAGCAATTAGCACAGCTAATTGATTTAGCATTCTTTGAATACTGGCCTGCTGGACCTCTTTTTGCCTAATATATGATATTTAGAAACACTTATTTCAAACTATTAAGTTACAAATCAAGAAAATAATGAGAAACTCCTGGTAAATATGATCCTGTTTTTAAGGACTTGAGCTTGGTGGCAGGGCTGAATGATGATCTTCAGGTAGGAATGGGTTGACCTTCAGGAAGGTCATCAGGTGGGAATGGGAGAGAATGAGTGACTGTTCTCATTTTCTGACTCTTTTTTCTGTATCAGCTTTTGTTGCAGTCTTTTTCTGTATGTAGTGGAGAGATTTGGGGTCTTTATTATGGGGTCCTGCAGCAGAATCCATAATTTCCTTAGATGCCTTGCATATTTATGCTGAAAATGATAAGCAAACCCACTTTCTACATGAGTTTTCTTTTGCCTACAACTCTTTTTTTTTTTTTTTTTCTACTGTGTTTTGAAGAGTTACTTCTGCATTCTCTACTATGTGACAATCTTTTGTGAAGGTATTATCCTCATATTGCCTCAACAAATGATCAATATCTTTGGCACCTCTTCTAGATTTGGTCCAAACCAAGAACATGGCAGAGCAAAATAGGGTTATCCTCCCTCTAATTTCTATGATGAAAGTAAGAAAAATATCCAGAAAAATTAGGCATAGACACAGTGTTTTCTCTGGAGAAAAGAAAGAGGATGCCAAGAGAGAAAATGCATTGTTTTACAATAGGCTCTCTTTGCTAGATCATAATTTCTGATGAGATTCCAGCCTGTTTTCAATGAACTGAATAACAATATTAATATTTGCAGTTTTAGTGCCATTAATGTAAATGGCAGAAGACCTCCAGTTCACCCTCTCTCCCCACATTGTTTTGTCTGCTAACAAGGGAAATATGTAAGGGATAATACATCAGCAGAGAAATACTGAAATCAGTCTCAGTCACAAAATATTGAAAATTTGATGGAATAAATTATCTGGCATGCAGGCTGCAGAAAGGCCTCAGGGGTAGTAAAAAAAGTCAGTGGTACTGTTAAATTTTGAACCAGATCTGTTAGCATCTCCACAGGACTTTCTTCTAAGGGTGTGACTCAGTTTTGAACATAACCCAATGTAATGAAATGTCAGCAGAATGTGCTTCCTGGGAAAACCTACTTGCTTGAGATACTTTAAAAGAAAACTGATTAAAGTGGAAAAAAACTGGTAGAGAAACATGCATCCTGAATGGAAGATGGAAATAATAATCTGACTCTTTGTACTTCTAAAAGCCTCATACTATTCTGATGGTAAATATAGGCAATAAAATAGGAGGAATTTATGTGCACATGCATCCCCTCCAGTGATGACTCTGGTGGTAATTTGTAGAAGAGTTGTACATGTGTATGTGCATGCAAGAACAAAGGAAGTTGAAAAGAATAATATCACAAAAATCAAGAACAGAGTTGGTTATTCACTATCACAAAAAGATTAAGCAGACCAATTATTTAATGGATATACATTGGCAGAGTGAAAAAAAAAAAAAAAAAGGCCATTGCCTTGCAAAGAACCTGTTAAATTTCTCCTTTTGACCTCTTTTTGTGCTCACTTCCAGTTGTCATCTATCTGTCTCAAATCATAAGGTCTCCTGTGCAAATGCATGAATGTACAACAATTCTGAAATGAGTCCTGCTTAAACAGCATTAAAAAAAAAATTGAAACTTTTCACATGTTCAAGTGAGCTATTGCATGCAGTAGCAAGTTTCTGTAACATTTTGAGATGGGCATGTGGCAACTGAGGCTGAGCATGCAAAAACCAAGTCTTCTGGTCACCTTATGCCTGGGAGGGAGCAGTAGCTGGAGAGTTTTAGCAAGAACTTCCCAAGTGGAAGTGGCAACCAAATGGAAATACTCTGTAAGAGTAATCTGGGGTTCAATCCTGCTGCTTATAGGCATCAATGACCCCTTTGGTGCTGTCATCTTCTTGCAATCAGGGCTTAAGCCTGGGACCTTATCCATGAGTTTTGTATACTGTGCATGACAGCCTGTAAGTAGGATATTGTGTTTTCAACTCCCTGCTTTACAATATGTTTTTCTGAAGTTTAGGTGTCCCTACTGTCCCACATTTTGCCCAGTATGACTATTTCTTGCCCAGTTTCAAAAGTCTTAGAATTCTGCAACTCAAACAGGGGTTTCTTGCTCTACCATGCTGAGGAAGGACAGTGGAGAAGACAACTGGGGTTAAAGTGCCACTTTGTTTATTTTCCAAATTAGCCACAGGGCTCATTTCAGTAAGTGGACTTGTAAATGATCAAATTAGAATGAGTTCATTCTTACCACGTTATTTTAATCTAATTAAGGTTCAGAAAGCCTCTGGAGCTTCTTTTCGATAAGCAAGAAGAAATGCAACATGACTGCAAACTTTGTAGTGAAAATAAGATAAACCCTTGCTTTTTCATGACCTTGAAGTCTATTGTAATGGAATTCTTTACCAACTCAGGTACTTATCATAATAAATCCTTTAAGTCCAGAAAGTCTGTCTCCTACCTTTGCCTAAACAAGATGAAATCAAATAAGGTACTTTAAGAAGTTTTGTATTAAACCTAAATTACAATTCCCTGAAAGAAAGATTAGGGCTTGAAATGGGGCATGGAGGAAGAGGTAGGCCAGGGTGGTGCCTGGGGTGCAGGAGGCTGCTGCAGGGCTGCTGGGAGGTGGAGGCAGCGCTGGGAGAGGAGCCATGGGGTGCCCTGGTGCAGAGCTGTGTGGTGGGGGAGAGAAAGACCACCCCAGTGGGGCAAGTCCGTGGCTTTGAAGATGAAGTGGTCAAAGGGGCACAAGCTGGGGTCCTGCCTCAGGTGATCCCTGCTGGCAGAGAAGCATTGACAAAAACAACTTCTGCTTAAAAGCAAGGATCCAAAAATTTTAGCAATTGCCTTCAATTGAAAAGGATAGAGTCTAATGCTGGTACTTAAATAACAGACAAATCTTGCTATATAGCAGTTGTTTGCTAGTCAGGAAGGCTACTAAATCACAGCTTTAATTTAGAAAAAGAGCTGATGTATTTGAATACACAGTGAAACTAGACAATCATGTAATTATGTCATTACAGAGTTCAGCTCTCCTTTTGTCTGTCCTGTGCTATGTGTTACTTTTGTCTTTTGGATCATTTGAAAATGAGAGCCTGATTTTTCTTCTGGCACTGGAAAGACAATCAAACATGCCTGCACAAAGCCCCTTCATGTGAGTCTGTCCTCACAGGTCTGAGATGTGGTCCTCCCATTGCCTATTGACTCTGGCGAAAGGAGAGCGTCGTCTTCTCCTGCAAAGCAGTTATCACTGTACAAATAACAACATAACGACCACTGGAGGAAATGACTTGGCAGTAAAAATTGGAAGGAAGCTACTGTTGATTGAACTAAAAAAAAATGCCTCTTTCGGAGTATTTAGCCTAGCTGCAGCCAGAGTCTGCTTTTTTCCACCTTTTGCTTTGTAAAAAGAGGTTGGATTTCTTACAGCAAATAGAGGCATTTGGTGTACAGACAAGTTGTCAGTAACAGCTCTGCCCACACCGTGCAAGCACCATATATTATGTATATGGGGAAGGCTATAAAAACATAAGGAATCTGCATATCCACACTTTATGTACTGTGGGTTCAGTCTTCATCAAGCCTTTAAAGGAGCATCGCCTCAGGGAAAACCAAGTGAAGCAAGTTATATGATGCCAATGGGAGATAAATTCTTTATTGATTGTATGAGATTAATTAATCTAGTTGTATCCAGAGTCCGTGAAAAGCTAGTGAAAAGGCAAGTGTTGGATCAAGTTAAGAAAAGGGATGTGAAGCCATGAAAAGGCATAGCCTTGGTACTGCATAGCACCTATGAATTAAAACAGCAGTCGTGATGACTAAATCAGAGTGAGCTTTGGACATATACTTGATGTGCAGATTTCTTTTCTTATCACCACAGACTTCTTTGTGTCTGGAAATCTGTTAAGGTTATTATTTGAGAACTATTTTCGAGTGATGAAAGGATGTCGGTGTCTGCCCAATCTGCTGCTAAGCTAACAACAAATGTAGAATTTAATTCAATCTTGCCATAGCATTACAGTGTTGTAGCTGTGACCATCCAACCTAAAGGTATAAACAAGGCAAATGGTGTAGCAAAACGTGCTACATTTTCTTAGGTCAGATGGTATTACTGGGAAAAACAAGACATATTTGGGGGAATATAAACCTCGTTTTAGGGAAAAGTATTACAAAGGCCTGAAGGGAAGTCTAATGCACCCAAAAGCATATCTGGTGTTTCCCAATTATATCTGCTGAACTAATAAAAGATATTCCTTATCTTTGCAGGCCATATCTCTTTTTTGTGATAGCAGTGTTATTTAAGATATAGGATCTTTGCATTTTATCCTATTTAGTTCTGCTCATCCTCTGTGATGTGGAGCAGCTGGAGCAGCACCATGGGAGAAATGTCAGGTGAGGTAAGAAAAAGGTGAGAGAGAGGTTTTAGTAAGACTTCACTATTTTCTAGCTGTTCTGTTCCTTGTGACCCAACATAGAGTAAGGGCTGCAATAGTGGCAAGGTCTTGGTAAAAGCCTGAAGCAGGAGGAGCATTAAGGTAGTGAAAAGCCACTTTGGCATTACGTCTCACTTTCATTTTTTCTTGCCTTTAGATAAGGAATAAACAAAGTGGAAAGGAGGTGCATGTAAAGAAGGAATTTTATCTTGCCTCCTTGTATTTTAATGTGTGTTTTCTCTTTCTTGAAATAAATGGCTTTTGTTAATTCAGTCAGTGGTTAAACATCTAGAACTTTCAAGGCTAACTTAAGACAATAATCCTTGTGTCTAAAGACAAGCACACCTGAATCTCAAATCTTTCTGGACACGTCATGAAGACAGTGTCGAAGTAAAAGTTTTGGAAACATTTCCAAACTTTGCCAAGTCTTTCTTTCACACAAAAACCCCCTTTATTCTCTGTGGATGCTTTTCACTTTAGTGTAGTCTGAAATACACAACTTTTTTTTTTTTTTTACCTTCTTCCTCAATGACTTATTTCCTTCCTCCTCTAAAATGAAAAACTTGGGTGAAGGAAAAAAATGTGTAATTGTATGTGCTCATTAATCCCTGTGATTCTAATTATATGCAGGGCAGGATAATTGTAGTTTGAACTCAAGGCTGGTTGTACAGGTCTCATTGAATTTTAAAATATGTTTCTGACAAATGGTTTTAATTAGATTCAAGTGGTGCTGCTGCTATTTTAGGTATGTAATCTTCACAAGCTATTTGTCTGTGAAGATTCAACAGAAAAAATATAATTTTTTTTTTTTTAACTTTAAAAGAAGTTTTTATCCCTAGAAAAAGCTGTCTTAAGAGTGGTCAGTGACACACTTTAAATATGCAGCTATGGTGTTATTGTCAGTCATAATAATGTCAAATTCAGAAATGCTTAGAAGGGATATTGAACTTATGTTCTCTTTTACTAGCTCTGAAATCTTAGGCTAATGATTCACATTCATATATTTTAAACTAATGCAGATTTATGGGACTTCAAACACAAAGAGCCATATGCTTCCTCAAGCAGCAGAGCACAGAGTGAATAAGGCACTTGAAACACACTCCCCAAAGCGCCTGACACATGCTTTCTTGCACAAAAGAAAAAAATTCTGTATGTTAAAATACAGTCACAATTTCAGATCCTTAAAGGCTGCAGAGCGCAAAGATCTGATCCATAGCTCAGTGCAATCGGTGAGAATTTTTCTATTGATTTCAGTTGGTGGTAAATAAAAGAGGAGCTTTGTCCAAACTGAACAGCGGAGAGTGCGTTAAAACAAATCAGCTGAGGAGCCTTATCCTGCATAATTAAAATGAAAGTTACCTCAATGAAATGAAAGTTACCTCACTCCTTCCTGTAAAGAAATATTTTAGAGAAAGGATAAAAGGGCAATTAACTTTCAAATTGCTCTCTAAATAGCTGGGAAATTTGGAGTTGTATCCGTCTTCTCTGTTCTGTGGATTTTGGGGGTCTTTGTCAAACCTGATGCTGCCTGTGCAAATGCCAGCCAGGTCCAGGGGTGATGCTCCTGCACGTGCCTGCCCTCAGCCCCTCCTTTGCTGGAGTCCCCTTGCTGCTGATTGCTTTGAGCCATAGCAGGGACCCAGAAAGAGGGAAGGCAATTTTAAATTGCCTCCCAGCAGGAATTTTGTACTAAAACCTAGTGGCTACATTCTCCTTCTCCATTACTGTAATATTGCAGAAAAGATGGAAGAGGCTTTTTTCTTAAATTACAAATCTCTAGTTGCAAAGAAATAAAGCCTCTGAAGAGAGCAATTTGGTGCTGAGGCAACTTCTTTCTGTCCTCTGCTCAATAGCGATCTATTTTTAGATGGTTTGGATAAAATTATGTTCAGCCTCTTTGGTCTTTGACAGAGGATCAGAGTTTGTTTGAAGACTTTCTGTGTAAGCCCGGCACCTCAGCAATGAGCGCGTTTGGTTGCTGAGCTGAGAAATAAGGCTGTTCTGGTAACGGAAGGCTGTGCATTATTCAATAATCTGCTTTCCCGTGCACGTAGAGTTCAGCCCTGTAAATCTCCTCATGAATCACCTTCTTGTTTATTTTCCTCTCTCCCTGATTAATTCCCTGAATTCTTCAGTGCTGATGTTCGTAATGGGAGGCTGTTCAGAAGGTCAAAATACCTCTCACTGGGCACTTATTATTTCTGTTTTCCCTTTGCCACTAGGAAACAAGGCTATGATCTGTGGCAGAAAGGTTTTCTCATGTGTTTATTTTTTTAAGATAATGAATGCCACTATCCATTTAATGCTTACCTATGACTACAGCTAGAATTAAAACCTACAGCTACCTGCTGATTTTTTATACATTAAAAAAAAGGCATCTTATTTCATTGAATATTCTTTCCACTGCATTGCTAGGGAACATAATAATTTGGTTATGCCATTCTGAAAACATATTTTTTTTTTATTGCTGTTTTTTTGATTAGTTATTTTTAATGACTTGGATTGTATCACCTGTAATATGAAATAATGAATATTTACAGTAGAGGGAGCAATAGCACCATTACTGCTCTATTTCTCTTTGGCTGTCAGTTGTGTTATAGCTTTATATAGCAGATATATAGAAAAACAACAGTTATCTAGATGAAATGATGTGGTCTTTTCTGTAGTAAAGTTTCTCTCATGATTCATATTAACTATAGAAATAATATTTCATTTTATAAGAAGTAGAAGATTTTCCTTAGGGAGTTGTCTTACAACTGCTGAACAGCAGCAATACTGTTTCCACCTGAAAGAGATTTCCTTTTTCAATTGCTACTTTAGAAGTATGCTCTTATCAGGAATTTTAAATTATAATCAGTGTATTTGGCACCTTCCTTTCAAGGCTTGCAGAATGGTTTAAAACCTTTGCGAGTGTTTGCGCTACCTGTGGTTAACAAGACCCTTCTGGTGTTGCTATGGAAATTGTGAAGTTACAGTATGTACACGCTGGATCCTCTGCTGCTCAAATAGGAGAGGGAGAGGTGACAGTGGTTCAGCATCTCTTTGTTCACATGACCCTTAAGCAGGAGGCAGTCACAAAAATTAGGAAATTATTTGGGAAGAGGCATCTTAATACAGGATGTGTCTTAAGACTTCTATTCAGTGCAATGTGCCTTGTAGGTTATTTGTAATATATACATCAGCCTTCCTAGATTGGATTTTAACTGCAGGTCAAATAAAAATCAATGCCATTACTGGGGAACCCATTTTCTCTAATTCTTTGGGTGGTCACTTGAGAGAGATTTCTGTGTAGTATAATATATTTCCTTACAAGAAAGAATCTCTTGAAAAGGAGGAGGAGGAGGATGCATTTGGCACTGACAAGTCAGCTGAAGATTTTGTGGGAGTTTTTGTGACTGCACACCAGTGCAGGGTTCAAGCTGTTGCCTCTCCAGATGCACAGGTATGGATGATGCAGCTGAGAACAGAAATGTGCCAGAAATGTGCTTGTCTGAACTGCAGATTCTGCACCATCCTCACTTCAGTGCAATTACAGGAAGGATATTTCTTCTATATGGGTTGGGATTTCTGAACAGATTGGCTCCTGTAACATGTGGTGGCTTATTTAGGGCAGAGATGTGACACATCATGGGAAGTAGTTCAGGCCGGAGGACTAATCTTAGGAGAAAATGGAGGGGTGAGGAATGTGGCAAGAGAGAAAGAGAGAGAGAGAGAAAGAGAGAGAGAGAGAAAGAGAGAAAGAGAGAGAAAGAAGCAAGAAAGAAAGTCGGCAAATCTGGAATTCTCCTATGGGGAAATTTTGAATTTTGGAAGACTGTTTTTCCTTAAAATATAATACTTGGATTGAAATGTCCCAGTGAGTTCTGCTGTTCAGGCTGCAAACTCTTCCAAACCAGGGACTGTCTGCACATACAGTCTAGATAGTATGTGGCAAGATAAGGCTGTGATCTTAGTTCAGTCTGTAGGTATTACAGTAAAAATGAGACATTATAGGCAAAAAAATGTAGGAATAGAGCTTTTCTGTGATGGTCACTGACAATGAATAAATATTGATCTTCAGAGTGCTCTCTTTATGAAACCACTCTTTTTACCAGAAATACACTTTTATAATCTCTTTGGAAGGTGATTAGAGGAGAAAAAAAAAAAAGCTCATGGCTCAGATGATCCTCTTGCCATTCAAGATGAACTGTCAAAACGTTGTCATTTAGTGTAACTGACTCATTTAAAAAGCTGAATCACAAAAGCATAAATGACTCTCGTTCATAACATGATTTAAATGGAATGTCTTTGATTTTGTTTTATTTAATTTGGACATCATGCCATCTTTGCAGAATCGTGTTGGTGACACTTCTATTTTCTTGTTAAAGGTTGCTCATCAACAATTCACAGCATCATCCTTTCGTTTCACTTTGACAATCCAGCGTTGCCTCTATATGTGCACATGGACATTGTTTCATTCTGGTATCATACATCATCTTGATAGAACCATGGAAACATTGTTTTGTCTCCATAACGGTGTTATAATTACATCATAATGTCTTGAAGCAATTAGTATTACAATAATATGTTACAAAAAGTATATGCGATGTGTGCATAGCAGTCTGTGCTGTAGCATTTGTTAGGATTGTACTGAAGTTTGTTTGCAGGTCTCCAAAGAGTGGTAATCTGTAATAAATGTTTACACACTAATTAGTGTTTGGGCTCATTTCAGCAAAAAAACCCCCAACTTCCTACCTTGTCATAAGTAATTGCCTTTTTCTGTGTTAACTCAAAAAGAACTGACTTATTAAAGCTATTTTTAACCTGGAGGATGACCGCAAGGTTGACAATTTATGAACCAATTAACTCTCCACTTTTCTTTAGCACTTCTTGAGCATCTCAGAACACTATAAACTGGAACGAGGGCTCCCTGCCACTCCTGTGAGGCAAATAAGTATCACTATAATCATTTTACAGAAGTATAAAAGAGAGGCACAGAACTGTGAATTGCTTGAGGTCATTTTGCAAATCCATAGCAGAATTGTTACAAGATCCAGAGATTCCTGTGCGTGTATAAGAATGTGTGTGCGTGCACACACACACAGTCACTCATGTACATGCAAAACACCTTTATGTATGTATGAAAATTTATGTATGCTTTATGTATGAAAATATGGTAGTATTTAAAATCTTATAAATGGCAAAATACCTTTAAGGCAAAAAAAAAATCCAAATCTTTGTGTTTGTGTTCAGCGTGTTCCTCCTAACCAGAGCTACCCTGTTTGTCCCTTGTCACAGTGTAACTGGAAGGCAGAGAAGGGCACAGGACCGAGAGGGAACTTCTGGGTTCAATGAGCCTTTCCACCTATTGCGGACAACTCTGGCACACAGTTGTTGAGTTTCACTGATCAACCCCCAACTTCAATTTTTATTTAGATACTTTGTCTTTCATTAAAGTAATAGAGAAGAAGATGGGAAAATGAGATTTCTAAAAGCATGGGTAGAAAACTGCCAATTGTAGGGAAAGAGAAAGCATTGCCCTAAAGAATCAGAAACTACGAATAAGAGTCAAACCCCGCAGTTCTTCTCTGTTTGAAATCTGGAAGAAGACCAATGGCAATTTTGCTTTAGTTGAGAGTATTTCCAAAATGAATAAGGAAGCGACAGCCCTGGAGCTTCAACTGTCTTTCTGTAGACTTGTATGCAAATTGTACTGAGCTCTGAAGAAGTGTGTGTCTTTGGCTGGCGGTGGACAGAAAGCAATGTCACTTGGGTATGCTCAGCTAGAGGTTTCTGAAACCTTCTCATGGATCAATTTCTTGGAGGCTGTGGCAAACTGATTTCCAGTGGGAGACTTTGGAGTTGACTCCTGTTAGTTGAAAGTTCACAGTAGATTCTGAGTCAGTAGCTCCTCTGCCTGATGTTAGTGTCTAAAAATGTCCACCCACACTGTTATGGACAAAACTATAGCATAGCAAGGAGGCAGCTCCACGCCTTGGCAAAGTGTGGCAGATATAGTCATTTCTTTAGGGATTTTTGAAATTATTTTCATGGTCTTTGTCACTTAAATTCTACAGAACTGTAATGTGAGTAGAGTGCTTAAGTCTACCAGGCTCTTGGCATAATCCCAGTGTGGTGATGCTTTCCTTCCCTCCTCTTTTCCTTCTCGCTTATCTCCCTCTCCCCACCTGGGTTTGCAGGAGATGGCAAGAGCTCCTAGAAGGAAGGAGAACATGTCAGTGAGCAGTATCAGGCTTATGGTGCTCTTCCTGGGTACAAGGAGGACTAAAGCAAACACAGGCACCACTGATGCATCAGGGATATTCAACTCCCTTGCACAAGAGAAGTTGGAAGCATCAGGCTCTATTTTAAGTGTGTGCTGTTTTGTTACCATACCATAAACCACAGAAAGTGTTTTTGGGCCTGGAAGAGCAAACCACTGTGCCCCTAAAAAGGAAGAAGTCCATCCAGCTTTCATTATCTTTAGGGATGTATGTTGGAGTATTTTTCTTTTTCTAATGTTTTCATGGTTGTGATGCAAAAATCACAGCAAAATCCTATTCAATCTTAAGAATAATCACTTTGTAGTGTAGAGAACATACCTTTCACTACACTTCATAATGATCTAGAAGATTAATTAAATAATGAGATAGTGAAATCAAGCAAGAAAGTATGGAGGACTGGGAGGATATCCAGAAGGATTTAATAAAACTGGATGATTGGGCAATATGATGTCAAATGAAATTCAGTGAAGATAAATACACGATAATGCATTAGGAAAAATAATTTAAGCTGCTCATGTGAACTGATGAATTCTGAATTAGATGCAACTTCTCAAGTGTAAAAACTTGGTGTTATCATGGGTAGTGCAAGGTCTAGTAACTGATGCAGAAGAAAGTAGTGGGGGAGATCCTGGAACACATTGATACAGGGTGGAAGGATAATTTTCTGAACAATACCCTTTACTGAAAACATATAGAATGCAATAAAGGTTCATTTTAATTGAAGTAAGAGAAATTGCTCCTGACTAAACTTTCTAAGATTAGTTCCAGTTTCATAACCTAAATGGATGATGAGTTGTGCTGATAGTAGAATTTGAACCTGGGATTTTCAGCAATAAAAACATCTTATACTGATCAGACTGAAAAGCATTTGGATGAAATGTGGTCTCCTTGATGTTAGAGGGACTTCTGCTTTTAATTTCACCAGGCCTGGGATTTTACTCCAGTTCCACAGTTAGAGTCAATAGTAGACTTATGACACTTATGTACACTACTGACTAAAATTAAAAGCTGTTGTTGTGACAGTGTTGCAAATACAAGGCATAGAAAACCTATATAATCTAATAAGTTAGACAAGATAATAGCCATTGGTAAAAAAAAAAAAAATATTTAGTAGAGAACTTTAATCTTCATTGCCAAAATTAGTTTCAATTTGGTTCCTCACACTTTTTAAAAAAAAAAAAAAAAGTGTGTGTGAAACTCTTTTCCATTGACTGGAGAAGAATCAGCCCAAATATGCATGTATATAGACACATATATAAAGGGAGCAGGAATGATGGCCTTGGCAAGAGATTAAAATAAAAGGATTAAAATGCCATTACATATAAACAAATATGAATTCATGGATTTCAAATGATATTTGACTGCATGAATGATAATAATGACTGCAGTGTTTACTTCTGTTGCCTAGGAAAGCTGCATTTGTTTACAATATTGACATTTGAATCTTAAATTCATTTGTCATGTTGTGCTGTTAAACTTTATAACTGATGAAGAGGTTTATCTTTGAGATGAAAGCTTCTCCTGGCAGAACTTGCAATCGGATATTATTTAGCACTTGCAGCACATCAGACTTGGAGCAGGGGTGGCAGGTTTTTGGGTGTCGCTCCTGTGAGCAAATGGGGACCAATATGGCTGTGGCCCAGACTGTGCCTGCAGTGCCAGCTGGGAGGAGTAAACAGAAGCTGGAAGGGGAATGTGTGTCTTTTGGGCACCAAAATATCCTGCTATAGCTCTATACCACCCACCGTAAATGGCAATGTGGAATTCACCTCAGTGCAAAGGATCTGCCAAGGCTTCTCATAGGAGTAAAATTCACCCTGAAGTAGTGTGTCATTCAGCTGTAGATCTAATAATATCTCACTGAACTGTGATGATTTTAGCCTTTCCCTGAAGGTAAGAATACACTATAGCCCTGTTGCAGATAGGTTAATTATTACTTAGAGGGGTAATTGTTCTCAGGAAGGTCATGGTTCACAGCACAAAGAAACCTCGGATTTGAATCTAAGAATCCTTACTCCCAATATTTGTTTCTACCTAATATATATTTGTTGTTCTGGCTTTGGCACTGGAGTAAAAATATTTTTTTCTTTGGCTACATACCAGACTGAATATTGCTGAGTGTATACTGCATGTACGCAGGTTCAGAATTTTTCCAGTAGCCGTAACTGCTCGAGCTGCACAGGCACCCTGTATTTGTTTCCCTTTCAGGATACTTGGCTTGTCTTTAACCACCAACCATTTAAAATAAAAGTCTCTGAAGCAAAAAACCACATTTTCAGATAGAGAGTCAAAATGTCAAATTTTGAAAGAAAACCATTCTGAATTCTTTCTCGCTATTTCCAGAATTGTTTCAGTCAGTTTTACCAAAGCTATGTGTTACAGCAAATGTATTAGGTGTTAAAAACTGATATTAGCCCAATTCTGCCTTGCACTGAAACAAGAAAGGTTGCCCAGCCTTCTCCTTCTGGGTACTTTTTTGGTATCCTGGTCTCCCTGCTGCTGCCCCAGACAGCTAAACCCAAGGAATGATGCCCTGATGAAATGAGTCATGCTTTCTCTGATAACTGACAAGATAGTGTATGAAGGCCTTCGTAGACTTCTGTCTGTTATACACCAGATCTGCTGGTAAAAAACTCTGTTCTATCAGGACCAAAGAGGCTTGGTCCAAAGACGCTGGCTCTTGGTAGCCAGGTGGCCTGTGGCCTATAGCTCAGACTTTGTGCAGCTCTGGAGCGTGAGCTGTCTAGTGCTGTCTGTGAAATAAAGTGTGCTAACATCGCATAGCATGGGTTTGGTCTCTTCCAGATGTTCACCAGAGTACAGGGAAGACCTGACATGACATAGTCAAAGAAAGGAAGATGGTTGGTACTTGTGTACAGTTTCTAGATTTGTTGTACCAGTCATAGTGATACAGAGAGCTTCCTTTTAGCAGATATCAGCATTTCTAAACAGATCCAGATGACCAATGAAGGTTTACCCTTTGAAGGAAGGGAGTACTTCAGCTCCAGCAGCTGTGAGGCATTATGTTTTCAAAGATACTCAGAATCATGTGTGGTCCTTAAGAATTTATAGCACAGCTTTCCTGGAGGGCAATTTTGATACCAGCCTCTATCAGACTGACAGAAAGGGCTGTAGAAATACCTGCCTTAAAGGCAGGTCTTATACTGCAGAAAGCATGTGAGCTTTACCTGCTGTCATATAAATGACGTCCCTCTCAGAGCAAGTGTCACAGTGGCGAGGAACAATATTGTTTTGAAAACTGTCTTCAAATACTGTCTCGCCTCTTCTGCAGAACAGTATCATCTGTTACTTCTCATCTGGTTCCTAATTTTATCTCCTTCTAAGCTCTCAGCACACCAGATTTGCACTTCTGCAAGAATCTTGATCCCATCAGCACTGGAACTAAAAATACAAATATCAAAGTGTCCATTTATACTGAAAACCCAAATCATACAGAGGCTTTTGGGCCTCTCTGTGGTACTGAGGTTTTCCTTGAATGTTCTGCCACTGAAGCATCTCTTGTAGGGTGAAGAACATTCATCTCTGCAGTTGTCGGAACTGGCACAAACCTCATCAGGAGTCTCCAATATGCCATATGTACATTATCATCCCTGTCTGTCTGTCTGTCCAGGTCTCCTTGTGAACCATAGGAATTCATCCCTGACCTTTTAATGCCTGGGAAGTGTAAGATACACCCAGCAAGCTGCGGTGGCAGTAGAGACCTACTTTTAAAGTTCAGAGTGAAGATAGGCTTTGAGCTGTGTGAGATCTGAGTTACTGCTGTAAGCAGCTAAGCGCCAGGTCTGTAATCATTGTGGAGGGGGGTGGAAGGCTGGCCCTCAGCCCGGGGGGCCAGGAAGCACAAGGATGTGGCTGGTTGGAACCATCTTCCTCCTTGCCTGGTTACTAGTCTTTGGTTGCAGTCACGAGCCTCTTTTGTACTCCCAGTATCCCAACACCTTCTCTCCTTCACACTTGCCTGTAGCAAGCAATACCAGGAGGAAGCTGGAGCTACTCTCTGTCCTTGTGAACCTCTGTTTATAGGCAGCAGAGATAGGAGACCTGCTCTTAGGTGGAAAAGAATAAGCCAAAAGGACAATAAATGAAGGAGAACATCTGGAAACTCTCCAGACATAGGCAGACTGAAAAGATATCTGGGGAAGGTGGCAGAAGAGATCTGCTCAGCAAGACTCTTAACGCTCTCTGGAGGGAAGTAGTTACTGGAAAGCAGGGAGATGCTGAATAACCAACCCCTGCTCCTGGTGTCAAGAAGAGTTATGACTGCCCCTGAGATCTAGTGGAAAGAACGGCTGTGTGTGCTTGCAGGCATGTGGGTGAAAACTCAAACTCACTGAATGACTCCGGACATCAGATTTGGCCTCAGTAATTTACTGATTGCTGCCTTCAGTAACACTAATTCTGTTTTCAAAAAAAAAACCCAAACAAAGTCTAAACCACTGCAATAAAACAACTAAGGAGCATCTTGTGACAATTCCTCATGTGAGGCTCTGCAGATAAGACTTGTGTAAATTTACCTGAACGATACTGTGATGTTAACTTAAAAACAAACCAAAATTTATTTGATGAACCTTATTCATTTGGGTAATTTGGGAATAGACATTCCAGTTACTGGGTGGAGTCTGGCATGAAAATGACAATGTATGTTTTCAGTGTTACAGATACTGTAAAGCACTAAGCAGGATAAACAGCTGCCAGGTATAGGGTCTGTAAAGGTTGCTGACGGGATTTTATGAGGACTGTATAGTGTAGTTTGTAGTAAGGAGGTCTAGAAGATTTTGAAAGGTTGTCAAAGATGACACCACCCAATTCAATAAGAATGCATGAATCATTTGGTGAGCTAAGGATACTATTAACATGTTAGCTGATTACTTTTAGGTTTACTAGGGCTTCTTAGGAGAATCCAATCATTTAGTTTTCTAACTTTTTATGAAAAAAATAAACTGAGCTCACATTGATTTTGCTTTTGCATACAACACCATTACTTTTCTTTTATCCCAGGAAGAAACTTCTTTCTCACACTGATTTATACTGGTGAAATGGAAAACAGGTTAGTATTTATGTCCAACCATGTGTGAAATTAGTATCCTACAAGTGCACTGAAATGAATGCTTGTGGTAATAAAGTAGTAGTCACTGTTTAATTTTAATGCATGCTTCACCTTAAAATTGGTTTTTTGAATAGCTACTATGTACATTTACATTCTTCCCAAAACACTTCAATATTTAATACTTCCTTTTTCTGGTCTAGTTCTGTAACTCTTTCTGCACTGGGCAGAACTTGCCTGGGAGGTTGCATGGAGTTTAGGAGCTTCTGGTAAATAAATACTGCTCAGTATCGCCAAGAATCTGGCAAAATTGCAGAATCAGGATTAAATGTTTGCAGGAAACTTAGTTAGAATAAAATGTTCCAGCTTAACAGTGCTTAAGACTGACGTTCTTTATGTACATAAAAGTACAGTGTACACTTGGCCAACGCAAGCTTCTCTCTTCTACCCCACTGCAGCAAACGGAGTCTGGCTGAGCGATATCATCTTCATGATTAGATTTTTTAAATTTCTTTTTTCATCATTAATAGAATCTGTGATCCATTAGTGCTAGCAACTTATTTAACAAATGTGTCCAAATAATTACCAGGGGAGAAAGGATTTTCACTCACTACTGACTCTTTCCAGATTTATATCTGTAAACTTAGAGAAGACCTGTATCTTCTTCTCGGATGCATCAGCTGTTCTGCTTGCTGCTAGTTCAGTTTAAGCTTCTGTGGCCAGAGTGGCAAATGCAGATATAGATCTTACGGAAGAGGCACATTCATCTGTCTATTGATGCTAGCAAACCTCTGCATTGCCACAGTGATAAAACTACTTTATATTTTTTAAATTGTCTTGCTAATTGTTATAATGTTCTTCTGGATATGGTGGGTTCTGGAGAGGAGCGATTATTGCTCAGCTTTCTGTCCAAGTTAAGGGAAATTGGAACTAATGTTGACTCTGGAAGAGGAGACTAGATGGCAACTGAGTGGACATTCCCACTTCAGCTTTGATCCAGATGGGAAGGATAACAATAGCTGGGATGATGCTGGGATAAGGCCTTTGGCATGGGATCAGAGCTTGCTCTATGCCTGCCCATACAGCTGTTCCACATCTGAGCAAACGGTAGAGCTAACCTATGTGTGTAAATGTATGTGTGGGTGCTGTAAAGCCAACCTTGATGTGCAGTCTACTGAGTGCAGAAATAATCTTTGGCATATATGTGGGCATTTGAGTCTAAGCATATGAAACTTGCCTTCTGCCTCCTCCATCCTGCCCTAGAGGCTTCTCTGCACACTGTGTTTTGGGGGACTTGCAGATTTTCCCTTGCAGCATTCCTGATAGTTTAGAATACGGATGGAAACTTCCACCCCTTGCGCCTGGTCCCATTTAAGAGCATAGTAATTTCAACTCTAATACCTAGACATAGGTCTGAACAGGTCTCCGGGTGTGAGAAATTCTTCTCACATACCCCAGAATATAGCTGCAAATAGCTTATTAACAAGGCAGCCTTAGGTGCTTTTAAGACTTATGTTTTCCTGCTCTGCTATTCAGGTTTTGTCTTTGATCTACCTATTAACACTCTGTATTTAGACATTGCTGTGACACTGCAAGGGAGAGGCTTTCTGCACAAATAACGGTCTCTGCAGCACCTTGACGACTGCAGCTCGTCTGCTGGGCCTGGCAGGATGGTTTTTCTCCCTGTTTCTTTTTGAATAAGAACCCTTGGTGCGTGTACTGTGTTTCGCGGTGCTTGACTCCTGATCCTTTGTGCAGGACACCCACGTTGCATGTGCTTTCTGGGAGTGCTGTACTGTTTCCAGCAGTGCAACTGTCCTAGAGCCTTCAAATACATTTCTCCTGTCTTGGATCTGCTGTCTTGGAAAGATTAATTTTACTGATTTCTTGTTCAAATTCTTCTCCTTCCTCCCATCCTATAGTTTGCAAGCTCATGAGATGTATCTGAAAAATGTTTCATCTCAGATGCCACCTATTACCATCCTATTGGAAAACTTGACTCTTGCAGAGGCCTTAAATCAAAAGCCTATGTGACAGTTTCTGATCTTTGAGCAGCTTTAGGGGCTGTCACAAATAAAAACATTCGTACCTAGTTAAACTAAGTTGTTTGGTATGGATTGAGGTATTTGTCAAGCAGAGCCATGAAAAAGATTAAAGCAGCGTCTGTCAGTGAAACTAGTGTATTTTGGCTTATGTAATTCTACAGGGTTTTTTTTTCATGTTTTGTTATTCAAGGAAAGTGTAGGTGCCTTCAGCATTATATCTAAAAAGTGATTTATACATTGCAGAAAGTATTTCATTCTATATTTAACAGCTCTTCTTTGAACAACAAAAACCGTAAACTTGTTGCCAAGACTTGAACTGAAGTCATGGTGGTTCCTAGTTGTTAATGATATTTTACAGTGACAGCCCTGTTCTGCTTGCAGTGTTAATAAAAATAGTAGCTCACTTAATGTCTGGGGTTGCACTAAAGTTTACTGGTATCTGATATACTCCCCGTCCCACATTGCCATGGTGTGTGCATATGAGAAGTGTGTGCTGAATGTGACAGCAGGACTGTTGCTTCAATGATAATGCCATGAAAACAGTGAATATATTGTGCAGGGTTTCCCTGGCCAGTGGAGCTGCAAGCACAGAAGAACAAACTTGCTGTGCTTTGCACAGCAGAGGTGGGCAACAAAAATGCATGGCTAAGTCTTGATATACTTTAATGAAACTGGATGAAAAAACCTCCAACTACTTTTATTCTTTAAGCGTGGAAACTCCCATTTGTTTCAAAATATGAGATATCTGGGACCATTCTTGTTCTAATGAAGTTGTTCTGTGAAGAAAAAAATTGTTTGTTCTCAGAAGACATCAGTATTTTATATGGTTAAATATAAGGACCTTAACTGGTTTAATCATTAACCAGGAATCTGTGTAGGTATCAGGATGGCAGGTCAGCTAAATGAACTGCTCTCCCTCCCTCAGCATTTTCTAACATGTTTGATTGTAGGTTATAGACAAAGATGTTTTCTATAGCCTATATGATTTCTACAACTGATGCTCTACACCACGCCTGCAGGGATCATAATGAAAGAGGAATATAAATTTCTCTGTCATTGACAACATTAATTCCCTTTGGATGATATGAAATCCTCCCTGCTTATGGGTAACTCCTGTCTAGCTTCTAAGGATACTCCTGAAGGAGGAATTCTTTGACTCTAAAAACATCCAGATTGTATCAAACCTGAGAGGATTCAAAGTGCTTCATGAGGAAGCCACGTTATTCCCAGCTACCAAGGCTTTAGCCCACACTCACAAACCAACCTGTATGTGAGTCTGAGGGAGAAGGAGTGTTAGGGAAAGAATCTGGGTTGTGGGTAGTGAATACTGAGAGATGAGATCTTGAGATGGGCTTTGAAAAGATGCAGATTGCTTAAGCCTGGAAGATGGAAGGATTTTCTGCATCATGGTGTGATGTGGAAGAAAGGATGAATGGTCACTGAAGAAAGTCTGGTGCTTGAAAGACTGATTGTACTCAGGTGCTTGTACTGTGGTAATGCCCTCCTGCTGGCGTTCCTGATATGGAGGTGGTTCTGGCATAGTGGCTGTCCTGAGGAGGTGAGCTCAGAGGCAGCACAGAGGTCTGTAATGAGCTTCAGCAGCCTAGACACAGCTTTTGTGTTGGTACTTTCTGCAGATAGTTGTGAAATGACCCTTTTTATCTGTAAACACAAAAAAGTAAATGGCTTCAGTTAAAACCAGCTGGTGTTAGGCTTAGGAACTGGGCAGTAGATCAGAGATGAGAAGGGAGGGAATAGGACCACCAGAGGGAAACTAAATGTTAGATAGATCTCTATAGGATGTTTGCTCTTATTTCTGCAGTCCCCAGGCACGACATATGATTTGCTTCTCAATTCTGTTTCAATTCCAGTAGTAAATGGTAAGGTTGGAGAAGATGTGACTGGGATCCCTGTGCTCATCCTGCCTGGTCAATGCCATTTAGACAGTTAAGTTTCTGCAGGGAAATTTTCAGCCTTTTTATCAAGTGTAATGTATCTAGTTGGTGAGCATACATCCAAATCCAGCCTTACTCTATGTGCTATTGAGATGAGATGGAGGAAACCCATGTTCCTCTGTTGTGTAAAATACTCTGAGCTGAAACAAGAAAGGTTCTGCCAGCCTCAGCTGCTAACCTACCTGACAGATTGAGATCTGATCCAAATAGTGTCACTTACAACCAGTTGGCTCTGAGATTTCTGCCATTTGGCATATTTTATTTCTTGAGATACACTAGACTGACACTTAGCTCTTTTGAAGTGCTCCAGTGAGTCCCTCTGTGGTGACCAGGTTCCAGAGATGTTTTGTCCTCATCTACAGCTGAGTTCCTCCTGTGCACCTATAGAGTCCCTTAAACACCAGAATTTTTCAGTGGCAGAGGAGTGGTGATTGGGCATTACCCCTTCAGGATAATGACAATGAGGGCACAAGGACGTGCTGGCTAAAAGACTTTTGTTCTTCAGAGTGGGAGATGCGATTCTGCAGCAAGGATGGGTTATTCAAGAGTAATACAGCCAGAGGGGTGATTACTCCAACCGTTGAATTTTGTTTTTAACGGTAGAGGTAGCAAAGATGAACAACTGTGAGGTGCGAGAGTAACACTGCTGTTTTACAATGGTGTTTTGAATAGGTGAAACAGCAACATTTCTTCTTAAGCAGGCTGCTAGTTTTAGAGCTGTTACGCGATTATAGCAGAATGAGGAGCTGGTGAGACTTCAATTAGGTGAACAGGAGAAGAAATGAAAGTGCCCAAATGGCAAACATCTGTCTTTCTGTCTATCTCTGCCTGTCTGTGCTTGAAATCTTGATAGCTGGGCTCAGGGAATAATATTTAACACAGCTGCTAACAAAGTACAAACAAGTATTCCTCACAGCACTCCTTTTGAGACAACAATTATTGTCCCAAATCACGAATATTGGAGCTGCAGCAGAGAAATAAAAATCATTCAGCTAGCTGAATCAATGTCTGAGCTGGGACCAGGGTCTTGGCTTTTCAAACTCCTTTTTGGCTCTCTACTTGCCTAGGACTGTAAAGAATAAAACATGAAGGCATACCTGCAACAACATGCAGTTGCGCTGATCGCTTCCAAAGCAATCATGCCCTTCAGCCCATGAACAAAAATCAAAACACGCAACCAATCCCCCACCAAACCCCAAAACAAAAGACATTTTTCCCATGTAAGCCCAGCGGCGTTCGGCGCCGCTCCCCGGGTACCTGCCCGGCGGACAGCCCGGCGGTTCTTCAGCCGGGGGGAGGCGCACGGCGATACGGCTGCGGAGGGCACAGGGGGAGGAAATAAAAAAATTCCCCCTGCCCCCCCCCCAGCCGCGGCCGACACCTGTGCCCGGCCCGCCCCGCCGGTAGCAGCTGGACCCCCGCCCCCGCCCGGGGCGCGCTGCTGCGCGGAGCGGCCGCGCCCCGCGGACGGGCTGCCCCGGCGGCGGGGGGCGCCGCAGCCGCCCCGGCCTGGCTCAGGAAGTGCCGGTAGGGAAGCGGCGGGGGCGGCCGCCGGGGGCCGGGCCGGGCTGTCAGCGCGGCGAGGGGCAGCAGCGGCGGCGGGGGGGAGCGGAGCAGGTCGGAACAATAGCGGGTGGAGGGGAGGGGGCTGGCGGCGGCGGGGCTCGGCACCGGCACCCCGCCCCGCGCAGCCCAGCCCAGCCCAGCCCGGGGGCAGCGCAGCCCAGCCCTGGGGCAGCCGCCCCGCAGGCACCGCGGAAGGGATGATCCGGGCGGCGCTCGGCTGGGCTCGCTGCTAAACGCGCCTCCATCCCTCCCTCCTCTCCTCCCTCCCTCTTTCTCTCTCTCTCTCTCCCGGCTCTCCTCCTCCTCCCTAACTCACTGGATATTACCAGCCGCCGGGCTCGCCGCCGCCTCTCCCCTAGCCATGAATCCCGCCGAAGGGGCGGCGGAGGAAGGCGCTGTCCCCGACTCCGAGGTGGATGCTTTCTTCCGAACAGGTAGGGGAGCTGCGGGGAAGGGGTCGGGGCAGCGCCGGGCCCTGCCTCCGCCGCGGGATGCGGGTCTGGCGGCGGCGCGGGCACCGCCGGCAGCGGAGCCGCGGGGAGGGAAGAGGAGGGGAACGGAGGGGATCCCCGCCTGTCTGCCTGCCTGTCTCCTCGCTTTGTCCGCCGCGGCCCCTCGGCTCGTCCGTGCCCCGGTCCCCCACCCCTCCCGCCCCCGGGAGGATGCTACCACGGAGCTGCGCTCCCGCCGCCGCCCGCCTCGGGAGGGGACCGGCGGGGGCCCCCGCCCCGGGCGGGCACAAAAGCTCGGGGACAGCCGCCGCGTTGTCGCCCCCGCGGGAGGCTGCGCCTGCTGGGCCCCGCCGGGCCCCCGCCCCGGGCAGCGGCCGCCCGGGTACCGGCCGGTATTGGGAAGAGGCGGCGGCTGCCAGCCCTTCCCGGCCCGGCCTGGCCCCGCTCCGGCCGGGCGAAGCGCCCTGGGCTAGAGCTCGCCCGCAGCCCCGCTGCCGGCCGGGGGTGCTGACCCCGCGGGGACGGGCTCGTAAAGTACCTCAGGGCAGGGCGAGAGCCGAGTGTTTCGCTCTCCCGTTTCGGAGGATGCTGAAGTGAAGCAGAAGTGTAGCTGGGCTGCAGCAGAGCGTGGTGTGGGGCCTTCGCTAATGATGCGGTGGCTAATTAAATTCTCCGGGCAATGGGTACGTGATGAATCCCCACCGTACCACGCGTTTGTGAGGTGGTGGTTGTGTGGGAGCCCTCGGCTCTGAAACAGGGCTTTGCACAGGATCAGCATCTCAACTGACACAACTTGTGGTCTGTGTTGTTTTGTGTCCGTCCCCCCCACCCCGGACAAAATCTTAAGAAAGTGTTACAGGCTTCTTGGTAGCTTTTTAATTAAAAATTGTAAAGGATTGAATATCTGTTTCATAACGGGGTTGACCCTTTTAGGCTAGGACTGACTTATTGCCACAGCTGTTTGTCAAGACTTTGCTTTTCAGCTGTTTTCCTCCTTCTACCTGCTCATTAGCTACACACAATGCTTTGAGTTCCAGTTACTAAAAACCAATTCCGTAATCACCAAAACTTTAAAGAAGTAAAATCCTGAAGGCCTGCAGCAGCTCCCTGCTATGGTAGACTGCACCTCATTTATGTGAAAACCCTTTGATCTAGAGGATAACTATAATAAGATCTGGCTGTGTGTATCTTGTGATCCACAAGCTATTAAGCCATAGGATATTTGCCTGTTGATAGCCTACCTGGTTACAAGCTAATTTCCTAAGTCTCAACAATGACAGCTTTGTTAAAAAAAAAAAAAGGAAAAGAACCCACCAATTTTTTTTTTTTAAAAAGGAACCTGTTAATTAAGGTTCCCCCCACCTTTTCTCTCTCTCCCCTCCTTCCCTTAAAGCTGAATCATTTCTCTGTAACACTGCCTTCTCAACATAAGCATGTTAGCAGAATTGAATTTGGAGAGAGCCAGGTCTGTCTACCTCCTACAAAAAAAGTATTCCTAAGTAAGGAAAAAGAACAGGGAGCCATGTGACCAGACATTTCTCCCAGTCTGCCTCCTTCACCTGCAATTTCACCTGTAGATCCATGAATACACTTGTCACCTGCCTTATACATTGAACCTGGAGATTTCAGCAAGTCTTCTAACACTTCTGCTTCTTGAGGAAACAGAATCACAGGTGGTCCTGGAAGGGATGCCTAGGCCACATCCTTGCACTGAAGTGTGTATGCATACACCATGCCTGATGGTCATCTCATCTACATTAAGCTTCATCGAAGGAGATGACAAAATTCTTGTTTCTGTGCTGGTATGTAGCATCTTGTGTCCAAAAAGATGATATGAAAAAACTGAACTGTTTATTCTGATTGTCAGCTGTTACAATGGCCAGGCAACATTATAGAGAAATGGGTGAAAAGCACGAAAGCAGGCATGACTCACGGGAGCGAAATGGCACTGTTGGTTTCCTGCATTGTTTGTGCGCTGTTCACTTCTGGGGTCTGTGTGTGTCTGAAGTTGGTTTTAATGGATGGCAGAGAACAGCTGATGCGGGGCTTAGGAGAACAGCTGTAGACAGGTCACAACTGACTCTCACACTCTTCTTTTTTGGCTGTCAGTGGCAATCCTGCCTGAGTAAGGACTGTGAGACAGGGTCTGGTTTGTAATAGCTGCAGAGACCTGCATTGACTTAGCATCCTTTTTCCCTTGGTATTAGTTTTTTTCTTTTATTCTCTATGTCCTGGCTTGTATTCTGGATTTGTAAAGCATGTCCATTGTGGTTTACATGCTCTTGTACATTCACATGAAATAAAAAATGAATCTATGTGGTTTAAAGATTAGCTGCTCCAATAGCACAAGTATACACTAAACTGCCTAAACTCTTCCCAGAATCAAAGCTGCTACATGGAAAAGCATGAACTCACTATCCTCAGTGAAAAAATTGGAGTCCAACCAACAAATATCTTACTCAGAGGCTTTTAGCGACCAGCCGGGCTTTGCACTGAGCCGGGAGGATCGATAGGCTGCTCCCTGGTACCAGCAGAGGAGGCCGAGGCTGGGAATGGCGCCGCGCACGCAGCGGCTCCCCCGGCAGCACCCAAACACTCGGAGGTAGCCGTCCTTTATCGGCGATGACAACTGAGATAGCGGCTCTCTGAGCTGTACCTGGAAAGTAAAACTGAAGGAATTAACACGAGGTAATAAAAGAGGGTCTGTTCTGGTGCTTACACTGATGAGAACTAGGAATGACTGAAGAAAAGGGTGGATTTAACACCTGCGTGGCTGATCCTGGCAGTCAGTTAAACATCCCCAGAGACAGGCAGTGTAGGGACTATTGTAGTTTTCACCATCAGATATATGCAGAGAGTAATTCAGCCTTCTTTTAGAGAAGCACCCCTATGTAATTGGGATAAAAATTAACAGGCAGAGGGACTTTAAGAGCAGAAATGACTATTGCAGTCTCCAGCTCTGATTTCTGGGATAACAGCAGTTGCTGAATTGAGGCAGTAATTTCTGCGTGACGTCTGTCGCTTCTGTTTGAATAAGAAACCAAATCTATGTCTAGGTATGCCTTATTAAGTTTCTTATGTCTATTTTGGTGACAGATAAAATATGAGCAAGTTCTCTGGAACTCTCAGTAGTCTATATTAAATGTGCACCAAGATGTTTATATTGCATGGAACACAATCCAAATACTTGTTGTTTCAAACATAAAGTAACTAACTTTGTAAAGCATACAAACGACAGATATCCCTCAGATACAGACACAGAGGGAAAGCCTTACCTTTGTCTCTAAGCTGCAGGAATTTCTGCAGTGTGTTTTGGAAGCAGAGGTGAAAGATACAAGGAAATCCTTTACCAAAATTTTAAATATTTATAGAGGTCATGACAGAACAATTTAGCAAACTACCAATTACTGACATGGGTGATCATCAATATTTCTTATCCACTAGCAGGTACAGTTTTATTCTCTAATTTATTTTTCTGGCTCTTAAGTATAACATTGATTATGTCTGATACAAAGATGCTGACTTTGTTATCGATACTTCCTGTGAGTGAGTTGAAAATTGATATTCTTCCATCTTCTTTGACTGCGATGAATTATTCTGTTTGCTTTCTGCTTTCCACCAGCTGGTTATACTTCCAGTGTTGTTCATTTGTGCACAAGTGACTGGCAGCTCTGCTGCTAAATAACTTTAAAATGATTGGCAGTGGCCAGGCTGTTTGATCAATAGATGTGCTTGAAATGATCTCTGCAGAGAAGTGCTCCTTGTGGTTGATGGAATCAAGTGTCTCCTCCTAGAGCAGATAAATTGATTCAATCGAGTTGTCAGTGGGGGTGAGGTGTTTGCATGATGTCTGGCTTCCTCACCTTGAGGATTTATGATTTATAAGGCCTGGTCTGGTAATGTGTGCTGATACAGGACAGTCTTTTAGAAAAGACTGTCAGGTTGTGCCTACCACTTGGAAAGCTCCTCTGTTCTTTAAGGTGATGCTGTTAATTAAAATCTGTACTCTCTGGAGGTTTTGACCTCTGACCCTGTGAGGAATATAAGTTTCTTTCCTTATGGTCTAATGCAGCTGTGTTTTCATGTGATTGACATGGGGGAGGAGGATGGTGGGGACCCAGATCTTCCCAAGCCTCTGTCACTGGGTACCCCAGTGCATGGAGAAGGCTGTGTGGCTTTACCCTGCTGTTGTCCTATCTCTTCTTCCTTAGGAGGAGGGAGCTTTGCTAGTCTGAGAATTGGCACATAGACTTGACAGAGGACGTGTAGGTGAATCAAGAGTTCTTGGTGGGAATGTCTGTCCTCTTTCCCTCTCTTGCCCTGCAGATGCTGCTCAGAAATGGGGCAGAACCTTCTGATTTGTGAGGTTTTGTGACAAAAAGGAAGGATCTCTTTTTGTCTGATCCTGAAAGGGAGCAATTTAAATTGGTGATTTATGTTCAGAAAAGCATTTCTTTCCCATACTTCTTCCTTCCTCCTCATTCAGAAGTACATACAGGGTAACAGGGGTGACATCTGATAGTTATTTACAATGTGTTTCTTCTGGATGAGATTGTATTGTGTTATAGGCCAGTAGGAAGATATTTATTCTATTTGATATTAATTCAATTAACACTGAACAGAATTACTTCCAGAGGAAGATGCCTTTGACACCCAGCTTCTGTTCAGAGCTGAAGTTCACAATCCTTGATTTCCAGGACAGGATGCAATAGAGAACATAAGCTTATAGCAGACTTGCAGGCAATGCAATGAGGCTCAATATGACATCTACAGAGGTTATTGGTGGGAGAGGGGAACCTGTTGCCTATGCTGTGTTTTGGGGTTGAAACTCTGAAAGAATAAAAGTGACATCCCAAAGTCACCAAAGAGGAGCTCTGTACAACCCTCCTAGTGCTTGTGTGGACAGTTTTGCATGTGGCCTTAGATGGCCATGCATGTCTTGGGATGATGAGCTGCATGGATACAAGCGAGCATCCAACTTGTCCAGGCAAATATAACTATTGCTGTTTCCCACCACCTGCCTCCCACAGTGTATTTTATCAAGTCCCATAATAATAACCTGCTGGGGGGAAACCATGAGGGTTTAAAATGGGAGCAACTTTGATGGGTTGGTGGGTTGTTTTTTTGGTTTTGTTTAATTTCCAAGCACACCCTTGCGTTAAGAGCTTGCTGCGGAGTCCTCTGGCCGGACAGGTTCTCTGGGCCTCTTGAAGGTGGGGGATGAAGTATTCTGTTGTTTCAGCTGCTGTGACCTTACGGTCCCTAGGAAGGTTGATTATGGATGTATAGCAGCTTTATAGCTCCATGGCGACACGTACTGCACAGTACCCAGTGGTATTTTAAGTACTTCATAGTTATATCAAAGAAACTACTTATGGAGTATTAGGCCTTATAAACCCATAGCGCTGTGCATTTTATGGCTGGAACTTAAAGTAAGTCATGAAACATCTTAGAGGTATTTGTGCTTTTGTTTGATTTGGACTGGTGTCCTGCTTTTAATATTTCTTTGGATAAACAACTCCCGTTTTACAGCCTTGCATGGCACACGCACCCTGTGTTTAACTGAAGGGACTCTGCCACTTGGGGAATTTTGCCTAGAGAGTCTGGCAAGAATAACAGCAAATATTACAATATACATGTTGCAAAAGAAAGCTGAATACAAAAAGAGAAGTCAAATATGATTGTCTGAATGGAGAACCCTAAAGTGTGGAGGGCTGTAAAAGAAAGAAGTCATAATATTTTGAATTATTTTTTTTCCACTCAGTTCTGGGACAGATTGTGTTACTGTTGCACAGATCCAGAGGACTTCAGAGGAATTGTTTGGGAGTTTTCATGGATGTAACTGAAAACAGAATTTGGCTCAGGCACTGCAATGGCAGTCGTAAATCTAGGTTCAAGTCCGTCACCTGTACGGTATGTGGATTGCAGTGTGTTGAAATGGGATTTAGAGCATTTTGTGCTAAGAATGGGCTAATATTTCAGCAAAATATTTAAGCTTTCATGTTGTATTTCAGATTTGGTTCAGAATGAGCCCAGTATTTGAACCTAGGGCAAAGACTTTCCTCTATTGTAAGTCATTGCAAAAGTCATTACATATGTGACTACTGTGGAATGACGTTAGTTTCAGTTACTTTTAATTTATTTTATTTTGAACTATTAATGAAGATTCAAAGTGGTATATTAAAATTATGTATGTTCAGTGCTGGAGTGTAAAATACCATGTAAAACATTTATTGAAGATTAAATAAGTCCTGTTTCCTAATCAAGGGCTTAGGAGATAATTCTGTTTCTACTTTTAAATACAAATATTCATTTTACTTGCCCATTCTCATTAACTAGTGCCTAGAATAAACTGTGGTTTATTGAGGTTCTTTCTCCCTTTTCAACATGTGTGGCTTTGTTACTAAAATCTAGGAGTGTTTTCTGTTTCTTCCAAATTACACAATGTGATGACTGCCAACATATAGGTACATAGGCCTAATTTGTCACACTCCCACTTCAAGGCAACAAATTGCCTTTAAAACTAAAAATGAAATTCCTTTTTTTGTAACCTTAATTATACAAACCAGCATTTCAGTTTCACTGATGGAACAAAACTACCATAATTAGGCAGACTGTAGTTTCTAGTGTAAGGTCACATCATGCTTTGCTGAGGATAATAAGAGGAAATGATCTTCAATTTAACATCTCGGTGACTGGCAGACCAGCTGCTCTGGTCATTTCTCTTAGCAAAGTGGCCTTGGGAAAAAAGGTGAGTGTGTGGTGTTTGTGAGAGAAATTAAATTAACCTCATTACATAATTGGTATCCATGTAGACTTAGTGGAGTTTTCAGGTTTTTTAAAACTATTTTTTTTTTGCATGTGTGGTGTGTGGAATAAGATGTGCTGAAGTGGTAGAAGACATGCCTTACCTTTAAAATAAAAAAAATCATTACAAGGAAAGATTTGACTCCAAGATGTTTCTTTCTTCTGGAGATTGTGATTGTCTGCAGTACAGTAAAGGTAGTAGGTCAAGCGTGCTCTGGTGCAGCTGGCATTTGAAGAGTGATAGTTGGGCCTGGGTTACTTTAGTACCTGAAATTAGAATATATATATATTGAAAAGAGCTTTGTAAAGGTTCCCTGGTAATATCAGCACTGCTGGCGTGGTTCCTGACTCCTGGAGTGTACCCTGGTGTTCCCGCTGTTTTAATGGCAACTGGCAGCCTACATTGGGAGCAGCATCGTCAGCTGGAAACAATAGTGTCTGATTCTTGTTTGTCAGCTGGAACAATAGCCCTGCTGATGGGCTGCGGTGAAGGAGAGCGGGCTTCCTTTGTATGGCAGTGCAGGCATGGCAGATGGCTAATTGGACATGATAAACCACGGGGGCAATGGGGGAGAAAAAGGAGATCTGCAGGGATTATCGGCTTGTATCCCCCACATTAGGGAAAACAAAAATATGTATTTTAAAGATGTTATCAACTGTAGCTCTTTGCCATGAATATATCATCCAATAACAAAGAAGGGGGACACCCTAACTAAATTCTTTCCTTAGATGATATAAAGTCCACTTTATTAGCTGGAAGCAAATCATATTACTGTATGGGAAGGTAGGCAAACATGTGGCCCCAGAGACGCTGGCATGGCACTTAAGAAAATTAGCAGTGCATATTTTTCACCAGTCTTGTAAGTGAATGTCAAACTGTTGTGCCAAACATCACCCAAGCTGAAAACAAAGAGCTTTGCAGCAGTGTTTTTCAGGAGTAGAAAGTTACGCTCTACCATAGTTTGTCTTGGTACAAATAGACGTCCATCAGTGTTGGAGCACTGAAAAGCTAAGCTGATTAATGAAAACAGAATTTATTTATTTAAATGTATACTCTATTAAGTCTAATAATATACACTACGAAGCCAAAACCTGAGGCCCTTGCACAAACAAACTTTTGCTTACTTAAAACAGCTTAGTGAAAAATGGAACGAAAGCCTCATTGTTAGCACCACAAAAATGATCAGAGGGGTGGAACACCTCTCCTGTGAGGACAGGCTGAGAGAGTTGGAGTTGTTCAGCGTGGAGAAGAGGCTTCAGGGAGATCTTATAGTGGCCTTCCAGGCTTATAGGGGACTTATAAGAAAGATGGGGATAGAATTTTTAGTAGGGTCTGTAGTGATAGGACAAGGGGAAATGGTTTTAAACTACAAGAGGGTTGATTCAGACTACAGATAAGGAAGAAATTTTTTATGATGAGGGTGGTGAAACACTGGAACAGGTTTCCCAGAGAGGTGGTAGATGCCCCATCCCTGGAAACATTCAAGGTCAGGCTGGATGGGGGTCTGAGGAACCTGATTTAGTTGAAGATGTCCCTGCTCATTGGAGGGGTGTTGGACTAGATCAAAAGTCTAGTCAAAATTTAAAGGTCCCTTCCAACCCAAACTATTCTGTGATTCTAAGGTACATGTCAATCCCAGGTGCTTTTTGGTATGAGACATGTAGGCTTAGCTGGTAGCTTTGGTGGCTCTGGGCTGTGCCCACAGCCTGGTAGCAGTAGGCAGAAGTTCATCCCATTGGATGTATTCTAATTCCTTTTTTGCTCCCTGATAGTTAAACAGCAAGACAAAGCACACCACAACTTTGGGATTAATTCCACAATTTTTGCTCATCTTTCTTCTGTCCACAGAGGAGGTTTTAAGTAGTAAGGCTGAAAGGGGGTCATGTGCAGTAATCTGCAGTCATCGCTGGCTTTAATTCCCTGTTTTGTAAAATAGTATCAAGTGCCTAAAATACTTTGCTATTTTAGTGTCTCTCATAGTAATAATAATGTTGTGGCATATAACAGATACGTTTAAATTGTAGTAAAAATAAATCTGCAAGAGGTTAAAAATAATAGCTAGCAAGAAATATGCGGTGCTCTGTGGAAGCAGATTTACTTTCTGTGGAAACGTCTGGACTGTGTTTCTCTTCCACTGTTTACTACTGTCTTTTCCCATGGGACAAGTTTAGTGGAAACTCCAGATGAAAAGTTTCAGCGGGTTGCCTTCGATTTCAGCAGGCCCTTCAAGTGCTGTACCTGTCAGTCTGTGTAGCTCTTGAAGCTATAGGTGCAGGAGACCATTTGAAGGATTGTGAATGGATGCAATTAAACTTCTGATAGGGCTGTCCTCCTGCAGGACCTACAGTATTGTCATTATGTTATGATGGTTCTCTACCAGAGTTCGTTGTTTGTGTTATTGTTCTCAGTCAGTGATTAGTTCCTTCTGAAGCAGATGCTGTGTGAACGCTGAGCAAAAAGATGATCCCTGCCATCAAGTGCTTGTGATAAAAGCTGTCAAGTGAATTGTGAATTCACTTAACTGAAGGCTTATCTTTTGCTTTGCTTTGCTTTTAAACATGCCTGAAAGACAAGCCAGAGGACTTACAGAGTCTAGCACTGGGTGTGGAGCAGAAGGAATGGCTGAGAGTAAGGTACAAGCAGAAAAATAGGGAAGGAATAAGAAAACGGTAGGGAAACCTAAAAAAACATGGAAGAATGCAACAAAGTTATCTAGCAGAGCACTTCAGAGCTGGAGGGCACTTGGCTGAGAAGGGGATCACAGCCGGCATGCCTGCATCCTCCGCAGAAGGGAAGCAGGTGATGTCAGTGTGGGGAAGGTCAGAAGCAAAAGGAAATCACAGAAATGAGACAATAAGAGGTTTGATTGGAGTTGTAGCTTTTGGGATGGAAAGCCAAAGGTAGGTTTTCTGTCACATTAGAGGAAAAAAATTGGCAGACTTTGTCTGGGTGCATAGTGAAAGGAGGGAACAGGCAAAGCCTATGCATGTACCATGGGCAGAATGGGGAAGGCAGCCATAGGAGGTACTGCAAAGCACAGGAAAAATAGCAAGGTTTTCTCTTCTAGGAGATGCCCCTCACAATGGAAGACCATTATTATGCCACTGCAGTCTTTTAATGGTGACTGCACCAAATGCCTGTCTTGTTTTGATGCTGCGGAGAGAAGGCATTTCTCTATGAAGAAAAGACAGAGAGCCAAAATCCTTGGGTGTTCTACTTCAGGTTTAATGCCTCTTGTTCACAGAAATATGTCATGAAGAGCTAGCCTCCTTGGATCTGACTGCCACTGTGTTTGCAGCAATTTAACTTTCCTGCTCTGCTTTTCCATGCTGAGGCAGAGAGTTCAGGAGTGATGCTAATAGAGTCAGTCTGAAGCATTCAGATAAATTTAGTCCAAAGGAGCAAGTCAGGCCTACCGGGTAAATAGTAATGATCTTGTGTGCTTCAAGGACTTACATCTACGCTGTGCGAATCTCCCGTTAACAGCTTGCTCCTATTCAACTCAATCCTGCTCTAAAGTTAGTTGAGGTGTTAAATAGGTCAGCTATCTATTACAGATTCCTGTTAGTCTGTAATCTGTCGGCTGCTTCAGGTTATTTATCAAATTCCTAATGAGATGGTCTTGAACTATTTGAGGCCAGGAGAAAGTTGTTAACACTGGCTCAGTTTAAAACACCTCTAGTGCTAAAACTGAACAGTGGGAAAACGGTGTTTGTTAGATGAGTTCAGATCAGTTAAAACTAATCTGTGTGGTAACAGGAGTTTGTAAAAATGACACCTTCCAGCATGCAAGCCCTTATCATGGGAATTCTTTTTTTTTTTTTAAAAAACTGCTTGTCATTATTTTGTGCAGTGAGGTGTAACTGTCAGCTTGGACCTGGTTGCTGTGATTGGGATTGATTTTAGTGCTTGATTCAGCTTCAGCTCCATTGTGATGTTTGTGCCTGGGAGCCCTATGATGCTCATGGGCAGTAGTTCAAAACCAATGGCTGGTATGTTCTTACTTGGGTAGTCAAAGGACAGGTTTCTATAGCATCCACCTTAGAAGTCAAGCAGTGCTCGAGATGTGCAGGATGAACAATAATTGCTTTGCTTGGCTCAGTCATCCTCAGCTCCCCATGGTGTGCAATTGTAATGGAGATAATAGTTAATTAGAAATAATACACAGAATTAGTACAGCATTTCAAAACACTTAAAAGACACAGTCTTTGTGTTGAATAGGGAAGTCTCATCAAACCCATCTATAAAAAAGAGATAGCAGGCACAAAGCTGCAGTAAGTGGTTTTCTTGAGGTTGTATGGACTTTGTGCATGTGTTTTTGAAAAACTGATGTCCTGGTGGTGGAGCAAACCCTGACGGAGCGCTGCATGGCTTTACCTTCTGTTGGCAGGGCATGGACCAGGAAAAGCGCACCAATCCCTTTTACTGTAGGATTGTCAAAAGTCATGGCTGAAGTGACAGGTGAAATCAGAGAGACATGCAAAAACTCAGCTCGTCTTAAACCACTTGATATGGGTACCTATATATGGATGCAGATGACCTACTTCAGACAGGTTGTACATCTTGGCCGTAGTCCTGGAAATGGGATTAACACGCTTTGCCTATGTCCACACCAACCAGTCAAACAGTTTTACGATTTTTTTATTACACTAACCCTATTTTTAAATATACATAGGTCAGAGCCACATCTGGTATAAAAAATGGCACGATGCCAGTGACAGCAGAGGAACTACAGTAATTTACACAGGCGGAAATTTTGGCCTGTGTTCAACTGACAGACTTGTGTGGGGATGGGGCCAAAGAGGATTGGTAGCAGAGTGAGGATATTTCTAATTTACTGTGCTAAGACATCCAGATGATTTTGCTCATCACCATGGTACCTGAATGCTGACAAAATGAGGCACTTGGGCTCCAGGTCCATTCTGTTCACTATTTGGTAGTGTCCCCTGTGCCTTTTTTGTAATGAGCGTGCTGCTGTGAAAGTTACATCTATTAAATGCTAAATGTAAGAGAGATTTAATGACATGCTATTAAAAAGTTCCACCTACCTAAAAATGCTTTGCTTTCCAGCCCAGGTTTGCTAATATATTCCATATTTCACTGAGATCTCTTCTTGAAGAGAATGCTTTCAGGAGACATTTACAGCTGTGATCCTGCTTTTGTTGTCTTTTATGAGTGCCAGATTCCCTTTTGCTGCAAAGCCAACCACTTTGTCATGAAGTTTGTGCTGTGGATGTCTCCCATGGGCGTGTTAGTTACTTGGGGCATGGGAAGGCACCTCCTGACCGGTTCCATACAGCAGAGTTTAATGGAACTATTACCATAGTATATGATTTCCTTTTCTTGGTCTCATTTTTCCTCATACTTTTTCCTCTTGGAGTATATCTAGCAAATGTAAAACATGTCTGTCACTATTCCAGATGAGGCCATTCCCTTAATGTGGCATTTTCCAGGGTAGAATACCCATGGCCTTCTGAAGAGCACTGGATTGATTGCACATACCACCTGTATTTACCAGTAACATTCCTCATGTAACATGTGAATGAGAGAACTGCAAAGAGCTGTAATTAAGTGCTACTCCAACGAGTCATTTTCACACTGACAAGAAATAGAAACTCATGTTTCACCTTCCTATGGGAATATATAGACAAAAGAACGTTTCCTCTGTGGAAGTTATGTTTATATTTCTTTTCTTTAGAGACAGAAGCTGTGGGGGGTATAGCACAGGCAGTTGTCACCAGTCTGTGGACTGCAGAGATTGGTGTGGGAGCTCTCTCCCCTTGTAAATGCCACTGCCTCTTCATTGCTCCCCAGCCCAGAGCACAGCCCTTACTTTTTGCTGGGTGCAGCTCCCCAGAAAAGACTTCCTTTGGCTCATGTATACCTGGAAGATTTAAGAAGGAGCAAACCTGCTCCCTGTCTCTGCTTTCTAGATGTCACCAATCCAAATGGGCCTCCGTCTTGTTGAACTGAATGGGAGAGTGCTGTGTGGGGAATCTGTCACTCCTCTTCCTCCTGTCCCACTCCTGGGGTGCACAGTGACCAGTGTTTCCACACAAAGTAGCTGAATGGACAAGAGAGAAACTTTATAGATTAAACAGAAAACCTTGAAACTAATAGGATAGCATGGAGGGCAGACTTAAGGTGCCTAACTAGCAGACATGCAAAGTGCACAGGCAAACAAAGCTCGTTTTTTTTTTTTTTTCTTTTTTTTTTTTTTTGTCTAACACGCAGCTACATTAGCAGCTGCAGCTAATGACTTCTGAAGGGATCTCCTCTTCTGGCTCCCTTTTTGCTCTTCCAATCTATGTATGTATTTTCCCTGAGAGCTGTTCCAGGAACTGAATTAAAACCTCCCTAGTCATTACTTTTCCTTTTGGTGTGCCGACACCCTGCAAACGGTGGCTGGGGCAGCAGCCTGAAGCAGTTAGGTTTCAGAGGAAGCCAACTGTAGCAATCTATTTTTAAAAGGTTATTTTGATGAATAAAATTGGATTTTACGACCTGATCTGAACTGGTCTTGGGCACCCACATGTTGTGCTGCCACAGCCTGAACCCACAGGAGCATCACTGTTTGTTGTTTTGCCATTGCAATCCTATCTGCTTTCTGTATCAGACAGCAACAAATTATTCTCTTCACCCTCAATCCTGCTTGTCCTGTGTGTTGATAGTGGAGAGTTGCAAATCTTTTGCTGGGGAAAGCAAAACTGTGCTTGTCAATTTGCAGTTTCTTGGCTGTCCTGTTTCCTTTCAAGCAGTGGGAGTCTGGAGTTGGGACTGTCATCTTTTATGAAACACTATTACATTTTTTTATTTTGACTATCTGTAAAAAATGATTTTAAAATCCTCCATGACCAAAGAATTTATGCAGGAGTTTACATAAGTTTCATCCTTAACTTTACAGTAAAGTTATGGATATAGGCACTATGTAAGGCCTTAAAACACTGGAGTTAACCACCCACACCTCTCAGCTACAGTAAATGAAACCTCAACCACCTTGATCCAAAAAGCCACGGGCTGTTGCAGCATCAATCCCTGATGCCTCATCTGGACACATCCTTGCACAGCTCCTCTTAACATCAGTGGTGCAGGAGCTTTATAGTTTTGGCGGGCACTGGCCTGGGCTTGTACCTCCTTATAGGAGGCATTCAGTGCGTAGGAGTGAATATAAACCTTGTATTCTGTCTCTTGAAACTGTCTCAATATTTCTATTGTGCAATTCTACACAAAGTTCTATTGTGCTTAAGTTACTTGAGTTTATTCTCAATCCAGAGACAAATGGGAAAGCTGTAATGGATTGCTTTGGATTAGGTATTGATGCTCAAGAAAGCTGTCTGTTTCAGTGTCACGCTTTTATACACAGATAAGTAAATGAATGTGTTAGTTTGGAAGTTTAGGACTTGTCGTGGAGGTGTTTATCATACTGTAGTCCTGCTGATAAACAGGATTTTTAGATAGAAAACCTCCATGCATGAGCAGGTGCTGATGGCTCTGTTGTTGGCACCCATTCATTTGGGTCCCTAAGAGACACCATTTTTTGAAGTTAAGACGAGGTTGACAGTTTTGAAGCTGCTGATGCAGCTAAGGAACCCCCTGAGCAATTTTTGTAAAGGAAGGCTGCATTCCTTATATCCTGGCCATATTCCTCTTGGGATAGCTATATTCTTTTGCTTTTCTGCATTTCTACTCTGAGGTTATGCTTTTCAATGCTGGTGTGCATGAATAGTTGCTGAATTTGACTGTATGAATGGCTGCATTTTAGTGTTGAGAGGTAATTTGTATCTGTGACTCCTCTCCTAGGGCTTCAGGGTGAAGATCCTGTTATTCTTAGCACCTCCAGTGTCTTTGCATAACCTCTCTCACTTTAGGCAAGGTAAAACAAACACAGCCTCTGGCAGCTCTGTGTCAGGAACAGCACATGCAGACACCATGTCCAAACACCCCATCCTTCCCGCCTGCTACCGAAGCTGTCCGGGAACACACGGGCTTCCCCTGCGTCACGCCCCAGCCTGTACGTCTGAAGGAAACCTCCTCGTATCTTCAACTCTTCCTGCCCAGCTGCACACACAGGTCCAGCACGTCACAGCTCATTGTTTAAGATGGCAAAGTCCATTGCGCTCCTGCAGCAGGACAGGGGCTGTAAAATGTGAAATGATGTTATTGTTGTTAAAGAATTTTATAAGCTGTTAAACACCATGTGTTGGTCAGGCAGAGCTTTCCTATTTCCACTGCTTGATAAGAGGCTTGCGAATGAACGCTTGCTGTATGCAAAAAAGGGGAAGGCATGCTCTGGTTGTCTCCAGCGTCCCAAATCAATGGGTGCTTTTTCTGGTGCCAGCTGGAGCTGAGTTCCCAATATCTCAGTCCTCTTCTGCTTTTTGGTGTGTAGAGTTCATGTGGCATTAAATTAGGGTGCAGCAGCTGAATTGCAAGCTTTTCTGACAGGAGCTCTTGAGCATCTGCATCTGTAACTTTCCTGAGGCTCCCTTAGGTAAACCCTGGCATGCTTTATCTGACAGACAGCTTG
Source organism: Strix aluco (assembly GCF_031877795.1). Taxonomy (NCBI): domain Eukaryota; kingdom Metazoa; phylum Chordata; class Aves; order Strigiformes; family Strigidae; genus Strix; species Strix aluco. The sequence continues at coordinate 12,430,067 of NC_133936.1, read as the reverse complement.
ACTGGTATTTCTAATTGTTTACTCTGCTGGTGTCACTGCATCTAGGTGCAGCCAGAAACTTTCGTCCCAAAGCTGTAGGTATCCCCAACTTATATTTACAAGTGGCAATGTTGCAACAAGGCTGTGATACAGGAATGAGTATTTCATCCTTGTAAGATGAAACTGTCGTGCCTTTTTGGGTGGGAACTGTAATTTAGATACAGGAATCTTAAATGCTAGACCAGCATATTTTACTGGGCTTTTAATTTTATACATCTCGTCTTTCTGGTCTCTGTCAGACCAGAATGCTCCTCACTTGTTCATCTTAAATATCAGTTATCCCCTTGCTGTGAAAACTGATCCATTGCAGAACAAGGATTTTTTTGCACTGGAGTAATTCTAAGAGAAGAGATTGCTGCTGTGAAAAGCAAAGCCCTTGGTCTTGTTGTTCTGTGTTCCTCTTGTCATCATTAAAGCTCTTGTGAGCAGCCCACATCATCACCAGCTTTCCCTGCTGCTGGAGCCTGCAGTGAGACCGTAATCCTGCATTTGCCATGACTGTGTCTTCCCATAAAGTGTGATTTTTTTTTTTTTTTTTTTTTTTTTTTTTTTTAACAAATCTAGTATTGTGCTTTCTCTGCAGGAACAACAGCAACAACAAGATAGGCTGCAAATAGCAGTGCTAGCAGAAGTAAGCAAGTATCCTGTCATCCAACAGTACTGGACAAATACCAATCTAATTTTCACTTTGTAATATCAAGGTTGTAGATTAGTGGATAATGTAAAATTCTGGAGATCAAGGTCCTACGTCTGCTGTGGCCTACTGGATGACATTAAGTAATTAGCATTGTTCCGTGCCTCAGTTTCCCTCTGAGAATTGGGTAATTGTCTGCGGAGGAAAAGTCCTATAAAATAATAACACTTAAAGCAGTGCATGTAACAGTTATTAACACAGAACACTGTCATCATCTCCAATTTATGAATATGAGGAACTGAGGCAGAAAATGGTTTGCCAAAAACCATTGATGTAGTTGGGGCAAGAGTCCTCATTAGACCTCTGGAGCTGGTGGCTGCCTGGCCAGCCTGCAGGCTTCATGCTGCTCATCACCTTCCTGCCCCTGCCTTTGAGTACCACAGTGCTGGTTAAATGCAGAAGACTTTAGTGTGTGGAACAGATTTAGGCTCATTCCTTTTGCTGTTCCTGCTGAGTGAATTGGAAAAGTAATAACCAAAATGGTTTTTATCTAGGAAAAAGGTTTTAGAGCCCTCCACTTTTAACACGCATATGTTAATAGTACAAAGTATATGGGACAGAATTGTCCTAATTAATTTTCTGTCAAAATTAACAGCCCTTGATTTCAATAGGAACAGATTTAGGCCGACACAGTGTCTTTGAAAAACTCATAGGACATTTTGCCCTGTGGTTTTGAGTATGAGCTGAAGCTTCAACCTCATGGAACCTCCTCTGAGCAGAGCTTTACTCTTCATTTAAAATGTTCTCCCTCTTTAAAAGTCAGCTTCTTAGTGTAATTTGAATCCATCTTATTTTAGGGTATATATTTAGTATCCAGCTGATTTTTTTTTTTCCTCTAAAGTTCTTGGATAGCAAGTCCATTAAGAAATCTCAGTGTTGCCAAACCAGTTTAAGACATTTGGAACTTCAATTACCTGCTCAACTCTTAAAAAGTAATTTGGTAATGAAAGCAGTGAATGCATTCTGCAGTGTTTAAGGATTGCTTACAGAGATAAAATGGTTTTGGCTGTATGTCAGATAAATACTTTTATGCTGAAGCATATGTGCAACCAGTTTTTCTCCTTTTTTTTGAATGAATCTGAAGAGTCTAATCCTCCAGAATATCCCCAAACAAATTCTGGATTACTAGATCCTGTGTTCTTAAATGAAGACAATCATTCAGTATTTTGCACCTAAAGAACATCTTTTATCTCTGGATCTTGATATATTTTACAAAGCCAAATATGTTCAGTCTAAGCAAACTTATGTGAAACAAGAAAATATAATTTCTCATTTTACAGCTATGTTAGCCAGCAGGATGACATGATCTGACTCTCATGTCAGGCTGGTATCAGAGATTGCTGGAAGATGATATGGGATGGCATGCCTAGGTAAGAAACTTGGGGAACAGATTCTTGGAGTCTCGCTATTTTTGATGTGGACTCAAATGTGATCCTGGACAAGGATCTGATGCCTCTTGCAAGTGAACAAAAGAAGGGTGCAAAACTGTTTCCCTCCCAGTCTGAGTTGCAGATTATATTTGCATGAGTCCCTTGGGTGACCTCTGCCCCTGCCTGGGAAGCCAAGCAAGGGCTCTGGTGTGTGAGAGTGGCCAGCGTAGCAGGAGAGAAATAGCTGAACTGCCTTGCTACCGTACAGGTCACAGATGGCATTTGGTTTATGGGAGAGAAGCTTCTCAGCTCTTCCAGTGTTCTTCCATTTTAAAATTCATCTTGCTGGCTTTGGGTTGACTGAAACAAATACACACTTAACTCCGGTTCGAGAGGTGATTGAAGCACTGTACTGTGAGATGCCTATCTGTGTGGGTGGCTGTCTAGTATTAACAAGCCAATTCCAGTTACCCTAAAATGAAGAATTTAGTTGAAAAATGAAGACCATTAGTACCAGCATTATTCTTTTCTTATTGTGATAATGTAATCTGAAGCTGAATGGTGTTTCCTGTGAATCATACCCTAACTTTTTACACTCCATAGTTCATCTGTGACACTGAATGCAACCTCATATGCCTTTTTTTTTCCTTGAACAGTATCTACAGCTGTGGCCAGATGTGCTGCTTGGCTTGCAGCTGAGCTGGGTTCAAAGGCTTTGAACCCGAGCCAGGCTCAAAGTGGCTGGGCACTGTCCCCACTGCTGCAGGGTCGGTATTTGCAGGCGTAGCTGCACGTGCAGTCCTCCTCTAACCCAAATCAGTCAAAATGATCTGGGTTAAAGAAAACCCTCCATGCTTTTAAATAGTAAGCCAACCTGGATCATTTTGACACAACCGGGTTAGGGAGTGACTGCGTACAGATATAGTGACAGATTGGAGGGGGTGGCAACCCAGTTCTGCTGCAGCTGAGCTGTGAGTTGGACCACAGGCTGAGTAACGCTAATTGTGGGCGAGTTCAGTAAGCTGCCCTGACTTTGGTCCTATACAGTAGCCTTGTTTTATAGGAAATAATGAAATAGTTTAAGGGCTAGAAATGCAGCTGATGTTTCCCAGGTTTGGTCTCTGATTACCAGTTTGCAGTCTGATGCCATCTATAGTAGATGTACTCATGGGTTCCTGCCCAAGAGCCTGGTAGTAGCTGTGTTTTCCCCTACAGGCAATTTAGAACAACTTCAAGGTTCTTCCAAGCTGCACTTGCTTTCATGGACTGTAAGGAAGCTGCTACCCAGGCAACATTTTCTGGAGAACAGCAGTGATTTTCAGGTGTTCATGCACATGACTGACACACGTGTAGTCTTGACATGAGAGATGCTCTGTGAGTTTTCACAGCCTTCTAAACATGCTGATAATGGGTGGATATAACAAGGCTTTCTGCAAAAATTGAATGGAAACAGCCAAGATGTTAGTTCATAGAGGATAGTATAAAAATCCCTGTAATGCTGTCTTGGGCGTTCGTAAGCACATGTGTTTGACACTAGGCTTGACAGTGATCTCATTGATTTCTGCTTGTTGAGACTCAATTACTCTGGTTTAACATCAGTGTGCATGAGAGCAGAGTTAGGCCCACTGAAAGGATGGATGCTTTTTCTTTCCCCTCGAGGAACCTGTTGGCAGTGGTTATGCAGGTCATGTCCACACACTGTGACCTGTCTGCACAACAAGCCACCACTCTGTGTCAGTGGCCAGCAGACATTTCCAAGACACCCTCAGCGATAAAAGAGCATCTTCTCACCCCGCCTCCTCTCCCCAGGAGATACGATCCCTTTGTTCCCATAGCAGACACACTGAATGCTGTGATCCAGCTCCTCACCAGGGCAACATGTTCTTGCCATGGGGCCTCTTCCAGTTTCTGGTGGAGGCAACAGTAGGGGAATCCCATTTTGGTGCGTAGGCTCATTCAGGAGAGTTGAGCATCCATAGAAATAAGTGGAGAAAGCCTCGCTGCAGTGAGGTGTGTGGTGCATGATGGTGAGGAGAGACGCCTGGGCTATTAGATGGGGTGCCCCCCAAATGCTGGGGCTCATCTCATTGCCTTCAGGAGTCCCATGTGGTGCATGTTGCAGGTGTGTTCATGATGGCGTGTGACAGCTTCCTGTCTTCTGGTCCTGAAGCTGATGACAACCAAAGAGAAAGGACTTTCCCTTGTCGGTGTTTATTTCCAAATGCATTCACAGCACGATTTGGTGTTTCCCCTGGCTGGCTGAGGTGAAGGCTTGACCTCCTCCTCTTTCAGCTCCTTTGACATTTACTTGTAACGAACAGACCTAGATGTTGCAGTATGTTTTTCTGTGTCACTGAATGCATTATTTGCTTGTCCTTCACAGAAGAAATACAGTATCTTTCATCTCAGCCCATCAGATTGTTTTTGTTGGTTTTAGTTTTGTTGTAGCCATTTAAACCCAGTCACTTGGTCAATAGGCGTTATTCATATGGGGAGAAATAAATTGATTCATACTTGAAGCACACTCCCTTTTGCACACACTCACACAGGGCTATAGCATGAGACAACAGCCATGAGACCAACCCAAAGGGCTGACTGCTGATGTGCAATCTGTGGGGTCGTTTACACCTGTGGGGACGGGATGCAAAATCCTATGGCAGTGCTTGACATGAGTGGGACTGAACTGTCCCAGAGCAGAGTCTGGCCTCAGCTGGTTGCATTTGGCAAATCTACAGTTTCTCCTGTGTTATGAACACGTGCTCCCAGTCCAGATCCTCCTGCTTGCTGTGTTATATGCAGAGACAAGTCTATATGCAGCCTACAGGCTGTTTTAAGCATTTTGGAAACCTCTGTGCACGAATGGTTTGTCTGCATTTCTGGAAGGGAGCTCGATTGACACAAAAACACAGGAAAGCTGCATCCCAGATGCTTTTGCTATGATTTGGTTGTGTTTTCTGGGAATACTTGGCATTTGTAGCACTGTCTGGTCTCCTTCAAATCATATACCTGCCTGGAGGCCAGGACTCTGAGCTCATGGCTTGAGCTGGAATTGGCTACCTTCAACCTTAAACACTACTTTTCTGCAACAACTGTCTTTTATTTGTAGAATTTCAGTCCAATTTCATGGTATTCAGGCTGTTTCACTTACCATTTCTCATGCTTTTTCCACGCTATCTCTGCATCCCAGTAGTGCAGTGGTCTCTACTACATCATCTTGTCCTGAAAATTTTGCTAGTAACAATAAAAATGTCCATGTTTATTAATGGTTTCAGGAGAAGCCTCTTCAGCTTTCAGTTAAAAAAAAAAAAAAGATAATTTGACATGTTTGGACAAAACCACCAATAGCTGAAAGATTTTGTTTGAAAACTTCCCAGAAAATTAGAATAGAAATTTTTAGTTGATGAGTGATTTACACTTTCCAACAAAAATATTAAGTTTTTGTGGAGAACAAGGGGCACTTTCCTTGATTATTTTGCTGAGTCAAAACCAGATTTCATAGTGAGGAGAACATTTTGCTGGCAATTCCTTGTTCAGCCCTGCTCCTCCAACTAGTTGGTTAAGCATCTCCTAAAAAAAACCCCATTCTTCTTGCTTCACTGGTAGATTACCATGCTTTAATATTTATGTTTAAAATGAGGCTGATAAGATATTAAAAAACAAACAAGCAAGCAAGCCTGCGACCTGCGTGTGCCAGAGTTAATGGAGCTGTCGGCTCTGTTCGTGCCATAGTGATTGATGGGCACTCTGATGGAGTGGCCTCTTCCCTCTCTCTCTGTCTTGTCTGCATGTTAATGCCACCACTCATTGAATAATGATGCACTTTAATACAGATTTGTCTTATTTTTGTTTCTGAGCGCTGGCAGGGCTGGGGTTATGTCTGTGTTTCTCTGAAGCACCTGGCGTGCTTCTGGTCAGTTGGAATAATTCAGCGGGAAGAATTTTACCTAGAGATGAGTATGCCCCTGCCTTATGGGAGCGCAGACCAGTGAAACCAGTTGCATGTTGTATTTCAGTTAATCTGCAGATTCGGTACTAGGCGTAGATGGGGCCTGTATCTCAGAGCATATGGGATTGCATGGATGTGCATGGGTATGCCTAGCATTTTCACATGGTTTCAGTGTGACGGAGACGTGAGTTAGAAGGTATGAGGGGCACACAACAGGCTGTTGGTGGTCTTCTTGCAGAAGTTTCCCCAGGCAGCTTGCGGGGGAGCCCCTGTGTAGAGAGCAGACAGGCAGATCTATGCCTGTGTTGTGTTTGCTCCTGAGCTAGCTTGTGTGACCAGTTTGGACACAACCAGTGGAGTTGTACATGATTCCCTTGTGGATATGCTGGCTGAGTTACACCTTATATGATGGATGCGCTTGGCTTTTACGCTTCATGTACAGGCATCCAAAGCTCATGTAAACATTCAGAAGCAAAGTTTCTCTCTGTGGACATGATTCGTTGTGGAAGGATGTTCATAATGCTTTCAAAAGAGCCCAGAGCATTTCCTTGTCAGTATTTATTCAGTTCTCTGTGGGATGAGGGCAGATAGTCTCCCTGATGCAATGCACCTCCAGTTTGTCCTACTTGATATTACTGTCTCTAATATAGTTATTTATGGTAGGGCCAGCTCAGCATGTTATTAAATTTACAAGCCCTAGGTTAAATCATTAGTAAGAATAAATATTTTAACAGACAAGGGCAATTTAGAGATCCTGGGTTAGGTGTAGCAATTTAAGCACCAAAGGCAACTGATACTCTGAATTGCACGTACAAAGACTAGAGATTTAACAGTGTGGGAGGAAGGGAACTTCAGGGACCTATGCCACCAGTGAATATGGGATAGTTTCAAAGACTTCAGAAAGACCTTAAGATATTTGCATCAACTACTGCCTGTATGATTACAATGTGTGAGGAAGGTATAGGAGAAGTGGAAGGAAAAGCAAGATTCTCACTAATAAAACATAGTTCCATCCATCTTTTTATACTTTTTAAAAAATTTTGTTTTGGGAGTCTAGTGGGTCAAAGAGGTCCTGGGGCTGCTGTCTTTGTAGGATACTTGGAAATCAGTAGATCTAAGGATAAGTAATTCTTTCAAGATGGCAATTCCCCCCTCCCTCACTTATTTACTTCAAAGATAAGTCTTGAAATAAAAGAAAATCCCCTGCTCCCATTGACAAATATTGCATAATATAGCATGAATATGGGGGGGGGAGAAGCAGCAATTTACCACATAGCTGCAGTCAATTTTCTAGCTCTTTGGAAGTCATAAAGTATCACAGTTCCAGAAGGGTAACAGAGGCTGCAGTTGCAAACTCTGCTTCCTCCTGCTCTCCTGCAGTATTTATTCACCAAACTGTGCAAAGTGCAGTTAGTCACCAAGGCAGTTTGGGATTTATCTCCCTTGCTTGCATTGTTTCACTAAGGGGTATGGAGCTTTCATCCCTTCATCAAACTACTCTGGAGAGGTTTAGTATTGCAAATATGCCAGTGCATGGTACAGCTGTCATATTCCTGCTGCTCGAGGAGAAATTTATGGCAAGGAAAGACAGATACATGTGGTGTTGGGTTATGAGACTGACAGATTTGCTGTCATGTCTCATAGCAGTTTAGGTGAGATAAATCTGTGTCTTATTTATTTTATTTTGTCATGGAGTGCAAAACTTGAGCAGAAATAAGGGATGTTTAACAAGTAAACGGAACCTAATTTTCCTATTGGTGTGAGTTTGGAATTTCCCCACTGATTACTGATTATTAAAAAAAATTAAAGCTCACCTGAGTGACTCAGAGGAAGGAGACAAGGTACAAGGCAGTGATAAGCACAACCTCCAGCACACTGGGGATGGTGTCTCTCACTTGAGACAACGTGAGCAGCCCTCATCTGCAACGGGGTTATCAAACTTTATTGAAATCGTTTTCACGTGTGAATTGTCTTCCTTCCAGCAGCTGTCAAAAACCTGCCTTGGTAATGTCTTGGAGCAGCCTGATCCTGCTGCAGGAGGCCACCCGAGCCCAGTCCCCCTGAGAGTTTGTTACATGTGGCTGATCACATGGAAAGATGTGCTACGCTACATTAAAATGAAGCAATTAGGGAAAAACCTGGAAATTGGGTTTTAAGCCAAGATTTTGAACAGTTGCTACCAACTTCTTAAATTTTCTGGGACCCACTGGTAGTTCCTAAAAAGGTATTTAGAAAGCCAGGTTAGTCCATGCTGTAGCATCTTTTGTGGTGGCTTTTGGTTAGTATTTATGTTCTGAGGCCATATATGTGACTATTCCTGTCAGAAGCTTTTACCTTAAGCAAACCAAGTAGTGAAATAAAGGTTGGGGTTTCCTTCTCCTCTTCTATACCTTCACAGTAGGTCTGTATGCCCATAATCTGTCCACTGAATGTGATTTAGGATGTCTAAGAGGAAAAGGATATTTTCCTGTATATATGAGTGAGTTTTTGTCTCTGAAGTAAAATATGAAGAATTAAAAGGAAAAAATCCATTTATTATGTAATTTCCTCTCCCACTTATTGTATTTCCTTTGAAAAATGTAATCCATATGACACTTGGTTGTTACAGTGAATTTGTTTTAAAAATCTCACAGGTGATTCCAAATACTTATTACTTTCCTTAGTGGAAAATCAGTTTCTAGAGACTTCTTGGCAAATGTATTTTTTTTCTTTTTCTTTTTTTTCTATATTATGGTCACACTTTCTCTTCTAATTTATTGTCCAGCTCTTTAGAAAAATAAATGAATCTGGGAAAGGTGGGTTTATTTGCTCTGTGCCTGGTTTGGGTATCATTCAGCCTTGCTCCTATTTGGATAGTTCCAGCTTTTTAACTTGTCTTCACGTCCTCTTTGTTTCTGTGGGGTGGATTGTGTTACACTCCTCAGTGCTTCTTCATGTGTTTCACTATTTGTGCAGCAGGGCTGGTCTGGATAGCATGGCGTAAAAGCATGGGCAGCTACTGACCTTGCCCTGGGAGGGTAGACAGAAAGAATTAAGACAAATACTGGACACTTTCTCTGAAAGAGCATCAGTCTGGAGTAGGAGAACAGTAATATATATATATATATTTGCATGACTTTCAGAAGATGTGGAATATAAATCTTATTTATTCTAGGAGTTTTAGTTTCACATTTAAAACAAAAGTGATTGAAACGTACCTTTTTTTTTTTTCTTGACTTGTCACACTGGCATGACCAGAGCCATGGAAAGAACATTGAAGTGGTTGTGGCTTAAAGCATCAGAAAATGTGCTCCATCCTTCAGGCTGGGATGATTTCTTTGAGATTGCTTAGAAGAGCTAGCAATAGTTATAGCACTGTCTACCCTGGACGTGACTTACACGTGCACATTGGAGTGCCTTGGCATTAGTGCAGGTTTTGCATTTACCCCATTGCCAGTGTGGCATGATGTATTGCTATGAGCTATCTTTTGTAACACTTCATTTTGTAGGACTTCTGCCAAATGTGGGGTGTTTTTCCCTTTGTCTTACGTATCTCTTTGTATCCCAATAGAAAAGTTGCTCTGTGTATAGATCTTAAATAATAGTGCTTTTCTTATACAGATACTCAGCCCTCTGAAAAGGAGACCACTCTATTTTGGTCCAAGATAGAGGTCCTAAAAAGGAAAAAATACAGCCTTTGTGATTGCTTTGAAAATCTTGACATTCACTGCCATTTTTAGTGAATGGATTTCTTAGATGCCTTTGCCCATAGAGGAGCCAGAAATCGAATGTCTCCAATATTTGGTTCTTTCTATTATTTGAGTATTTTTGATACTTCAGGAAGAAATTCTGGTATTGGGGGGAAAAAAGCCTGAGATGTTTTTTCCTGCTCACCTCTGAAGTTGTGAAGCTCTGTTGTTTAAAACCTGATATTAAAATGTGTTGAACATCTTCTGGTGCCTTTGGCTGCAAATCTGCATCAATTCATATTGTGCATTGGGTGAGGCATTTTATTCTTAGCTTTCTGAAGCTTAATTTCTGCTTTACCTGGAGTATTCTCTCAGCTATTGCAGCAGTTTATGGTTATCCATTCTTTTTCCTTTAGACCAACAGGAATTTTTGGAATTTGAACACCTTTAAGAAAAATATCAAACCTCGTTGCATCATTTGGCTGCTGAAGTGTAGGTATGCTGGCAAATTCGTTATATTGCGGTGAGCCTGTAGTAACTAATATACTGTGTATCACCAGTTCATTAAACAAAACCACAAACAAGCAAAACAAAAACTCCAAACCAGCCCTATTGAGTACCTAAAGTAACCCAATTGTTACCAGCACCAAATACTGCAATTTGTAAGAAACACATAAAGGTCTCTTCTTCTCTATCATTGTGAAAATGAGTTTTGATAGAGTTTTATGATGCTTAGGCTAAAAGATTGAGATTGCAGTTCCTAATATTAGACATATAAGTACATTTTGGACTTGTATATGAGTTGAGACTGCATTTTGGAAAAGAGCAATAACACAGCGCTCTCTGGCTTCTGCAAATGGAGTCACTTGTTCAGGAATGTGAAATAGGTGTCCAGTGTTAAGTAGCCAACATGTTGGCTGTAGCTTTCAGAGTGTATGAGGTGTAGAATAATTTACACTGGTGGTTAGCTGGAGCATCCCTACGTCCACCATGGGGTCAGGACTTGTGAAGAGCAGCCTGTGCTGAGTGCTCATGCAGCACAAACTATGAGGTAGTTTTGTCTGTTCTGAACAAGCCAAGAGACAGAAATACTTCTGGGCTGATTCATTAATAATGGCATGTTTGAGCTTCCATACCAAATAAGGCTGTGGTAGCAACAAAAGGTCAATTTTCTGTGACTTTTGCTATCCATGGTTGCTGTTATTGCTTAGTTTGGTGATCAGGTGCTGTGATAGAGCAGTTCACTTAATATCTCAGACATGCAGCCTAGAGCTTAGTGCAGAGAAAATCTAAGAAGGAAAAATATGCTTTGTCTAAACGGTGCAATTAGGAGCTTAGAATGACAAATGCAGCTCAGGTAAGTATTAAATGGTGTGTCTCAGACCCTTTTCTGTTCCAGTTTGCTCTTCGTAGGATGAATTCATAACTGGCTAAAATGTCAATGTTGTTAAAGGTTAACACCATTTAAAGAATCAAGAAGCAAGGCCTTTGTAGGTTATTAAAAAGTTAGTTAGAATCTGGGTTCCTGACACCTCTAGTGTAGCTGTTTTCCGTAATCTTCCTTCCTGTGAAGTCAGTGAGAGCTTTACCACTGCCTTCAGTAAGGTTAGATCATTCTGCAGCAGAGAGGAACAGAAAGAGCAGTGATTTACTGAGCCAGTCAGGTTTGCTCCAACCACCAAAAATTCCCTTTCCTATAGTTGCCTGATCTGTTCTTTCATTGCTGTTCTAGCGGAGATTAAAAGCAGTAGCGTAGCAGTGATATTGGAGGCTTGCTCAAATTCACATCTGTGTGCTGATGAATCAAAGCTCTGTGTCCTGGTATCTGCAAGTTTTCCCCAAATTATAAAGTGTGCACATAAGGAGAAGTTTCCCTCAGTCTCTCCCCCATGCCATCTGGGCTTTGTTTATCTGTGTGTGAAGTGGGGGATTTTATGTGGCCTCCTTGTGGGTAGCCTGATGAAAGAAGTGGCTTTTGCATCCTGCAATGGAGGCACTAGAGATCATGATCTTTATTTTAAATTATTTTATTTCCCCCCCAGAGTTTCCATTGCCTGTGACCAAGGAAGCATTGCCTCCTGGAGAAGCAATGACCTCATGTGCAGTGGGTCAGGGTGTAATCGGGGATGAAACCCAAGTCTGCAGTCTTGGTATCCCTTGTTGCTGCACCATCCTAGTGCACGTGGACTCAACTAACTCACACATGAAATAAGCTGGGTGCTGTGAGTCACAACCCCTCAGCATTGCGGCTTTCACCAGGAAAGTGAAGGCTCATCATGTGCCGGTGGGGTTTGGCTTCATCCAGGATCAACACCAGCCTCAGCTGGCACTGAGCTGCCCTCCAGATCTGGATCTTCCCAATCTTGAGGATGTGGTATGAACAGTTTGGGGACTGTTGGGAAGGCAGCTGAAATGTTTGAGCTTTTTTCGGTGTTTTGTGCTCCGATGAGCCCAGACCTACTCTATCTTTCCTCCAGTTTCATCCATTGCAGTTTATTCGCAGTTGCCCCCTTAAAAATTGCCTGTGCCAGTTTACATGAGCTGAAGAATTTCTCCTGTCTGTAATTTTGCCTTTGTATCAAGTCACACAGGGCTTTTTAAACCAATTGAGGACCAAAAAATAGAACTGAATGTTGCAAGAGGTCATTCTCTGTTCGTGAAATGAGGGGCTGCCTGTCTGTCCCTCTCATTGTATCTGCAGTGTTGCCCATCATCCTGAGTGCCAGGTCTGAAAAAGTGTATTCTTGCTCTGCAGTGGTTTCCTCTCTCTGCTGCTCTGTACCGGACTGGGAGACTGCAGTAGGAAATCACATTCCTACAAGGTGATCATACGGAAGTATGGAAAGCAAATTAATTACATTTATTTGGTGGTTGTTATTTGTTGATTATGGCCTTTCTATGTTTTGGTTTGGGTTTTGGGGTGGTTTTTTGTTTTTTTTTTTTTTTTTTTTTTTTTTTTTCAATAAAATCTATTTCCAGTTTTTTCCAAATTTTTGAATGTCCAGTTCTGCTTTCTATGAAGCAGACTATGACCCAAATTGGACTGCAAAGGCTATTCTTGCACAAGTTGCAAGGAAACCACATGTGGTCACAAACCTGATCTTACTTGAGATCATTTGAGATCTCGCTTAACCCCACACCATCCTGAGCTGTCAGATTTACATTAAAGCTGATAAAAGAAATTTATTCCACTGGATTTCCTGCTTTGAAAGGAGCCATGTATTTTGCTGATGTGGTTTGATTTTGCTGAAATTATGACAGAAGTTGGACCTTTCCCAGGGTCCCTGGTGCAGAGCCAGCTAGCTGTGCGAGCTGCTATGGGGCTGGTGATGCCCTCTTGGGAGGGTACGTGGTGCCAGGGCACCCAGGCACGCAAGCCACTGTGGGGCTGAGGATCCTGGCATCACAAGATCTATTGCTCAGGAGCAGGCTGCCAAGCCACTAGGGCCCCATTTTTGTTTTGGAAGAAAACCAGGTTTTTAAATACTAAAATCCTGCATTAGGCAACAGCCTTTCTCTTCCCAGTTCTAGTTATTCCTGACCCAGAAGGAAGAGGACCATCCCAAATCCCCTTCTCTCAACAGTTAACTACTCCTTGGATGTTTCCCGTTTAAGTAGTTGTTTAATGTGCTCCTTAAATCCCAACAGAAGGAGATTCAGCCCAGACAGCGAGAGAAGTCCATTTAGTCTGAAACTGTATGAAAACTTCCTTGGGTATTCCATGAAAAAGTTCTGCAAAGGCTACCATGACTGCTTTTTAATTTTTAGGATCTGCTATGGTTATAAAACTGTTGCTGTCTCCTGTTTAGGAAGCTGAGTGAAATATGAAATAAAAACATGCACTTTGTATGTTCAGGCTTATTTCGTACAACTAAAGGATGAAGGCTTTGGGCTGGCATCATCTTCTATTGCAGCACTGTTTAATACCAGTCCAACAGGAGACATAACTGCAATCAGCAGTAGGTAGCAATACAGCAACACTCGTTAAAACAGGGTGGAAATTATATATTGATTAGGAGGTTCATCATGTCTAAGAATGTGATAGCTGATTTATAGGCAGGGAAAGGTTATTTGCTCTCATTTATTTATTTCAGCCATTAAAATACATTTAGTTGCAAGACTTGGAGAACGTGTGTGGTAATTAATAAGCCGACAGAGAAAAGAGGTGATGTTGTGTATGTTCTGTTAGCTCCCATCACCAGTACCAAAACACTGCTGAGCTCTGGTGAGTTAATTCATAGAACAGCTGTGAGATGTGGGGGATTATTAGCATCTCTGTTTTACAGATGGCACCGAAGCGTGGAGAGGTGGATGAAATGCTAGGATTTGACAGTGGTGGGGGGAACAGAAATGGATCCAATTTTCTCATGCTTAACTTCAGGACCTCCTTTCTCTCATCACAGCCTCTTGTAATAAAAATTAGAGCATGGCTCTGACATGGTCCAAGTTTTGCTTGAGTGTTTTTTCTGATACTCTTTGAGTTAGTAGTAAAGGAGGACAGGGAAAGGCTTTCACAGAGCTGGAGCTTCAGAAGGATTGCTGGTGTGTTAATGGATTGGATTACAAACAAGCAACCAGTGAGAAGCTGGTCGATCTGGGTCCCCTAAGATTCCTCCTCCAGTTGCCCCAACCAAGCAGAAAGCTGCTGGCAGTGTTAGGTGAAATAACCCCTCTGTTACCCATGTAGTAACCTCAGACAGGCTTTGGGAGAATAATGGTGAGAAAAACTGTCTGCATTTGATGGAAGTGAGAACTGAAGGGAATGTATCTGCCTATTTTAGCAGCCTTGCATGCATTGTTTCCAACAGAAAGATGATCTCTCATATGTGATATACTGGTGCAGGTCATAATAGCCTTAGCCTGCTTTGCTGGATTTCAAAGAGAAGAGCAGAAACACTACAGCAGTAATAGCTAGCCTTACAAGAGTCTGCTAGGCAGTCAAAAAAACCAGCTTTTCAGCACTAAGCCTTCACACTGCCCCATTAATGTAAGCGTACTGCCCAGACTCCTCCATGAGCTTACTTGCCTGTTTTTTGTCTAAAAGAAGGCAGAACTCCTTGAGACCCTCGCTGATGGTGAAGTTGTTACCCTTGTGGTTTGATGGCAAGCAAAGGTACTTGATTTATTTATTTATGGCAAATAATTTGAAGCCTCAGTCAGATCTGGCTGTATCGGTCATTCAGGTGGTATGTGACTGCACCAGCAAGTGTTGAGCTCGCTAAATGCATGAGATGGGACAGATGAAGGTGAACAGTTCAGAAGAGTATGGAGGGAGGAGAAGTTGGGAGTAACAGTGATGGATCCATGAAGTGGTTTTCTAAAGGAATGACTGACTACTTGTAAATAACAGTAATTTTAAAATCTTACATCTCTGGGAATGCATGGTTTGCTTCATGAGCTTATGTGACTGTCTGGCATCACTATGATAAGCTACGCTCTATGGTTGCGTGTGGGTTTTTGGTTTGTTTTGTTCTTTGTTTTTTTTTTAATAAAAGCCAAACTCTTTGGGTGGTGTCTGTGTTTCCTGAGTGCTGGCATTAACAACACACAGTTCTGAAGAGTCGTCGTATAAATAGGACGCAGTGATCTCCAGAGAGCTTCGTGCTAGTCTTAAGAAACAGTAACTTTGCTTTTAGAGAATGACATGTTGGATGTCCCTCTAAGCTTGTCCAACTGCAGCATTCAGCACGTATGAGTAAAGTTCTGAGGTTCCACTTAAAGCCATCCCTCAATGCTAGGACTACTGGGATTGTCCTCTCTTTTCTTTGTTGTCTTATAGTCAGTTTCTCAGTATCCTGGGCACATCTGTCCTTTCTACCACTGACAGCTTTGGAGGGTAATTTTTAACAGTTAGAGACCATCTTCGTGTCTAAAGATCTGGTGGATTAAGAGCTTTCCAAAATCTTTAAAAGGGCTGATATTCTTCAAGTTCTAGTTTCAGATTTCTCTTGTAGACAAACAGTGATGGATGAGATTTGTTGTTCACCATTGCACTGGTGCATAATTCTAAAAACAAGGTGAGGTAGGTACTCACTGTGCTGTTTTAATATGTGTATGATAAACTTAATGCCCAGTTTGTTACCTCCCAGCTTCAATTTTACGATTTGGAGTTAGTCAAAGTACAGTTTGTTCAGCACCCTCATTAGGTATTTACATTTATAACTGCTGATTTAAACAGATTCAGCTTGCAAAGGGCCTCAGAAATCTTCAAAGAGTATTTACCAAGGGTCCAAGAGAACAAAGTTGTTCTAATTGTATCATAAATTCAGCAGGGATGTTACGCTGCTGATTTTATGCTAAAAATATTATTTGTATTCAACAAAGGAGACACTTTCGATTTGCACATCTATCACTCCTTACAGAACACAGTTGTTTTCTCAGGATATTTCTTATCTGCACACTAATAAATAAATAAATAAACACAACTTGTAAAATGGGCTGAGAAATAGAATTTCTCTAAAAATACGGGGAACGCCAAACCAGCTTGTGTGTGGGCTAGACAGTGATATGGGGTGGTGTAAAGGACTGAATGGTAGTGTATCAGATCCTCTAAAATGACATAAAACAAATCTACTCTTCTGTGGTGGTTTGATCATAATTTTGGAGAATTGTGTTGCCCAGGGTGTGAGTTTTATAGTACTTTAGTGCTTTTGTCTGTGACGCATTTTTTTGGAAGCTGTTGCTAAAAGTAAGAAAGATATAAAGACTGAAACTCTAATGTTCTGATCTAATTTTAGGTAAGGGGACACATTTTGGTGAATTTAGAAGATGAAGATTTCTTGTTGAGTAAACCCAGGCTCCCTAGCACCACATTTTATTCTGTTACAGCATTGCTCATCTACAGTGAGGTGATTTTTACCAGTTAAGGTACTGAGTGATATATTAGAGCCAAATTTACTGCTCTGGGGATTAAAATGACATAACAGTGCAAAGCTGAAAGGAGTATTTGCCTGGTGTGCTTTCAATGAGTATGTGTATCTAAGTAGGGAAAAACAGCTTTCTGTCATCCTAGAATACATATAAAGCAGCTTAGTCACATTGAGACATAGCTCCAAGAAGTACAAAAACACATTTTGAATGCACTTTGCTTTGTTGGAAAATATAAAGGTCAATTTAACCAAAGGATGTCATGAGATCATAGAATCATTCAGGTTGGAAAAGATCCTTTGGATCATCGAGTCCAACCATCAGCCCTACTCCCCAAAGTTCTCCCCTACACCATATCCCCCAGCATCTCATCTAAACGACCCTTAAACATATCCAGGGATGGTGACTCCACCACCTCCCTGGGCAGCCTATTCCACTGTCTAACCCATGATGATACAGAGATGATACAGAAAAGATACAGTATGAGAAAATAATTGAAAGCAAGTACCCAATTACTTGTTTCCATCCACTTCATAAATGGTAAGAGAGAGATGGAGTAATGTCATTAGTGCACAATTACAACAGCTGTGACTAAGATCCTTCCATGCACTGTCATGTTGAAGTGTATAGGTTAAAAACCAAAAACAAAAATTGTGCACCCCCCCCACCCCCCCACTTTGCAGCTGGTTAGAGCATATTCCTTTGTATTAAGTGTTTGGGAATAACAGTTTTTAGCAACAGAAGGTCCTTACTGTGCTGACTTTTCCTTATTTTGGTGTTACAAGTGAAAATAGAGATGTTATGTAGCCCACAAGAAGGTCATGACAGAATCCTCTGATTTGCAAATGTAGAGCTGCTGATCAGGTCTTTCATCTTCTGAGCTGAGCGGAAAGGTCTTTTGTCACATCCCAGTGAGCATCGCAAAGATGAGATGTTCACCCAGCAATGATTTAAACTAGACATTGGATACTATGAGGAATTATCTCGAATGCGAGAATTTTTTCTCCTTTTACTGGGAAGCTCAGCAAGCTCTTACTGAGTCACTGGTGACATTTGAGGGCAACCATCAGGGTGATATCTGCCTGGGAAAAAAGCAAGGGAAGTTTCAGGGGGTGGCATGCATCTCAGGGAAAGCAGAGCAGCATCTGAAGTGCATTGCTTGATGATGTCTCTGGCATACTGCATACTTGACAGGTCCCAATGGGCATCTTCTGAAAATTGGTCCTTTCAGTAGTTATTTTGTGTAAAGGTATAAACAAGGTTTGCTTGTCAGGATTTTACATGTGTTTCTCATAAACTCCATGTCCAGGTATCTAAGGAACAGTTTACAACTTAGCAATATGTGAGAATGGAAAATACTATTTTTGTTGTAAGTATTACTGGCTGGGTGACTGAAGTTTCTCATAAAGCATCCAGTGCTTCTGAGGTGCCTGTGTCCCTGAGGAGCCTTCATGATCAGAAATGGATGTAACTCGTGGCTCAGGACTCACTGCATCACACACTCAATAGGAATCTGAAATTTCCATAGGAACTGAAGTGCTGTATGTCATTCAAGCTAGACATTTTTTGGCCTTTTGAAAGTTTTCAGTGTACACAGTCTGGGTCTAATCCTGCTCTCATTAAGGCTAATGGGAGCTTTGCCATCAACTTAATGGGAGTAGGAAAGAATCTGTCACAAGTTGTGCCTGTCCAAGCCATGGATTGTTTTCTACAAATCAAGGTCTTTGCTTTAGTGGGTCTTTTTCTCATTGTTAGTTTTTTCATTATTATTAGTATTCCAAGTGTACCTAGAGACCCTGACTGAGCTTGACTATGCTGTGCACTGCACACACAGGTATTGGAGGGGAAACCTGCTCCAAAGAGCTTGTAATGTAAATAGGAAGCTAAGAGAAAGCTGACAGGTGAAGAAAGAGGGGTGTGCAGAAGGGACACAGCTTGCTTGGAGTGGCAGGCAAGGATGAGGAGTGCAGCCAAGTCTCTTCAGTCCAGGTTCAGTGCTCCCAATTGTGTTACTATGTTCTCAAGTGCTCGACTAATTTTGGATTTATTCTGATGGAACTGAGGGAGCTTTCAAACTGATTTCAGCTGGAGCACTATCTGCCCTTTGCTGTCTGAGGGCAGCAGGAGAAGGGACAGACTCTAGTCTAATGGAGAATTACAGTGCCTGTTATCATAGGGAATAGAAGCCACTTATGCCATTTTTCTTTGGCTTATCTGGTCCTCTGAGTAACCATTTGCCTTCTCTGGAAGGTTGTTCTGATGCTGAATGGTTCAGTGTGCTGTGTGGTAGAGTGACAATAAGATAAACACAAATAAATTGAAGTTTTTCCTACTGGCCTTTCAGAAATGCTGAAGATCCCTGTTAAAACAGGAGGGAAGTAAGGCTCCTGTAAACAAAATGCACCATTATAATTAGTCTTAAATGTTTTCAAGGTGGCTGTCATTTGGGTTTCTTTATTCATTCGTTTTTGTTGGAGAGGAGGAAATGTATATTTTAATTTGGTTTATTATTAGTGAAAGTTCCTTAACTTCATTAACTACTGTGAAAGTTACTAGTTTCATTCCTGTACTACTACTGCTTATTTTCTCTACAGCTCTATGGCTTTACATGTCCACAGGTCCTTCAGGAAAGGGGATTTCTTTTCTATTGTTCCACAGGAGCTGGTTTATTCCCTGGACCAGTCTTCACCTGTTGGAGAAATGAATTGGCAAAGCTTAATGAGTTCTGGGCAATATCCCAGGCTTTTTTTTTGACTATAGGGCAAACATAGTATCTCTTTAGCACAGGAGAACATGAATTTCAACTGTGAGCCAAGACTACATTGCCCACACAGGTATATTTATTTTAAATATGTTGGTACCAGACTTTATGCCAGGATGAAAATTACTTTGTGCTTTCCAAGGTTTAGAAATAGTTGAAAACTCACTTTCCAAGTTGATGTTGGGGGACACTTTTGTGCTAAATTTTGAGTGAAATTAATTAATTCTTGCATTAAGAAAGATTACAAACTAATCGGCTTCCTCCCTGTAGCAAAAGTTGCCAACATGTACAACATGACAAGTTGGATAGTGCTGTTAAAAGCTTTCTTCTGTATGTGATACTATTTGAGAAATGGAATGGTATGGTGTATTTAAAGGCTGTGTTGTAAAATGCATATGCACGGGGGGTAAAATTAAGGTTGCCTGGGCAACCTTAATTCTGGCATTTCCTGATTTTTGAATGCTATTTTGTGCAACCTTCTCATTGCCTCAGAGTAGTGCTTGCACTGTGCTCTATTTATATGCACGCGGTATAAACTAAAATAAATGTTTTCTAATGTTAGTGTTGGATTTCAGCTAGCTATTTGTTCTTCATTTCATGCTGGAGTTGTTTTGTCTCTTGGGTTTGTTTTTGAACATTTTTAACAGTTAATATTCAAAGGAAAATGCTATCGATTTTGTTCTCCCAGTACTGAAGACAGCTCTTTTCAATTGAACCTGGTTGTGCAGGGGTAAATCAGGAAGGAATTTGGCTCAAGTGATTTCTATTTCCTTTGGTATTTTTCTCCCTGTTTTGCAGTAGTTCTGTAAGCAGCTTTTCAATGAGCAATATGTTTCCCCTACAGTTTCACTTTACTAGAGAGATCAGGATGGAAAACATAACATCCAATCAGAGTGATGTAATCTCCAAGGGAAAAGTTTCTTCAGCCTGCTATAAGTAGAAATTACGTTTCTTTTTAGCAGGTCTCCTGGATCGAGCTGTTTAGGGCTTCTAGAAAGGGAGCAAGTGCATCCAAATGGATTTTCTCCAAAGTAAAATGTTCTCTTTTTTTGGCTGTGCTTTGAATAGAAAAAGTTATTTTAACCCTCATCAATTTCTAATAAATCAGCACAGTGAAGTTCACTGAATCATCTGAAAATGTAGCTGATAGGTAATCTTAAAAATCGAACCGAGGAGGCACAGACTGCAGCGTAACCCATAATGTATGGGGAGCTCATGGAAGCAAAGATGAATGAAATGAGTTTTACTGGAGGTGGGAGCAGGAAGGAAGCAGGTGGGTGGAGCTAGCTGTAAATCAGACAGTTGTAAATATGGCCCAGGTTATTTTTAATATTATGTCACTTTTTCTTCTAATGTTGGGGAAAGTATTTTGATTTCCTGAGACTCAGTGATTGAACAGTGAAACAAATGTTGTTCTCAGCCATGACTGATGGTGAAATCAGACTTGCAGGATAACTAAGGGAAGAACCAGGTCAGTAATTAATTTATCTTGACTACCAAGCTCAGTAAATCTCATTGCCCTTTTGAACATGAGGGATGAGGGCAGGTAAACACCTTCCCAAAGGTGTGGAGGGGTGAAGGGCTGGGGTAGCACTTCCATCCATGAGTTCATGGCTTTCAGCAGCCCTGTGTCCAACTCACTAGATGTGACCTCTTTCTAAAAATGTTTGCTTGTACTGTGATTTAAAATTAGCATTCTACCCCGGCACATCATATGATTTTCTAACAGGGGCAGAGTGAATAAGAGTGTTCAGGACACTCCCAGTATCAGCTGTTTTAATCTAAGTACAACTAAGGAGGGGTTTGATGTCCTTCAGACCTGCTTTCTAGGCTGGAACATGCTGTTCCTTTCTCCCATCCTGAGCTTTACAACATACTTTGGGCCAAATCGTCTGCTGAAGTAAACAGCCAGAGTACCATTTGAGTTTATACAATCCCAGATAGGTCATCTTCCCCGTGAGGGCTGGGGGAGGGTGGGGAGTATTGTATCGTAACTTCCCCAAATGTAAGCACTGCAAGCACAGGGAGTTTGGAGTTAAGGAGACATTAAAAATAAATCACTATAAGAAATGCACGGTTAAGTCAGTTGAATAATCTACTTCATACTAATGCCCCTCAATAATGCTAAATATGTGATTAAGGCTTTTCAGTGGTTGTGGTCCTAGAATAGATGCAACTGATTATAAGGCACATTTGAGTTATTTCTTCTTCTCCTTGTGGTATCTTGTAAGGCAGAGACATTTCCTGCAAGACAGAGGACTTGAATCCTTGATTTAATTTGCAAAATGAAATTCAGCCTAAGTATTGATTTGCTCAGAGTACTGTCATAGTAAGATCATGCAATGACTTGCAGCATTTTGTGCCAGCTTCTGTTTCCATCAAGATCACTGGGAACTTTGTCACTGATGCCCTTGGGAGCAGCTCTGGACTGTTCCCGTGTACTTGCAGTGCTAGCACTCCCACTTACCAGGCCCTGAGGACAAACTGGTCTTGGAGGTGATGGTTCATCGCTCAGAAAGCCAGTGGGGAGAGATGTGGATTTTTTGATATGAAGTTTTCAACCACTTCCTGGACCAGTTGTAGCCTCAGTGCCATGTGATTGTCACTGTTGAGCTCCTCTATCTGTCACAGCTCTTCTGGCCAAAGGGCCTTGCACAGATGCACCTGTACCAGCACAGCTGTGCTCATCCTGCCCTGGAAAAGACTAGAATAACTCTGACAAGCAATTTTATATTTTGGTACTTATAAATGCTGCATCCACAGCCCCATCAGCATAGTTGTCCTGGTTTAATTGCAATGATATGAAACTCTTGTGCTGGCATAGCTCTGTGAGCTGGAGCGAAGACCTTGATGCACCCCTGACAGACACAGTGTGCAGGCAAAAATATGTGGGCGTTTTGACACCTCTTCCGTGCTGCTTTTAGCCTTTACATTCTTGTTTCCTTTTCTCCACACCATGACAAACCCAGTGATTAAAATACAGTTCTTTGTAAGGAAATGACATAAATTGGTCTTGCTCTGGAGATCTGTTCACTGCATACAGTGAAAGTCGGGTCTTGGAGTTTTTTACTCTGCTCTACAAACCCACTACAACTCTGACCAAAAAACCTGAAAGTTTTCCTAGTTTATACGCTATCAGAACTACTCTTATCTGCATTTATCTTGCAAAGCCACCTGTATAAACTCATTGTCTTCAAATTATGCTCCCAGTGACACGTGTACAGCCCTAAAGAAGGAAATAGAGTTGGCCAGATGACACAGGAGACATAATTCACAAGTAATGGATTTACACAGCACTGGACCTGAAAGGATCTGTATTATTACTGATGATGCATGAGCCAGAAAACAATTGAACTTGACTTGCAACTCAAGGTGAAGTGTGCAGCAGTGTTGTTTTACTTTTAATCTCAGTGCCTTGCCATAGTGGTTTTTAATAGCTTACAAGCCATGTAGACCCCATTGTACAGAGTCACAGCATGGGGCTGAACAACACCGCACAGGGAGACAGCAACCCTGAACAACAGGAGAGCTCTTCCTAAAGACACAACAGTGCTCTGATGAAGAAAACAAAACTTTTTTTTCTTTTTTCACCGTGAAAATATGTGATGGAATCTGAAAGTCAGGAATTCTTTCCATCTCCTAATTCACAACTTTCAGATCAACATCAGGGTATGTCATTGTTTGGAAAATTAATAGCTTCAAGCTGAGTTTTCTCACAACATCAACAAGTTCTCCTTTATAGCCCAGCAAAAGCACAGACAGTGCTGGTTAAGTTTCTTGTCTTAGTCAAGTCTTCTGGTTTCTTTACTTCAGCATTGTTTCATTACTAAATGTAATTTTAGGGCCTACATTTTCACTGTTAACACTAGGATTTACTCTGTTATAATTCATTTGAAGCCAGTGATGCTACATTGTCATAAGAGTGAAGTAAAAGAGAAATCTCTCACTTCAATCTAAAGAGTTATCGGGTGCTAACAGTTATGGGCAGAAAGGGCCTATATTTTCAACGCAGCATCCTAAAAAACTTAGACATTTAAATCCATATATGGACATGACGTTAACACATGCCTACTTTAAGACATACTGAATCTCTGCAGCCCTTGTTGACATAAATGGAAATCAAGATGTTTGTTGCTTATGCTCATGTAAGGTTTTGGGTCTGCTTTACACATGTGCATGCCCAATACTGGAGCATCCAGGACTTTGAGCCAGATGCTGAGCTCCCAGCTCTCTGGGCTGGGTGGGCTTGCCTCTCTCTCTTCCTTTTTGACGAACTTCCTGTACCAGCCCTCGAAATTTGTGAGCAAATAAACCAGCTTGAAAGCACAGAAGACCATGACAAGGCTTTCTTCAAATCTTATCAGTGCTCTTCCTCTCATCTAGCTTCTAGCTCCTGGACCATAAGATTGGGACCAAAGTGGGCTATTGCTGAACAAGATGAGATGTACCCTTTTCTGAAATAAGCTGCTTCTGTTGCCTCTTGAGTGCTCTCAGCCTTGGGAGCAGCAGACAAGGACCATTATTCAGACGTGGCTTGGCACAGAGATGCAGTCGCTAAGCTTCTAGGCTGGCTACAAGTTGGTTCAGTTGAGCAATTTTATACAAGGCAAATGCAATTATTCTCTTTTTTTTTTCCCCCTTTTTTTTTCTTGTAAGAGAAAAAAAAATTCAGATTCTTTGAGCTTGATTGGAAGGAAAATGATCCTTTACTACTGGATTTCCCAAACTGCCATGTAATCCAAATAAGTCTGGATTTGACCGAATTCCCGTAAGAGGCTTAGTAATATCTGAGCCATTGTTTTAACTTAATGCTGTCTGATGGGTTGATTATACCTAGTGCTGCAATGCTCAAAGGTTTGTTTTGTTTGTTAAATTGTGTATAAAGAAGTTCATTTGAAGATGAGGTCCCTTTCATCTCTTTTAGAAATGAACAAGTCCAGTAATTGTTCATTTAACGAGCAACAATTTGTGGCATGTCTCACTGCATGGGCTTTTCAGGTTGCTTTCCAAATTTGCATTTCTGATCAAGGATCTGTATGATTTTGGTGAAGCTGTGTGCATAAGGCATAATGATATTTTGGATGTTTCAGTTCTTTATCGTGAGTGGCTCTCTCAATGGGAGTCAAACTCCTCACTTCCACTGCTGCAAATTTATTGTAAAAACTATACAGTATAACATATCCTTGCTTCCTTCCTGACATGGATGAGATTCACTGGCATAATGATCCTTGTTTGTTCTTGGCTAGCTGTATGATTTGCTGAATGATTACCTGTAGCTGCCAGATCTGAACTGTATGTCTTCTTACACCTTGTGAGGATAAAAACATGACAAAGTATCAATCAAAATGTCAATTCTGAAGCTATTGTTAGTAAACTCAAACTGTCAAAGGGCATATTACTAAAGGCAGAAGAATAACTCTGTGCAGATCTTATATCATATAGTAAAGAAATATTTCTCAAGAACTTTACCATCAACTATTAGTGTCAGGAGGATATTCTAAGTTGACATCATTATAGCTGCAGTTCCCAAATCGTGCTCCCACGCGTGTTAGATGTAAACGACCAGAGCAAATTCACAGCATAATGATGGAGTTATTAAACACTGAACCAGATTGTGTCCTACTTATTACCATTGTGAATGTGTTCAGATGAAGTGGATATTTCAGGAGGAGACATGCACCCATCTGGTCACATGGTGGGATAGGCACGTGCCTCACACCTGTGCTGGGCTCCCAACATCAGCAGTGCATCCTGCCCTGATGCCAGGCCTGTTCTTGAGATGCTGGATGGGAAGGAGAGAGAGTTTTGTGTTGTGAGAGCTCTGGGAATCATGGGGTGTTTAGTTATAACATCACCTGCCCAGGAGAGAGTTGATACCAGTGCAACACATGAAACTGGAAACCAAAGAGAGTCTGGAGAATGAGGCAAAACTGATTCTCCCTTCTTGTGCAAGTATCTGTCTGATATTTCAGTGACATTTACAGTGATTAAATAGATAGAGAGGATCTGTAAACCTGTGATTTAGGTTTTCTTAAATTTTTTTTTTTTTTTTTTAAAAAGGTCCTTGGGGATTTAGAAGAAAGCCTTTATGATCTCTTTAGTTATCAGTAGGGAAAGACTTGGTACTGCTACACCAGCTCATGAGAGACTGGCCTCATGGAGTCTCTTTTCCTGAAGAAATAACTGTTAGCTATCTGAGCTATAGTTTGAACTAACCAAAAAAGTATTGCACACTGGGGAACTGCTCTTTCCAGCCTCACTTCTCTCTGCCCTCTATATGAATAATGCCATGTCGTGTGTTAGCATAATATACTTCCCATGTTCTTGCAGTATTTTGAAGCATTGACTTGATCTTTCTTTCCCTCCTCGATGGTTTCAGTGCTGTTGCATTCCCAGTGTTTACATCGATGCCGTATGAGCTAATGACAGCAGGCAAAGTTATAATTCTGATCATTTTATTTATTTATCATTGGTGACACCAAAAGCCTCAAGGAGGCTGTAAGGTCTTTCCCAGGTCCTGTACAGGTGCCTGCCCTCTGACATCCAGATTTGAGAACGTATTTAAGCGCCTAACTTTTATTTCAGACTCCTAGGTCCCTACTGAAAAGAGTAAGAATTTAGGGTCCAAATTCATCAGAATATTTAGACTTTTATTTTCCATTGATTTCAGTAGCTAGTCTTTATATATATAAAGACTTACTAAGTCAGGCAGTGAACATGAAGTAGGTTGTCTGGATGCAGGTTACAGAGTGAGTGCTGTAGCCTCATAAGTATTTTGATAACAGTCCATAAGTAAACTCTTAAATTAATGAGTTACATGTCAAAATGCTTTTTGAAATCTGTGCTTTGCTGTGTTAACTGCTGCAGCTGAGGCACACGATCCTCTCAACATGGCCTGGCAGCAGGGGGGACAGCACACTGAGTCATACTTCTGTTGATTAGGTGCCACCAGAGGTGATAGGCTTTTCCTTGCCAAAATTACAACCTCTACACCTGGACACTAGTGCTGTTGTAAGTCCAACAGACACATATGGAGCTAGTTTTCCAACTGGCAACAGCAGCTTATTTTTATTTGATGGCACTTGAGTCCTAAGTGGGGAATATGCTATTATTAATAACACTGAAAATTTCTGTAGTGAATTTATCGCTAATGCAAAATGTACTTTTCTTTTTTTGGAAGAGCTTCTCTGATATTTTGTTGCATAGATATGAGGGCAATGGCCTATGTAGAAACCTGGATTTGTGCTAACAATTTCTTCTCTGCTGACTTGGAAGTGATTACATTAGAAACTTATTCATTTCATTTTGCCATTACTATTAATGTAAATCTGAACTGGAACTCCTAGTTACTCACCAAATGTTTCTCATAGGTACGGTAACCAATATCTAAATTTGACAGGGAGAGGGTCCTATCCAAAATCCACATACAACAGTGAGGTAAAGATCACGCTGTCACACACAGTTGTGTTGCTGGTGTTATGGTATATAAGAACAGCCACATTCAGGGTCCTGTTAAATTAGCGGCTGCTCATTCACAGCTGGGATAAGAGGTGTAACCCTCACCTACCAGGAGGAACTTCATGTCTTAACATACAAGGCATACAAATTTGGGGGAAGGGAGATTGTATTATAAAGCCCTAAAAGCTGGCAGGTACACTCCTGCTGTTTGTACCTCTCTGAACCGTTTTGTTTAAGACTAAGGGTGACTTCAGGGAAGGATCAGGAGATTTTGGTCACCAGCTAAGCTTCAAGGGGAGAAAATAACCCTTGAAGGACAAAGTGCTTATTTACTCACTGTGCTGTACATATGTATGCTGCTTCTCAGCAGGTTTTTAAGAGGGGAACATATGGTATCCCTCTTCCCCTGCCTGAATCTATTCTTTTAAATTTGTCTTGCCACAGTCTTGAAGTTGCTGTCCCAGTTTCTGTGACACCAGAGTCAAGGCAATGTAGCACGTCATGTGGATGGCTACCCATGCCCCATCAGCAGTGGCTGCCCTCAGTTGGGCTTTATGAAGGCACTGTAACCCACGTTACATGGCACAGATCCTTCCTGGGATTTGCAAGGCACTGGTTATCTATCTCCCCTTATTTTCAGTAAGATATCAATGCTGCTTTACCTTCGCCTGGCTCTCTTGGAAATTTCAGCCTGACTCCTTCCTGAGCTGGGTAGAAGTGCTGTGCCCTGCACACAAAACTGATGTTTCATACCAACAGGGAGGGCTGAGGTACAAACTGAGTTAAGAAACCTTAGCAAATCTCCATTGATGTTTTTCAGGCCTAATAAACACTTTAATATAATCTCTCAGACTGCTGGAGGATGGCACTGAGATGGAGCTAGCATACAGTCTTACACCTTTGAAGGAAAATAATAAGTAACTGTGCTCAATGAAATAGGCTGATACCCAAATGCAGTCGGTTCAGTGGTTAAGAAGCGCTGTTTAGCTCTGAGGTGTAAATTCATCTGCATTAGGTTCCTGTGCCATCAGGTGCC
Source organism: Strix aluco (assembly GCF_031877795.1). Classification (NCBI taxonomy): domain Eukaryota; kingdom Metazoa; phylum Chordata; class Aves; order Strigiformes; family Strigidae; genus Strix; species Strix aluco. The sequence goes on along the minus strand of NC_133936.1, from coordinate 12,402,228 downwards.
TCTCAAAGCCTGGTGCTAGGTTTTGATACCATCAGAGCAGGGCAGTGGTACTCACACCAGCGGTGGACATCTGGGGCAAGATCTTCAAACACAGCCTTAAAATGGGCAGCTTATTTGTGGTGGCAGGAAAAAAAGGCTTGTAAGGTCCTGCATCACTCCTGCAAGCACTACATTTAGAGGGTCCTTGTGTCATTACAGATAGGTTTGTTGTTTGTCGGCAAAAGAGGTCATTCTGGAGACCTCCCCTTTCCACAGATGTCAGTTTTTCATTAATATCAAAGAGACTGTTTGTGCTTCTCAACCTGAACAGGGGGCCAAAGTGATAACTGTGCTTACTCTTACAAAATACTTCAACCAGAAAGAGGAAATGTCTGAATTTGTATAGTCCAGGTTTGAAAAAACATTGGCTTTCCCTTCATAAGAAGAAAGATTTTGTGTTAAAGGAAAAATGAAAAACATTCCCAGACCTGGGTAAGGCTCTTACATAAGCCATCCTTTCTTTTCAGATGCCCAGCAGTAAATGATGCAAATGAAAAAGATACAGTGTGGGGAGTACTATTTCAGTGTAATCTTCCACCTCACGACTGATGCCTGAACGATTTTATTATAAGAACAACATGGTTTGGGGCACAGTGTCACAAAGTCAGCTCTTGCCTGGAGCACGCATTTGAACGTCAGTAACCCCTCTGTTGCCAACTGTCCAGAGAAATCACGTTTTCTTTTCTTTTGAAACTTTTTCTCTCTCTTTCTGTACTGAATTCTACCACTGAATTTCAAACGCAAACCCATGGAAAAGGGAAATGCCCTCATGTGGACTGGCTTTTCAGTGGCATTACTAGACAAGCTGTAACATAGGTGGATTGCTTTTTGTTAGTGTAAATTAATATTGGGCATCAGTGTTTGTAGTGTGACTAGCTCTAACCAGGTTGTGACGGAAAGGCTTCGCCACTGTCTCTTCCTTCAGGAAAAGCCTGCAGGTACTCATTGGGAGGGTGCTATGTTAGAGTGAAGCACACAAGGTGGGCTGTAACAGTGGTCTGTGGCACTGCAGGCATGGGAAGATGAAACGCACTGTACGAGTGACTTTAGGTTTCAGCCTTACCCCAAGAAGGGATTGTGCTTCAGAGAAGTGTGTGCTGTGTTGGTACTGCAGGAACAGTTTGCCCACATCAGGGAGAAAACAGAATCCCAGAGACCCATGTGGAGGGATAAATGAGCATCAGTGGGATTTACCCTATGTAAAAATATACTAGGCAAACTGTCATTGCTCTGTAGTTTGTGTTGTCCTTCAGGGGCTATGCCAAAGCCTATTTTGGGAGAAGGACTTCCCATCTTAACCCACGTGTGCCAGCTATATTGAGGGATATAATTAATTTTTAGTATGTGGTCAGTCCATAACATACCTTACCTTCAGGCCAGAGGAGAAGCGCTGTGCTGAATTACAGCCTCCCACAGGGAATGCCAAATGGGTGTAACTTGTAGAAATAATAACCTTCCTGGGACAACATGGGGCCTGTCCACCTGCAGCAGCTTGGGTTGCCCCATACTGCTCCCTGCATGGCATGTGGAGACGCTGACCTGAATTCTCTCAGTCATTGCTTGTCATCTTATTTCAGCTGTTAAGCTCTCTGGAGAGGATGTTATCTTTACTGTGTATGGTGGCCAGCTCAATTTTGGTTGAAAGTTTTAGCTGCTGCCATAACACAAACAATAGTGTAAAGGCAAATAGCTGCTGCTGGGAGGAATGCAAGCCTGTACCGCTGACCCGGAGCAGCAGGGATGGAGGAGCTGCTGTCACACCCTCTATGAATCGGGTGGACCCTCAGACAAGCGCAGCCTTCCTCGCCCAACACCATAGCACTGGCCCTGGTTTTCTGGGAATCAAATAAACTCTGGGGTGGCTGGGATAAGAGAAGCAACAGCGGGATCATGAGGAGGAGCAGGAAATGTTTGTCTGGTGTACAAGAAGGGGAGAGGAGGGTTTACATTGCCTTCAATAGTTTGTGAGGAAGGTTGCAGTGGAGCAACTGCTGTGAAGTGGAGGGCTTTGAGTGTTGGTGAGCTGACAGGTTAAATGATGATTCAGTGGCTGGTTTCTGATATTCAGACCTGCTCACCTAGCTGCTCTAGCTAATAAAAAAATCTGATTTTTTCTTGGGTTTAATTTTTCACTAAAGCATCTTTCATCCAAAAATACACTTCATTTCCCTTTCCACCCTTCACCTCTGTTTAGCGCCCAGCCGCAGGCAGCAATTGATTCCCACAGCCGTAGCGATGAAGTTCTCAGCACTTTTCAGCTTCTGCACTTTTGGACCTTTACTCTTGGCTGGCTGTGTAATGTGCAGCACATTTTACAAGTCTGAGGGCATCTTGCATGACAGGGAAGTATTAAAGCAAAGGAAATAGTTTTTCTGCCCAGCACGTAATTAAACTACAAAATTCATTGTCACAGGAGGTTATAGGGATCAAAATTATAAATGGATTCAGAAAGGGATTAAATGAATTTATGAAAGAGAAGTCCAGCAAAAAAGCTTACAGAACAGTTTAATTAGAATTTGTTTCAGAGAAAACTCTTAAACTACTGTTTGCTGGAAGAGTATCCTGCAGAAGGGTCACTTCTCGGGTGTCTGGGTCTTACACCCCCTCTGTGAGGTTCCTCTAGTTATATCAGTCCTTCCTTGGGCCGGGCTTAGAGCTTCAGCACTGATGTTCTCCAGTATGATGCCTGTTTCTTGGTGACTTAATTTTTCTTTTCTGTGCAAAGTATGAGGATAAAAAGAAAGAGTAAGATAAATAAAGGTGCGCACATATATTCTCTCTGGTCTCAAGAGACCAGCAGAGCAAGGGATCTCCCAAAAACCAGAAGCAGCTTCTTAGGACCCATGGGCACATGAGCCTTGTGGATGTGGATGCTCTGTTCCTGCTCTCGGCTCTTTGTGTGTCCTGTGCAAACTGAGCTTTAAAGACAGCACAGAAGCATTTTTTTTTCTGCCTTAACTTACTGTATGGATGTTATTTAGCAAATTATTTTAAGCAGCAACACATTTGAGAAAATCTGCAAGGTTTTGTTCAAGTAATCTGTAAACAAAATTAGGGGCTTAATGTGGCAAGCGAATTAGTTACTTTGAAGCTTTCGCTGGTCTCTGATTTTAGGCCAGGTAGTATTATTTTTGTAGTTGATAATGTTTATATACCTATTTAAATGTCATCATGCCTTATCGAACTCTAAATATGTCACCTGTATTAATGTGTAAGGAGTCAATGTGTTTTGTTTTTTTTTATCAAGCATGGGAAAATACCGATGTATAAACATCTTGCAATCTTGATTTCCTTTACAACTTCTTTAAGCGCTTAACAACTGCAAAAACCCAACTTCAAACACTTCCTGCAACTACTTAGGGATTAATTTGAATTAAGATAATTCAAGTGTTGGCATATAACTACGAGTTGGGCCTTAAAAAAAAAATCTTTGCAAAATAAAAGGATTCAATTTTTTTTCCTAATAAAAACAAACAGCTGTGTCTCCCATATGGTATTCTCTTGTAAAATATTTACATTTGAAAGGCGCCCAGACTCCTTGCAGTAGAATACAATTTAAACAATGAATGTAAGTGAACAAAAATCTATTGTCAACTCTGATCACAAAGGTTTTTACCATGCACCTTCCCCCTTCTGACTCCTCTGTGCTCAGCATTAGGCTATCATCTTAGTGTTGGAAGATTTTCCTTGTCAAGTAACTCAGTGTTTCTCTTTCTGAAGAAATAATAATTTTCATCAAGGCTCAACCTGGTGCAAATCAAAGGGTGTTTGTGAGAAGAAGGATATTATGAAGGAATTGGGGGGAAAAAAAACAATGAAAGAAGGGAATGAACTATTAGAACATGAAGTTTTGTAATGGTTCACTACTCTGAACTGCAGAAAAGTTGGCTGTAGGACAGTCTCCCTGGAAGCGCCATCGCGTCTTGGTTAGTGGAAGCAGTTTCCTTGGCTGCATGGCTGCCAGAGTCTGTCTTTTTTAGCCTACTGCAAGGATAAATGTTAACTTTCCAGCTGGAATTGCTGTGTTTGCTTTCACAGTGAAAACAGAACTAACAATTCTGGTAATGTTATTAAAAAATATTTGTCATGTCAAAAAGTCTTGCTGCCTGTAATTACGTTTAAACATCCCAAACTGAATAGCAAGATTCAAACTCAGCTAGAGTATTTGATTAGGCTCGGTTAATAGTTACTAATGGGTGTGCAGCTTTTATGTATGACTCGAGGGAAAGAATGGGGGAATTAATGGCAAGCTTATTTGGAAAGCTATGAATGACTGAAGAGCCATGAGGTCCTGAACTTCATCCTGTCCTATGCATGGGAGAGGGGGGGAAGGCTAGTGTCAGGTCTTTTTCATAAAGCAAAGGTTCTGATTTTACCAAATGAAGGGAAGATCTTAATAGAAAACAAAACAATTTTTATGTCTGATGTATGTGAGGGTGATGGGAGTTACTTTTTTCTTGCTCTTTTTTTTTTTTTTTATTTTAAAAAAGTTTCTGTTTTGTCTCAAGCCCACAGCAGTCTCTTTGCTGGCTGTGTTTGCTGTTGACGTTATTCTCTGCAGAGCAACGGGGACCTCAGTCTGTAGCGTTTCAGCAACAACGATTACAGGCTCTTTCATGGTGCAGACCACATCATCTCCTGAGTTTGCCAGATACCCACAGTAGTTTACTAAGACCTTGTCTCTTGGGAAGTTGTGTCACTAGTAACACCACCAGTGCTACTAAAGGAGTACATCCCTCCCTAATTTAACTGCAGTTTGGATAGTTAAAGGTGCTTTTCACAGAAAAGGCTGTTCCCCAGGGCAAGGTCTACCTGCATGAACAGAGGTGAGCACTGCAACCATCCAGTGATGCCCACAACAGGGCACTGGGACAATGTGTTTATAACTCTGTTGGTATAAAATCACATCCCTGGCCAGCAGTCACTCATGGAGGAAAACTGGGTGCAGCCCTGGCTTTAATAATTAGAGAAATCTCTGCAGTTTTACTTTTCATTTTATGTCACTCCTGTTTGCCAAGGCCTCTTGGCATAAGCCTCTCTAAGCTCCCTTGCAGTCCATGAAGATATAAAAGAGTATTATGAAGAAAGCTGTTTTACCCTATGCATTGCCATTGTGACATCCCAAAGAGTTAGTTTCCAGCACAACTTTGTCCTTTCCCCCAGTTCTCCTGTTCTTCCCATTCTGAGTGAGCATTTTCCTAGTTGTGGTGAAAGAGTATTTCCCTTTTGAATTATTTATCAGCTCCATCCAGCTCAGGAATAAATATGAACTCCTGATAGGACGATAGTTTTATGGGTTTTGGCAATAAGCCACAAGATGGTCCAAAAAAGCTGCATCTTTTTATTATATGCAATGTTTGGACTTTGGGAATAGTTTATATTGGGAAATAATGTATTGCCAGTGCCTTGAGAAAAGCCATGAGACTGAAGAATGCTTGTTTTTGTTGCTTAAAAAAGATTGTAAGGATAACGTTTATGACGCATCTGATGTTTGAGATAAACTTGTTATTGGGGTGTGAAGCAGCATGCTGGTTTACTTGCTGGTTTGAATGGAGGAATTCAAAGTTCTGGTTTTACAAATGCATTTTATCTTAATTGAAAAAGAGAATCTCAGGAAGTCCGAATGCACAAGCAGATCATCTGCATGCTAAACTGATGGTGTCTTTGAATAAGTCTGGATGATGGATTTCTGACACAAATGCTAGAAACTAGTGACCATTTTAAAAGAAACACGGGAAGGACACAGCTATTTTATACGGGAAAGCACCTGGCACGTTTACATTTATTTCAGAGACCTACATCTGTAGTTTTGGACTGGTCTGGAGGAGATGGCAGGAAGACAGGGGTGCTGCTTACAGTAAAAAATCCCAAAGCAGCGTTTTTAACCCCTTGCTGGCTGCTGCTTTTCTCTTTCACCATGTGTTACCCTGGAACAGCTGTCGGCAGCTCTGAGCGCACCAGGCTCAATGCACACAAAGGCTCAGCGACACGGAGGTTATGACCTAATGTTGATAGCGCTGCCATTTATTGTGTGGCTGCCATGGGACTTCCCCTGCTTTGTCTGGGGTCCTGCCTAACCTAATATTCTCTTTAAAAGGCTTCCTTGCACAAGGAAAAATTATGAAATCAAACTTTCTCTTTTATTGTAGCAGCTTGTGTTTACTCTTGATGTGCTTGCTCAGAAAAGCTATTTTTGTCACCACTGGGGAAAAGAGACTAGGTTCTTGTGCATCCCATTTAATCAGAGTTTCAAATGGTTGTTTTCTAGGGGACAAAAAAAAAATCAGGGCAGCAGTCAAGGGATCTTCTTATGTTGATGGTGATGGTTTTTATTCTACAGGAGTTATAATCTAGATGAGAGAGGCAAAATTACTTGGGGACAGATCTGGCTCTGTAGACTAAAAATGTTAAGTGTTGCTGCGAGGCTGAATGTATGTCTTTTTCACTTGAGTGCTTTACTGTATTCAGTCATGTAGTGGTGTAATTTTTCACCATAGATTTTTGCCTTCAAATTTGGCTGTTAGGATCAGTGTATGAAGTTTACACACATCTATTTTAAAACTCCTGTAATTGTTGCTTCCTACCAATCAGATGGTGGCAGGCATGTATTTAGTACATGCTTGGGTGTGTCTGTTATACTCCTGAAACAATGATGCAAGTAAATACAGCAGATTATTTATGATTAATGATGATAATTATTTTAAAAAATCAGTCCTTAGATATCTAGAAGATATCTATCTATCTAGAAGATCTATCTTATCTGCAATAGAAGATAAGTTTAATTCCGAAAGGGTAGCAGGGATGGAGCATTGTCCTCCAGTTCCAAAAGCACAAGCTCTTTGCTAGCAGCATCTGTTCAAATTTGTCTGTGGTTATTAACTTATAGCTGACCTGTAGTACATATTTGGGCAGTCCTTTTCGATACGGTGAAGGGCAGTAATGCATATACATGCTGGCCAATTCATTATAATTAGTTTTGCAAACTGGGAAATCTAGAAGAGCAAAGGTTGATTAAGCACTGGATAATCAGAGCTGGAAAGTTTGGTAAAATACTGTTAGGTTTTTACTGTGCCCAAGGGATACCTAGGGGAAAAGCAGATTATGGGTACAACATGGTAGAGACAATGGGATACAGTTCTGTCCAGAATTATTCCTGATGTTTTTCTTCAAGTATGTAGTTAAACTTGCCCTTTGGTTAGACAGATTTAATTTAAGATTCAAGTGCTAGAATGAGTAACATGTATTTCAGGTTCTTGTATCTGTTGTCTCTAGCTGGTGCCTAAAACTGAGGTGCCTGAAGTAACTATGTGCTTGTTAAAATCTTTGTCAGGTTTTCATTCAGAAAATGATAAATGGATGGGCAGGAACAGGAAACGTTTAAATCCTATGAACACAAAAGCCTCATGTGGCAGCAGAAACAGAATAGCGGCTTTTTGCCAAATGCCTGGGACAGACGCAGGGCCCTGAGCACCCCCACATACTTGTGATGCCGGCGCTCAGCCACATGGTGAAATTCTAGCTCGCCAACTTTGTTTCATTACTTGGAGAATCTGTTTCAAATTTACTTATAAAAAAACCCCTAACCTATTAAATATGGCTCATTACCAAGTTTAAAGGATATCTGTAATGGATATTTCTCAAACTTGCAGGTAATAGAGGCTACCCTTTGGAGAGTTACCTAAAATGACCCTTTCCATGTTTAAACCATTTGCTACCACCACTGCAAAATGAATTATAAGGATATTTTAAAGGAAACATGTATTGATTAAAAGACTCCTGGGATCCTTTAGCTATGGTTCAGATTTTTCACAACGATGATGCTGTCAGGTGCTTTGCTGTTTCACAACTGGATGTTGCGTAGGGGGACACGCATGTTTTATGTCACCAGAGGTATATGAAAGCCCAGTGTCTCAGACAGAGGACATTGATGTGGTCTATTATTGTTGAGCATCAACATATCACCTTTTGAAAATTTGCTCACCAGAGTTGATGGCAGATTGTTTGCAAAGCAAATAATAGAAAATGTGGACCTCAGGAGATTGTCTAGTCTATGCCCTACTTCATGGTGAGGACAGTGACTCTTGTGTTATATCTATCAGCTCCAGCAAGGAGATGGCCATAGCCCTTGCAGTGGGGTCTATTCCAGCACTTAACTATGCCCTGTTTTCAAATGTTTTTCCAAAAACTTTATCTCATTTGCAGAAATTTAAACAGGAATCTGCAAGTTTGAAGCTATCCTTTCACAAATTTGTTTGAAAACCCTTAGAAAACCCCAGTCCTCTCTGATGATAACCCCAGCTTCTTTCAGTCTTTCCCAGGAGCTCCTGTGCTCTGGACCTCTGCACATTTGCAGTCTTCCCTTCTGGCCTCTTTCCAGTATGTCCGTGTCTCATTTTTCCTTTTTTTAAAGTTTGCAAACAGTCTATTTGGTAAAATAGAAGGCAAAACTGAAGAATTAACATTTCATTAGTCAACTAATTCAGCTTGTTCCAGGTGGCCCAGTGCCAATTTAATGAATTTCTTGTAGTTCTGATGCAAGTGATAGGGATGCCTTCATTTTTTGAAGGTTCTCATTCACCTATTGTCTTTTTAGTCTCTCCTGCTCCATTCTATAGTATTTACTTGCTGCTAGTTTTCAGATGGGATTTTTGAGTAACTGAGAATGAAACGAAGAGATCCAGCACAAGAAAGTGGAAATTTACTGGCAGCTCTGTTCCATCCCATCCACATGGTGATTTATCTCTATCTTCATCTGCAAACCAGCTGCCCTCTATACTTTCTAACTCTTGATTCAGTCCTCATTGCTATTGTTACAGTAGTCTGGGACATAAGAAACCTTCTCTTGTTTCCTTGCTATCTGAAAACTGTTGAGGTTGTATCATAACTTTTACTTTGTGTCCAAGAACAAAAGTTGCAGCCACAGAAATAACCTGAACTTATTTTTCTGTGTTTTGTGGATGTAAATCTTGGATGGCTGTTTGCTGAGACCAGTGATCCTTATGGCTAAAATGAGAACAGAATATGGTCCTGCTTGTTTATAGAAAAAAAACGCCAACCTACATGGTTTGGGCTTTCAGTGATGTTATCTTTTGGTTGCTGATCTGTGCAATGGTTTCAAATTATGATTTTTAAAAAGTTTCTCATAAGGCATCTGCTGAAGGATTTTTGGCCCCAGAAGTTTGGCAAAGTGCTGGTTTTATGGCATCTGTATCTGGGTTCTTGACTGTTATTGCTTCTACTGGCTTATTGTTTCTGTGCTGATTTGCAGCTCAGAGTTGTGGTTACCTGCAGTAATAACTTTGGCCCTTTCCACGGAACAAATGGACCAGGTTCAGAAGTGGAGTTGCAGAGAGGTTGCAAATCAGGGCCACATGTATAGACTTAATATTTGCAGGAGTATGGATTGAAGGCACATTTCTGTCAGGGGAAACATGCCAAACAGGACGGAGTCTCATGGAAGCCAAAAGTTTGGGTTCTGCAATGAAAGTGCTCCAGTTGCAGTGATGCTGAGATGACTTGGAAGAACAGCTCTTACCTAAGTTGGCAACAAGACCATAAAAAGCCATCTGAAAGAGCACAGCCCTTTGTGAGATAGATGCAGCAATCCTTGTGGTTGTGCAAGCCTCTGAATGAAACAACCTCCTGTGATAGCTGCATGTTGTCTTTGAGAATTCTTGGTTTTGTAGCAAAATGTGAGACACGTTCTCATTAATCTAATATTGTAGAATAAGTTTCTGTCATATCTGTGAGCAGAAAAAAAAGAAGAAAAGGCACTGAACTTTCCCAAACCGCAAAGCAGTATCTTGGAATAATGAAGTGGATGTTGGAGACCTGTGCATGACTCTTGCCTCTTCTGCATGTTTAGTAGCCACAGGGTGCAGTGTGGTGACAACAGGCATTTCCTGGCTGGGCCTGTAATTCTTAGAGTAGAATGTTTTCTATGCCTAGAATATGGTAAGATCTGAATGTCCTCTTTTGATAGCTGAAGAAAATAATCTATCTGACCAATCATTTTGTTCACTTACTGGCTATGCTCAGCACTTTCCAATCCACAGTTGACTAAGTGATGGAGAATAGTTAGATTGGGCTTTCAGTCATGAAAAATGCATCTTCTGGAAGGGACCACATGCCGTTTCTGCTTTTGGAGCTCAGGACACTCAGAAATGGTGAGGAATCCCCAACTGGTGCATGCTGCTACATGTACAGTAGCAAATAGTGTGCCAGAGGCAGTGAATCTGCACTGAGACATGGTTGGTGTGGAGGAGCCGATGTTTGCACGTTGTGCATTTCATCAGTTGCCTTTGTACTGGCCCCATGGATGCCCAGATCACCCATTTGTGGTGTGTGTGCATCAGCCATTTGAGCATCATCCAAAGGGATGCACTTCAGGTGTCCATAAGACCCCTTGGCAGCACAAATCAAAGCACAGTAAGTGGAGCAGTTGGGAGATTTCTTGAAAAGTGCATTCTGGACCTGCGCTGTGATGCTAAAGTAGCTGCACCTACTCTATTACAGGGCGACCTGCTTATTGGATGAGGGAAAGGCTGTGGATGTTGTTTACCTTGACTTTAGTAAGGCCTTTGACACCGTTTCCCACAGCATTCTCCTGGCGAAACTGGCTGCTCGAGGCTTGGATGATCGCACGCTTTGCTGGGTAAAAAACTGGCTGGATGGCCGGGCCCAAAGAGTGGTGGTGAATGGAGTTAAATCTAGTTGGCGGCCGGTCACGAGTGGTGAGACCTGGACAGGCTGGAGCGATGGGCTAAGACCAAACTGCATGAGTTTCAATAAGGCCAAATGCCGGGTGCTGCACTTGGGCCACAACAACCCCCAGCAGCGCTACAGGCCTGGGGAGGAGTGGCTGGAGAGCTGCCAGTCAGAGAGGGACCTGGGGGTGTTGATTGACAGCTGGCTGAACATGAGCCAGCAGTGTGCCCAGGTGGCCAAGAAGGCCAATGGCATCCTGGCTTGTATCAGAAATGGCGTGGCCAGCAGGGACAGGGAAGTGATCCTACCCCTGTACTTGGCACTGGTGAGGCCGCACCTCGATTACTGTGTTCAGTTTTGGGCCCCTCACTACAAAAAGGACATTGAATGACTCGAGCGTGTCCAGAGAAGGGCAACGAAGCTGGTGAAGGGTCTGGAGCACATGTCGTACGAGGAGCGGCTGAGGGAACTGGGGGTGTTTAGTCTGGAGAAGAGGAGGCTGAGGGGAGACCTCATCGCCCTCTACAACTCCCTGAAAGGAGGTTGCAGAGAGCTGGGGATGAGCCTGTTTAACCAAATAATAGCGATAGGACAAGACGTAATGGCCTCAAGTTGCGCCAGGAAAAGTTTAGACTGGATATTAGGAAGCATTTCTTTACAGAACGGGTTGTTAGGTGTTGGAATGGGCTGCCCAGGGAGGTGGTGGAGTCCCCATCCCTGGAGGTGTTTAAGAATCGGGTTGACATAGCGCTGAGGGATATGGTGGAGTTGGGAACTGTCAGTGTGAGGTTAATGGTTGGACTGGATGATCTGCAAGGTACTTTCCAACCTAGATGATTCTGTGATTCTTGCCCTTGAGGTCAGGTGGGGGGCCACTACCTGCACCGGCAGTTTATCACTTCTGTTCCTCTAATCATCAATAATTATTATTGAGGGATGATTGTGCCTCCAAAACTCTCCTTTTTTTATGTTCCCCTTCCTCAGTGTAACATGTTTGTCTCTGGCATAATCTGTAAAGCTCCACCTTGCAGTGCAGCCCCTACCACGTGGGCTATGCTCTGCCCCCTCAGACAAACTGAAGAGCCGGCACCCAGCTTCACCCGCCCAGCCCCTCCATCTCTCCCAGGGACATCTGTGTGCACCTCAGCACTGCTCCCACTCAAGTGGTTGCTATTTTGGAAAAGAGCAGAGAGGATATCAGCCCCTCTGTAGAGTGCTTACTGGAAGTGCCTCACTGACTCACAGCAATTACTGGGATATCTGAGGTTAAGGGAGTGATGAGTAATTGAGGTCTTTTTCACTTCAGGGATGCCAGATCCTGTCTCCTTGTGCACCCTATGGAGAGAAATAATTTGCAAGCGTTAAGTAAAGAATTTATAATAGGTGGAGTTTTTTCTCCCACCAAGACTAGCAGTGCCTCTAAAATATCCTTTTGCATTGACTGGAGGTGAGAGGGGCAGAGAGCATTGTACACTGCATCCTCCATGAGAGGAGTGCGGGGATGTGCTCTCTCCCAGACCTGCAAAAATGTCCTGAGACCTGACCTTTTCCTGCATAGCCCCTGGGAAAGCTAATTTTTGTATCGCATACAACACAGGGTCATGCCTAAAATTTACCTCTGGGTCAGCATCTATGGAGCAAGAGCCCAGTGAAACCAGGGAGGATCAGATTTTTGCTGATGATCTTCGAAGGCTGCCGTGTGCTGCTGCTTTATCAACTGGTGCGCCACGTCCTCAGCAGACTAACGATTGATGCTTGATAGCAGACATTCCTGGGAATACAAATCCCCACGCTGCCATGTTATGCATTCATAAGGCAATTATCAAAATGGAGGTGATCTTGCTGAGCGTATAGTTTGGATGCTGAATAATCTCACTCAAATGTAGTATCAGTGCAGACCGAAGGAGGTGTTTTTCATGCCTGAATATGTGTATCTTAAAGCAGAGAATGCAGCCCAGCAGATCTGGTAGCTAGAGCTTGTTAGTACTGTGCACCCATAGTCAGAGCCTATTTACTGCAGTTGCCCCACCCATTCTTCCTGAAGCAGGTGCTGTTGCAGAAATGCTTAGCAATTTATCTGACACTATATATTCCTATCTTGTATGCAATTCCACCAGATGTACCAGATGGTTGCTCCTCCTTTTTCTTTTAGACTCAACGTGATTTTACTTTGGGTTTTTCATTGTGTCTATAAAATTCATAGCAAGTTTGGCTGTTAGTCTCTTGCCTGCCTTCCGTCACCAACTTTTCTTTCCTTTCCTTTGTCGTGATGCCTGCTGTGCCATCTTCTCCTGGAGGATGTCTGCCACAAGGGACTGGAGCTGCAGCCCCTACACATTTAATTCTTGAACTAAAAATACAGAGATGTCATTCCATTCACTTCTACCCTGAGGCCAGACGGGCTTGTGGGGATTTTTATCATGTAATGAAATGCTTCTAGTGACACAGTCTAAATGAAGAATAATCTCTTATGCCTCTTGTGGAAATAAATTCAAAACTGAAGTGTAATTAAAATTGCTTTTAAAGGCAGACAAATCATACTGAATTAAAAATCTGGAAAATTTCTTTTTAAACACTCACTTTTCTGAAGAATGTTGGGTTTGGGTCTGATTCATTGAAGTAATGAGAGGCTTTCAGAGATCAGTGTTTGTCTAAAAAATATTGGCTTCCAGTTACGTAGACTGCATGCAACCTGAGTGGATGAGACTTTTCACTGGCGAACAAGTCTTGATATCGCTATTTAAAAGCAAGTCAAGCAAAGAAAGCTTTACTTGAATAGAAACCTTCATTCTAAGCTCTGGACAGAGTAGATCTGGGAATGAAGAGTGGCTCATAAGGTCACAGCTTCATCCTTTGTTCTCCTTAGGATCAAGGCAAAGTGAGCTGTGGCATCTCCTGGTTTTTGTTGCTTTACGAGGCTGCATATAGTGTGGGTTCACAAGTTAAACCTCCTCTGGCATCACACTTCCCAAAACTTTCTGAACTTGGAGACTGTCTTCCATCACACTTATAAAGCTTGAGATCTAAACCCAGAAATGAGACAAATCAAAACACTTTTTCCTTGGTGGTACTAAGCCATGGTTATGCAGGGTGGTTTACTGACTGTATTGTTTGGTGCTTAAACTAGGAGCTCATCATGGCCCTTGGGCTTACACCATCCTGAGCAGGGTGCAGGGGCACTGACCCTGGGCGGACCCCAGTTTCTGCACCATCGCCTATTCAGCCACAGCCTGGTAATTGTGCAGCCAATTAGTCTTTGTTGCAAGCATCTGTGACAAAATACACTTTGTTTTAATAACAATCATTATTTGAAAAGCCACTAAAAATTAAAACAGATGCAGCCATTATGTAGCTGCTTACATTTGCGTGGCTCTACCCGCTTTCTTTAGTCACGAGTGAAATTGTAGCTTGTTCAGGGAATATGACAGACCCCTAAATATGGTGATCAGGCAAAATATTTTCACCCGACTGCCTTCACACAGAGAAGCTCACACACGCCTGTGCTCCCAGTGGCTCAGGGTGAGACAGCGAGCTGACAGATTTCTGAATTCAAAATAAATTCAGGTCAGCCTCAAAGGCAGTGATGGGAGGGGAAGCCTGCCTCTCTCTCTCTTCCCTGTCTTCCCTTGTTTGAGTGTTAGATCTTGGTAAAGCTCCAAATTAAAATATAATATGCAGGTTATAGTTGTGTGAGCATTTTTGTGCTTTTGAAAAACATTCTCCCAGGAACTCAGTTAAAAAAAAAAAATTTTCCTCCACATGTAATGGTGGGAATGTGTTTTCTGTTAATAACAGTACCAGCAGTTATCATTCTTACACTGTTCAGAGACCATCCGTTATGTTCAAGGGAAGAATGTATAAGAAAAAAAAGCATCAGGTGAATTCTCATACAACAGTATGAGAAATACTGTTTGAAAATGTTTAAGTCATGGTTAAGAAGAGACCAATGTCTTTTCTCAAAGGCTGTGATTATATTCTTCCATTTTCGTAACATGCTCATTATCAGATAATGCTGCAGTGGGTCATGTAAGGAACACTTATACCTGCTCTGAGAATTACTGGGGACTTGTTGAATGTTTTCAGTGTATCATTTTCTGGAGAGTATGAGACCAGGAAAGGACTTAAATGAGAGAGAAGTCACACTTTAGTACAAGCCACACTTGCTTTTTTCACGTTGGCCCTTATTTGACCAAAGTTCCCTTCCTTTTGGTGCACAGTCCATGCCATGGTCTTGTATGAACAGCAAGGTCTCTA
Source organism: Strix aluco (assembly GCF_031877795.1). Lineage (NCBI taxonomy): Eukaryota > Metazoa > Chordata > Aves > Strigiformes > Strigidae > Strix > Strix aluco. The sequence continues at coordinate 12,387,228 of NC_133936.1, read as the reverse complement.
TTTGTCATTTGCGAAGGAGAAAAACAATGGTATTCTCTTCATTTCCTAACCTTCATCCTTCACATCAGATCCTCCTTCAGAAATCTCCCTTATCTATTCTTCCTGTCTCCCTTGTTCTGACTGTTCCCTGATGTTACAATTCTTAGTAATGACCAGTAGTTAGACATACTGCATCGCAGGGAGCACCAGGGTGTGTAAAAAGAGAGAGGACCCATATTGTGACTTTTCGTTGTTCCCCTTCATTTTCCTTTTCTTGATATTTCCTGCTGTGTTGTGTGTCCAGTAGGATGCAGTTAAGCCAGTACCTGAGCATTTCCATTAAAATCAGTGGGATGAGTAGTGTCAGCAAGAACTACTCACCCAAGGAAGATCGAAAGCATTACACTGGAATTGCAAGTTAGATCTCCTTAGGGACCTATTGGCTTTTATTTCCATTTTCTTAACTTTGTAAGGCATAAAAAATGTTGGTGATATCAGGGAGATGAAGAGAGGAGATAACACTCCTGAGCAATTGCAAGTCCTGAATTTGTGGTGTCTGGCAGCAGAACATGGAGGTGATACGATGGAGTTGGTGCCAGGTGTGTGCCAAGGTCTGCCTTGAAGAGCTGTCAGTCGTGAGCCTGTATCTCCCAGCAGTGCTGCCCCAGCTCAGGGTGTCATCAATCTTTTGTGCAGGATCTTTGCAGTGGGAAAGAAGCTTCTCCACTGTTGTTCCTTTGGATGTCAGTGCTAAAAAGATCCTTAAATGTTATTTATTAATTAAAAAACCAAAAATCCAATAGAGGAAGAGATGCATACACTGAGCGTGTAACTTTGGAAAGTTGATTAGGGACGGTAGAAAATCTGTTATAACTATATTAGGAGACCTTAAAAGTGAATCACGCAGATCTTTAAAAAAATAATTGATCCCAACCATAGTTTTGTAGAGGAAGTTGCTGAGTAGAAACTTTTTTCACATTTTCCAAGTGATAATCTGGGATGTAGTCATGTTAGTGGACTCGTCCAAAACACAGACAGACAGTTTCAGAAGGAGATTAAGAGCGCAGGAATTCTTGGCTCTTGGCCCTGCGTTCAGACCATTTGCCCTAACGGAGAAGAGGAAACCACAACACACCAGGCATTTGAAGTACACTCCATTAAAGAGAACATGAGACTTTTAAATTAGGCCCTGTTTCGGCAAGGTGCTTTCAGCATGCACTTAATGTTGTGTGATTTATGCAACGACTTCACATGTTTTCCACAGGGTACCTCACGCTTAATGTTATTTGTTTGCTGAATCAGGGCCTAAATCAGATCTTTTTAAAACTTCCTAGTTAATTAGCAATCTCATATTATCTTGTGCCCAGAGCAGTTTCCAAACTGGCATTTTAGAGCCTGTGGGTACAGTTAGCTTAAAGTAATCAAGATAAATGTTAGATTTAGGAATGCTAGTCCTATCCAAATTGCATGTTAACTAAAAATACTCTTTGGGTAAGCGCTATTGAATGCAAATAATATTAAAGAACTGAACCATCCTGTGCATACAATTTAGGAGATGTTCAAGATCAGGAAGAAGAGGGAATAAACAAGAAAGCTATTGATATGTTAAAGAATAAATCACTTATTTCTGTCAGATTTGTGACACAAGGTTTTGTAGTAAATAGGGACCAGTAGTTTTCCTCCAGCTGTTGTAACTTGGCTTAAATTTAAGGTTAATTTGTCAGCTGAAGTAGAGGCGTAAGATGAAGAAGACTGGTAATGTGTTTATACTACATGACAAAAAGTCTGTGTTCAGTTCTTGCCTTTGCTATAAATGTCCTGTTGGACTGTGGGCAAATCTCTTAAGCTTTGTGCACCTCAGCTCTCTGTCTTCTGCTTCATGTTTCATTTATCCTTTAGTTGCATATTGAGAGTTTGGGCTTTTCAGAACAGAGCCCAGTGTGTGTATACAATTTAGCACAATGGGCACTACATTGGATTAGTATACGTAGGTGTTTCTGAAATATAAATAGTAGCATATAATTTACAACAATCAGACCATAAAATGATATAAACTACAATGTTATGTCATTTTTATTTGTTTGGAAAAAATAAAAATTACTCTCCTGGCTTAATTTCTTTTGTGATAGTGTTGTCCTACAAGAAGCAATGTTATTTCCCTAAGAGATGCTGAAGTTCTCCCAGCTCCTCCCTGTTACCACTAAGATGACCTGCACTATTCGGGGCCATGATCTCAGATGCAGTGCTCCGTTGTTTTACCTCACTGTGAGCCTAATCGAGATCACAGGCCAAAGTGTGTATTTTGCTTTACAGTATTTGGTGTGATCAATATGCCATTTTGTCTTGTTTGAAATGCTTTTAAACATTAGGTACTGCTGTTATTTAAGGTGAATATTACGTGTTAGAAGTAATTACTATCATGTGTGGAGCTGTGAAACATGATTTTATTTTTATATGTGCATTGGACAACATTTTTACAGTTCTATAAGTTCTGCTTTCAGGGAAGATTTGTTAGGACTCATGGTTGTCCATTGCCATAATTCTTTATATCTCAAATAAGCCTGTTTAGATGGAAAATACGTGTTTAGATCTTGGGATATGGAAATACCAGAAACAGTGTTGAAGCTTCTTCAATTTCAACAAAACCTATGTCTGGAAGAACCAGTGGCACTGAGTTTCCGTAGGATGTTTGGGTTGTGCATCTTCTTCCCGGTCCCTGTATGGCAGGATTGAACCAATGTACTGTTGTTTAGTCATGCCTTGAAATGGAAACAAAAATGTCCCTTTGTCATTTGTAAGACTGCCCATCTCCATTTTCTTTCAAATTGGTTGCTTGAAGAAGACCTATGAAACTGAATAATCCTGATTACACTTCAGAAGCACCACAGGGTAAGTTCAGATGAAATAATTAAAGAATGCCATCTTGTCATCATTTTAATATTTTTGATACAATAGTAAAATTATATTTGTTTATCGGTGCTGACATAATGCTGTTGTGCATTAACTCTGACCACATGAGGATGTATTTAAAGTTCATCTTTATCACATAGGGTTTCAATTTCAATATGATGCAGCTTCCAAATCAGTCAGAAAGTATGGAAAAATTTACTCACTGTGTAGAATTCATCTATTAATTTGAACTGCAATACGAGTCTGTGTAGATTATTTTAATCTCCATGTTACAAGTAGTTCTCTGTGGTGGAGTAAGATGACATTTTATGATCTGCCAAAGTTGTTTGCTTTTTTTGACACAGATACATGGCATTACTAAGGTTAAGTGAAAGGAACCTGAGAGAATTAAATATGAAAAACTTATTTAAGGCAGAGGGAAGAATGCTCTTAGTATATGTAAAATGACAGCCACCCATCACTGGTAGTCAGAAACTGCAATAGATGGACTTCTTTTTTCTTTCTAGAGTCCTTGCAAAATAGTCCTGGAACTGTCCCAGACTATTCAGGAAATCTCTTTAAGGCAAGAAGTATCAAAATGTATTGCGAATCTTGCACCACTTTTCAAGCTGTCACATTAAGCATCGCTAAGATATAGAGAGGGAATTTCCAAATATCCTCATTGTTAGCCTGTGTCAGCCTCTCTGATTGTTGACTTGAAGTTTTACCAATGATATCTGTAGGCAAGCCTGACAAAGAGCTCTGAATGCTTCCTTTTCATCTTATACAGCCAACCTATAGATGATCCCAGTGCTAGTGGGTCATGAATATATATTCAGCCCTGGGAATACATACAAAAAAAAGCATTGCATAATGCATAAGGCTTCACATCAGTAGAACTCTTGAATGTTAGTTTAAGCACAAGATTTTTTTTTTTTTTTTTTTACTAGTACATGAATAGACATTTATGGGGGTTGCAATATCGGGGCTGTAGTTATTTGGCCAGCAGTATGCACCTGCACTAATGCAGAACTAAAGTGTGATTTGAAGCTAGAATTGGAAAACTTAGTCTCTGGCTTTTATACCTGTGTATTAATCTGAGACATATAAATTCCTCATTTGTAAGTTCATGCAGATACAAGGACAGCTAAATAATCTCTCCGGAAAAAGTTGCAGGTATATAAAGGTACTTAGCAATATTCCATGAAAATATAGGAATAAAACACAACTGAGCTAATACAGCTTGAAATTGTAGGTCTTCAAGGTTTGCCTGAAAGTTCTCATTGAACTTGATGAAGGGATTCTCATTGCATTACCTAGGACTTGTGTTTGTGTGTAAGTGTACAACAATATTTTAGAAGTGTAAAATATGAATAATTGTCAAAGCAGCACATGAAAATACAGCAAACAGTCTAAAAAGCTGATGAACAAAAGGGGATCCTCCACAGATTCTTTGTTTTGTGTTACAGTGCTGGGAGTTTGGAAGATAATAGTAGGTGAGATATAATTAAAGGCCTTTTCAATTTAGAGCTCCAAAGTTTGAGGTCTGCACGATATGTTATCGATCAATTAGCCCGGATTTTGTTACATGCCCTGTGCAGCCCAACAGCTTCTGAAGAGTACTAATTTAAATGCTATGGAATAAAACAATGCAATATTGATTTGATGTATATCCTATTCGATTTGAAGATGGAGAGCAATGGTAGCCTCGGGTCTTTTTCCTGGATTCCTGTGGCCAGCACATGGCATGTCCCATCCATGAAGCAGTCATTGAAATCAACAAAGTTTCACGGGCAGAACAAGCACAGGGTCTGCAGTGCTGCTCCCCAAGGGTCTTCCTGGCTTTCAGCAGACCGGCACTCCGTTCTGCCATTTGAGTAGACATTACCAGTGAGGAAAAAAATTCCATTCTCAGTTAAACTTGTGTAAACTAATTGACATCATTCAGGCTAAAGGGGATTTAACTGCAGGCAGAACTTGGCAAAAATGGGAAAATTATATGGGAAATAGTAAGTTTTGAGCTTGGGAATAACTGATCAGGCCTTATGAGCATTTGATGGGTGATTTTCATTCATCAGTCCCCTTTTTCTCCCTTCTAAAGTTTGCTTATGATGACTTGTGGATTTTATTTTTTTTTTGTTTGGTTCAAAATATTTCTTCCCTCAACTGTTTTGTTTGGTTAATTTTTGTTTTTTTTTTAATCAAACCACACTGCAAAAGTTCCCTGCAGAGTGGAGTGGGAGTGTTCAAATGCACTCAGTGCTCAGAACAGGTTTTGGACAGTACTTTGTTGAACTGTATGTAGCAGGGATGCTCATGCAGATAACATTCAGGTGCCAATGCAGTTGTGCAGGTGTGAAAAATATATCTGTGGTATAGAAGTGGCTCAAACCAGCTGTTCTTTGATAAGGTGTTTACAGATCCTCCTTTTGCATTTAATGCCATGTACTATCACTAAGGAGATGCAAAAGGTTGTCGCCTGCAGTTACAATGGCACTAATGCTCATGGGACTGAGATGATTAACGTTGACTGAAGTGAGTCAATGGACTGGATAGCGAAGGGCTTCTCTGTTTTTCTCTGTGAGAGGTACAATAATAATTTGCTTTTTATTTTTACTTTGTGGGAAACCTCCAGCTCCTGAGTAGGTGTCGTTACTGGCACAGGTCTTCTCACGTTGCATCATGGGCTGTTTCCATCAGTAGAGTGGGATTTTCAGCATTTTCATTCATGAAGTAGGGGTCTGCAAACCTGTAGATGTTTGTAAGCAATGTTTCATGCTGCCTTGAAGCGTGCAAGTGAGCGCTCAAAGTACACTATAGCAATTCAACAGGCTTAGTGTGAAATTTTGCGTGATTTACGTGAAATAAGATACAGGAGGTCTTGAGCAGAGAGGCAGTGTTGAATAACAGAAAAGTCTGTGTGAAATGTAGCCAAACAGCTTTAAAGTGCTTTAGGGGAACGAAGGAGGTTGTCAGCAATGGAAGGAGTTGGGAGGTTTTAATCATTTAGAAATGTGGGTGGGACTGTCATCACCAGCCACCACTGACCATAAAAGCCCATTCCTGCAGCCCTTAGGCAAGGCTTTCCTTGCCTGAAATAGTTGTATAATCACACCTAAAACGTCCCAGCAGTGTTAATGTCTGGCAGGTCATTTCACAAAGCAGCTTTTGGTTATAACTATGTAAGCATCTTTGAGCTCTCAATAACTAAACATTATTATTAGCTGGTGGTTAGGAGCTTATATCTTGTGTTGCCTATCCACAGATGAGACCGAATGTATTTACATTTCAGCACAGAGGCAAATTATATTGAGATGCTTTGGTAAGCATTTATAGATAGGCTAACAGCTCCCATGCAATAAAGAACCACATAAAAAGGCTGTTTCTTGACATGGCCCACACAGTTATGTTTGATGAACCTGAAAATGTTTTGTACAGAGAGATCTTGTAATGTTTTGTCTAATTGTCAGAAAATACTAATGATATATCCAAGTTGCTGTTGTTTTCCAAAACACAGTGGTAATAATGAACAAGGAATTAAATTTCCCCAGAATCTTGCAGAATGATGTAATATGTTTAAATATGTAAACTGTGTAAGTGGCTCTCTGAATGATTTGAAGGAAGTCTGTAAAAAGAAATCGAATGTTACCCTCACTTCCATGCGGTGAGGGTCCTGCTCAGTGTTTGGGTGTGCTCAGGGTGGTCACCAGTGCCCATGGGATGTCCCTGGCTGGTGCCTAGTCTCCTCTCTCCATTTCTGAAAAGGTTACACTGAGGCAGAGACCATGCCAGCTGATGGCTCTTGAGTCTCCGTCATCCACAGGCTGGCTGAGAGGGTGATTTATGTTGTTAAATGGCAGTTTAGTGCTGGTTAGAGAGCTGGAGGCTGAAGTCATTTATTTATGCATGGAGCCATCCTGCACAGAGCAGTGCAGTGTCTGGCCCCACGTGAGGAAGCACCCAAGGCCACCTGCATGGGACCTAGCAGTCCTAGGCGTCCTGGTGACTTTCTGACATGGACGTGCCTAGAGGAACTGGCCAGAGGCCACTAACCCTTCTCCTGTCCACCCGTGGTTCCCGGGCTGAGCTGGGAGGGTATTTGCTGGTGGTCTCTTAGGATGGGTGACTCACGCAGCCCTGAGCCACAGCCACGCTGCCAACTGCCGAAGTGCCTTGTAGGAGGGTGGCTGCGGGAATGCTGGAGTTTTCCATTCACATATTTCCAGCATATATGTGAATGGCATAGGAGGTATCTCCCAAATGAGAGCAAAAAGTAAGGGGATTTGGGAGTCTGGAAAACATGGATGCTATAGTACAACCTTAAGGCAGCACAGGGATTTTGCTCCCAGGAGACCTAAAATAGACTTGAACTGGTAGCATGGAAGTGACTGTGCACTGTTCCAAATGCCCTGAATTGTCCCACTCTGCCTGAGGAATTGCTATAATATATATTGGTGTTTGTCATAGCTGCTGGTAAACAGTTTCCTAAGGCAGGGACAGACTGGCAGAACAGTTAATTTATGGGTTGCTTTTTTTTCTTTGTCCAGTCCATATTCTGCTTCTCATGCACAACAAAGATACTTAGTCAGGCTGGATTACCAAACTGCCACTGATGTTATCAGGAGTGATGATGTAGCATTTATTTATACCCACCCATTAGGAAGTGATGGACAGTGATGCTGCTGGCAATCCGCACCCACTATTATTTAAAGGAGCTATTCACAATTTCATGCAATCGTGGCTTCTTGTTGTTGTCTCAGAAAGCAATTAAGAGTTTAATTAAAATCAGCACTGTCTTTATTGGCTACAACTGTAAATATCCTAAAATGATCAGACATGTGTCTGCAGCCTTTGGAATTGTGAATAGTGAACAGTTGCCAAACGCTGAAATGAAGGAAAGTGTTGGCATGCATTTAAAACCCATATAAATGCTAAATTAAATCTTGTAGATTGGATAATAATCTCCATATTTTTTAAAAACTATTTTAAGTATATCTGTCTCAAAATAAAGCAAGAAGGCAAAGGGAACAACATATACTTTAGACAGAACAACATTACTCATCAGACTTTTAACTTTAATGATCACAAGGCTTTTAAAAGACTCTCTGTGCAATACTGTAATGTAGACCATATTTTCATCTGAATATTTAGGACAAATAGAGTCAGTTGCTACAAGGCAGAATTAAGCCTCCAAGAAGAAGCTTTTGAGAGGCACAGGGACAACACCACGGTGGGGAGAAGCTGGTCGCTTCTTGTGTAGTTCTCTTCTCCTCCCCATTACACTGGAGTCCTGACTTGAAGCTCAGTAGATTACAAAGACTGTGTTCACTTTTTAAAAGTGTAATAGATTTTTGTTGAATTCATATTTCTTCTATTTTAATTTACGTCTAATTTAAGAAGGTTTTGGCATATAGTATAGGCAAAGAGTGTTGTTCAGGAGAAACACTGGTTTGAGGAGGAAAGTCTACCAGCATGGCCTGGGGCTAAGTGAGTGCAGATGTATAGATTTAAACTAACGTGGATATATGTCGGAAAACTTCCCCTATTTTCCTCATTAAAGGTTAAATCACAGGCTCAGTAGCTAACCTCTCCTTGATTAAAGGAAGCTGTAGAGCCAAGGAATGTCTGCGTTCATGAGGTGCCAGGCTGTCAGCAAAATGGAGGAAGGAATCAAAGACAGTGTAAAAAAAAATATTCTTTTTAAATGTGCATTCCCTTTTACATCCTTGAGTCTGATAGACTCACCAGGCCTGCAGGAAAGGAGTGTCCTTCACTTTCAAACAGCATCTCAGTGTCACACAATGGATTTCACCCAGGATGTCGTAAAAGCCCTTATGGTCCATGTCGTGGGATTTAAAGCTGTGGGTTGCTTGAATGTTTGCCTTGTTTGTTGTGTTTTTTTGCATGTGAAAAGGAAACCTCAGAAATGTGCATAATTACTAATATTAAACAGTCAGTGTGCGGTAAAAATAACATTAGATCTTGGTGGAGTTATAGCTGCAGAGCTGTTCTTGCTGGTAACAGCCACACACTCAGCTGCTCCACCAGATTACGTCTGCCAAGAGCCCAGATATTCTGTATGTACATAGAGACTGTTGCTGTGGACAGAGCTGTTGTTAAAAAGGCACAGAAATCATGCTTTCTGGTTTTTCCGTTCCACCCTGAAATTGCCCTCCCAGTGCCCATTGCAGAAGTTGGTTGGTTGAGAGGTCAGAGGCACAGAGAGGAAAGAGTTTGTATTTTCTTTTCTGTATTTGGGTGCTCTGCTCAGGGCTAGCGGTTGATTGCAGCACAATAGTGCTGTTTTCTCTATGTTAGAAGGTAATTTTTTTAATAAAATATGTGACTTGAATACACAGAGAAGTCCAGATTTCCTTCTGTTGCTGAGGCAAGCATTCTTCATGTGTAGCCCTATTCTTCTGGCCTGCTTTTGTTAATTATTATCCCAAAAATTTCTAAACAGGCCAAAAACCTCATCTCTCAGAAACGAGAAAGTAGCAACAGTTCTTTTGGTCAGTGATGCACAGGAGGAAACATGAACAAAAATTCTTTACCTGAAATTTGGGAAATGTAGAGGTGCATGTTTTGAAACACATGTAATATATGTGGCAGAGAGCAAAAGAAAAAGTGGATTTTAAAGGAATTCAAAATCTAAATCTTAGTTTTGCAGTTTGGACTGAACACTGGTGAATTTTATTCCCAGAGAAGTGTTGCAAGTGACAGGCAATACATTTGGTTAAGCATAAACTTGATAAGCATCAATAGTGTCTTGGTACCAGGATAAAAGCAGTAGTAGTAACAGAATAAGATGTCAAATAATGGAAAACTTAAAAAATATCTTAAGAGTTCTGCGCTTATGAACCTCTGTTTCTCATCTTATCAGTAAAAAGATATCACCAGACACAAGGTGGTTTAACTGTGCAAGGTTTCACCTTTGTGGCATATGATACGGATCATTTAATAAACGTAGTTAGCTGGAAGCCCTATGCAATATTGTGAACTTCAGGCTTTCAAAAATTTTGAGCTGAAAACACCAATGCCTTAAAAATGAGATTTGCAAACAGTATACATTTTCTTGCTTTTTGTATGTGTATTCTGGACTTTAAACCTCTAGAGTCTGCCCTTTTAAAGTTTAAATTGATAAACAAGTTTCAAGGAAAGTTTCAGGAGGCTTGTGGTAAAATCAGAAGCAATCCAATCTGTTTAATGTATGTTAAGTCCAGTATGAATAGTAATACAGAATTGGAGTTTTAAATCATTTTCTCTTATGTGTAATGTATGTACTTCCAGATGAGACACAAATGGGACTTGTTGATATTCATCCAACACAACACACTGATCATAAGTTAATCGTATGCAGTAATACTTCACAGATTTTATTGAGATAAAATTTTGGCGTTTGGAAACAAATTAGTCTGGCTTATTTGAACACATTCATATAGACACTCTGGGAACCTGCAGAGCTCTGGGCGTTTTCCATTTCTTGTAAGATCTCCAAGGCCAAATTAGAGCAAAATGCATCATTAAAAGGCCATACAGCTGCCACAATTGTCTCTCACCAACCTGTAATTACAAACAGTTCCCACCGATTTGCCCCACTGACCTCCAGTGAAGGCAAATGAGCTTTTATTTGGCACTGTGTTGCAAATTGTCCTTCATGTTTCTTGTTGTACGTTGAACTTTTCATTCTTTCCACTTTGTTTCCTTGTTTTTTTGGGAATCACGAGTTTTTAGTATTTGCCTAAAAGTTATAAAAACAGGAGAAAGAAAAATTTAAAACTAAAGAGGGAATGTGTTGGCAGGAAAAATCCATTTGAAGCTACTGGGGAGTTCCTACTGTCACTTGAAATGGCTGTTGTGGGGGAGGATAATACAAAGGCCTGGATTTTTAAATGTGATTAAGAAAAACAAGCAGTGTTTCTTATCCTTGAGCTGGTTACAATCTAATCCAAGCAGCTCAGTGTAAAAGTGCATTTTTGGCCTTAATTGATATTTTTAATAATGTTAGTGCACAGTCTGAAACGATCACATTTTGCTTTGACAGCGTAAAGCATTGTGTAAGTTTTCATCCGTACCACTGAACTATAAACATTGCCTTAGCCAGCCCACCAGAGCTTGAACGTTTGAACTGGGAGCCGTCTTGCCACAAGGGTGGGAAGGGAGGTATTTTTTCTTGCCGAGAGCAGAGTTGTCAGTGGTGGTTTGGGGGGACATCAGCAGGGGCTGGTTGCAAGAGTTTTAGATTATATGGGTCTGACCCCATGAACTGTCTGGCCTGAATTTGCAGGTGAACAAAAGAAGTGGGGTGTGTGAGAAAGCCAGGTAGGACTAGACCCCGAGTTAACTGCCTGTCTGTGGTGCAATTTCAGTATTAACCGTGAAGAGAGAAATTCTTTAAGTACTGATGGATGCTAAAGCTTCTGCACAATGCCTATCACAATATATCCTCCCTGGTTATTTGCTTTAAGACTGTTAAGTCCATCTTATTTCTTTTTAAGTCTGAGGCTGAAGTGTTTGTTGGAATTCCTATCTGTGAGCTGTGCCTCCACTACTGGGGGGGTTATTCCTCCTGGCCCTGGAGCACGCTCACCCCCAGCCAAACAGGACTTTTGCCAGAGGGTGCTTCCCTCTTACTCAGAGTCACACTGCCCTGTGCTTAGAGTGGCAACAACAAAAAAGAAGGATCTTGAAGAAAAAGCGAATCCTTATTTTTCTTATCCATGGTGCAAATCAAGGCTTTGTCCTCTTGTTGGTGTCCGCAGGGTGTGGGGAGCAGGTGGTGCTTAGGGAAGCTGCTGTGGGTGCTGGGAGCCGTCCAAGCTTCTTCTCTGGGTTTAGATGCTCTTGGAAAGCTTCGGATAGCAGAGCATTGCCCCCAGACTGCTACCCCAATGCAGTGAACCTGTCTGCACTGGACCTGGATAAAATGATGACATAGGTAATAATACAATATATTATAGAGAGATTTGTAGACTTTCTGCAGCAATTTCCATCACTTGAGTTCAACTCTTCCATTTCAGTACTTTGGCACCTCAGCTTCTGCCCTGTCCCCAAACCCAGGAGCAGAGGGCGAAATCTACAGGAGGGAAAAACTACAGCTTTTCCAAGCAGCAGCTATGGTTTGATTTAGAGTTGAGGGGAGAAAAGCTCACCAGGAAAACAAAACCAAAAGAAACAAAAGCAGAATACAACAACATAAAAAAAAAAAAAAAGAGTGCCCAGGAAGGAAAGATAATTTTCTGTTTGCTTTCGAATTAAAAAAAAAAAATCAAAATTTCATAATGCTATAAAACCGTATCAGTTTTATCTTACTCAACCCATTTTGTTTAGTAGGACAAGTTTTTCCTTGTGTTCACTTAAACTAATGCATTTTTTATTTTGGTGTGCTTAGTGTTTAAGGGGGTGCAGGATAATGTTGGTGAAAGCCAAGCACCATAATGCAAACATTGCAGGCTCCCCGCACCATGATTCAGTAAGGGCCAGTCTCTGAGCCATTTAGGACATTTGTAACTCCTGCTAAAGTAATTCAAAGTTCTGCCATCCAGGAACTTCCACCTATATTGTTTTTCTTTTAAATCTATTTGCAGTGTATCTGTCTTTGTCCTTTTAAAATAAATTTCTCAATACTTCTCTTTGTTTTCAGAAGCATGAGATCATTGTTTTTGATGGTTAAGAGTTTCAAAAGAAAAAAAACACAGTAATTTGCTTCATATAGTTTGTTTAAAGAAATGAGCAATGACATTCTTTCTATTATTACTGCTTCATCCGAAATCCATAGATCTCTTTTACAGTCTTTGCTGGCCTAAAATTACAAATAGCATTTTAAAGTTAGTTTGCCTGTGGGAAAAGAAAACTTGGGACAAGCTGGCTGTGCAATCATCAGGCCAAACCTACAGCATCAGATGAAAGAGCTGAGAGCAAGCACTGGTAAGCAGAAGGGACACAAATAAGACACCATTGGGGTGGGAAGGTGTGAAATGGATTAAGCTTCAGAGCTGCTACTCATGAGAGTAAATGGGAAATGAGATGTGGAAATGTCATACCTATGTGTCTGTATGAATGCAAATGAAGTTCATCTTGACCCTGAGAGCCAACGTTGACATGAGAGAGCACATCCACACGCGTCCAAGGCTGATCTACACAGGGGAGAGCACTGGGCTATTACCAGCCTGTCCCCTTGCATCCTTTTCCACCTCTGTGAGAGGAGAGGAGCTGTGCTCATGGTTGCCCCCATCACGAGAAAACTTGGAGCTCTGAGTGCTGAGCTACCTGGGACTTTAAGAAAAGAAATAGCTTAGATACATGTGTTTACATCCAGGGGCTGCTACTGTGCATGTCCTCCTTTTGCCTCCTTCCAATGCTGTGAAGCACAAGGTTGCTCTGAGTTTCCTCTTGGTTCATCAGTCTCAGTGTACAAGTGCTTCAATTCATTCAAAATACGAAGTCAGGAATCTCTCTGGACCAGTTCCTCCTTGTTCAGTTAGGTATATAGTAAAACAAGGAAAAATTGATACTACCATGTGAAACACTGTGCTCACTGTGTCTGCTGACTTTGCATCACCAGCCAGCTGGCTCTTCAAGAAGAATTTTAGTCCCCTCTGAAACCTGTGAAACACTTCGCAGGTTCACACAGCCTCAGTAGCCAGATCTTGCCAAGGTTGGCTGGGATCCACGCCACCTTGCATGTGTGTAGTTCAGCATGCCAGACTCCTGAACGGTGTATTTAGAGCTAGTTGATGTTTGTGTATTTACCAAACAAACCTTGTCTGATTATCTTAGTTCACATCCTCTTTGTGTATCACCATCAAATGACAAATTAATCTCTCCTTAGTTTCCATGACACATCTGCTCTGGGATGGGGAGCACAGACAACTGTACACAAACTCAAGGTCTGGTGTCCAGCTAAAAACTGTCTTCACACAATCTTCCTGTGTCTGTCTTGCTATCTTCTATACCAGTGAAGGATTCTACCTACTGTCTGGTAAAGTCCATACTGATGGATCAGGGGCAACATGACCATGATTTTGACTGCACAAGACCTAATCCATTGCACCAGATCCTGATTTATTTCTTTGCAATTTCCAGTTCATCAGTGAGGATCGGTTCCCTGAAGATACCCTTTAAGACATGGCTTTCCAGAGGGCAAGACAACCTGGCCAGCCCATCTGAGCAGGAAGTTTATTGGCAAATATGAATCAACTCTAAGTAATACAAGCAATATTCAAACAGGAACGTTCCTACTTGTAGTGGGTTGACCTTGGCTGGATGCCAGGTCCCACCAAGCTATTCTATCACTCCTACCTCCTCAACTGGACAGGATGAGAAAAAACATGATGAGAGACTTGTGGGTCGAGATAAGGACAGGAAGATCACTCAGCAATTACCATCAAGGGCAAAACAGACTTGACTTGTGGAAATTAATATAATTTATTGCCAGTCAAAATCAGAGTAGGGTAATGAAAAATAAGACCAAATCTTAAAATACCTTCACCCCCACCCCTCCCTTCTTCCCCAACTCAACTTCATTCATGATTTCTATACCTCCTTCCCACCTTGAGCAGCAGAGGGGAATGGGGGTTGCTGTCAGTTCATCACGTGTTTTCTCTGCTGCTCCTTCCTCCTCACACTCTTCCCCTGCTCCAGCATGGAGTCCCTCCCATGGGAGACAGCCCTCCACGAACTTCTCCACCGTGAGTCATCCCCTGGGCTGCAGTTCTTTCAAGAACTGCTCCAGTGTGGGTCCTTTCCACGTGTCCTTTCCACAGGGTGCAGTCCTTCAGGAACAGACTGCTCCAGTGTGCATCCCCCACATGGTCACAAGTCCTGCCAGCAAACCTGCTCTAGTGTGGGCTCCTGCCTCCATGAGGTCACAGGTCCTGCCAGAAGCCTGCTCCAGCGTGGGGTCTCCAGGGGGTCACAGCCCCTTTGAGTGCTTCCCTCTGCTTTGGCATGGGGTCCTCCCTGGGCAGCAGGTGGGTATCTGCTCCACCGTGGACCTCCATGGGTGCAGGGCAGAGCTGCCTCACCATGGGCTACACCATGGGCTGCAGGGGAATCTCTGCTCTGGCACCTGAAGCACCTCCTCGCCCTCCTTTTTCACTTACCTTGGTGTCCGCAGAGTTGTTCCTCTCACAGATTCTCACTCCTCTCTTCTGGCTGCTGTTGCACAGCATTTTTTTTCCCCCCTTCTTAAATATGTTATGCCAGAGGTGCTACCACTGTTGCTGATGGGCTCGGCCTTGGTCAATGGTTGGTCCAATTTGGAGCCAGCTGGCATTGGCTTCATCGGACATAGGAGAAGCTTCTGGCAGCTTCTCACAGAAGCCATCCCTTTAGTCCCCCTGCTACCAAAATATTGCCACACAAACCCAATACACTACTTGGACCTGTCTACCAGCAAGGAAACAGAAAATATTATTCTGTTCTGGGATGACCAGGGCAAATCTGGGACTCGGAGCTCTTATATGCACACCATCACAGCCCAGGGATCTTCAAGAAAATGAGAAATTTTGACTAAAATGGCTTTCACAGCCCTAACAGTTAAGACATTTTAGTTCTTCAACCTTTGATATTTGCACTCTAGTTTCTTATCATCATGCTCTTAATCCTGGATTTAATCTTTCAGAGGTAGGGCCAGATTCTGCACCTTCCATCTCACCAAATGGATGTTGAATGGCTTTTTTGGAAGTAGGAGCTCACATAAATTTTCAAGACATCCTCACCAGCAGCAGAAAAGGCTCAATTATAAATACTTACCTGGCAAGGTAGGAAAGGATTTCAGTTTGGCTCACTGACATTTTCTGTCTCTATTCAAAGCCCAGAGCCAAGGTATTTTGAGCCTGCCAGTGCTGAAGAAGTCAGGCCCCCCAACAAGATCACCATAAGTTCTATTTTAGAAATAGTCTGGTTTTGACTTCTGCAACGATAAGAGTTTAAAATATTTAAGAAAGAAACATGGGTCTTCCAGGACCCATAACTCAGTCTTGACAGGGCTTCTGAGACAAATTTTGCAAGTGGTATCCCTCATTCTTTCCATTCCACTAATAGGTGAATGGGAAAGCTACAGAGTTTTAACAGCAGGGCTCCTTTCCAGTCTTTTATATGCATATATCGCACAGATGCCTCCCAGATATCTATCAAAAGTGATCTTAGAATTCTGTCCCAACTGGCCAATATATCCATCAATATTCTTTCCAGATCTTGAAGAAACACAGAAAAGCTGAGCTTACAGGACATTTGGGTACAGTGGGCTTTATACAGACATGTATTTTAGATCTACTCCTTGGCGTTTTGCACCTTCTGCAAAAATAATAATTGAAAAAGCCTATCTATATGAGTATAAGGTAAACTAAGCCCAGCTCAAGCTTGCATTTTGGAGATACCCACTTCACCAGACAGCTTGTGGCACATGTAGAGCTCTGCACAGGCTGCTCAGAGGACCAACACTTCCCAGGGTGCGTGTCTTCTATTCCAAGGATGCTCATGACTGCAAAGCCCTTGCTCTGTCTGCAGTGGGTTGTCAGAAATATCAAAGCTAACATGGGTACTAAAGCAGCCTCACTGCAGCAGGGTGGAGTTCCTAGCAGGCTCCTTTCTCAGGAGAATGTAGGTGAATTCTGAGTAGTCACAGCTTTAGTGGCTCTGGTACTCATACCATCTCATCTGCACTGTAGAAATGTTCTGTGACTTCTTTAGACTGTTTGTCTACAAGGTTGTAATAATCAGACACAAAAGCAAATGGAATCCTGATAAGCCATAGCGAGCGTGCAGGTAAACAACCATTAAGATTTACTTTGGTAAATTGTCAGTTTCATCATTTTCTGTTTGTGGAGTGTATGAGTCATGATGGAACTTATCTAAACTATTCACTAGTATATTGAAGAGTCCTTCTCTGGTCTACAGATCATGATATTGAAATTGTCCCACAATCAAATTTATTTCAAGTTATTAATTCCTCAGTGTCCTCTTTTGCTGGCAACTGCAAAGAAATGCAGACAAGAATTGTTGAAAGTTAATATATGCCTTTGCGATGGTTCAAATTAACAGTTAGGAGTTCATGGGGGGCTTGAGGTGTTTTTTTGGGGTTTTTTTTGTTTGTTTTTTTTTTTTACTCTATCCAAGGAGCATGCTTGCTTAGTGCATTTCAACTATAATCTGTGATAAAAATGAAGACTGTTTTCTTGACTCAGGATCAGCTATGGTAAACTTCAACAATGTGTGTGTGTGTGTGCATGAGAAAATGAAAGAAAAAGGAAATTTTAAGAGAAGGACTTAATGAGTGGAGAGCTATGAGCTGTGTTGGTTACAGTACAGTAATCCTTCTTCAGACAGAAGTGGCGAAGACTGGTGAAAGGTAGTTTGTTGAAGAAAAAGACACTGAAGTTACTGAAAACATCCAGCAAGTGGGTAGCTTCTTTGTTCGTGGTGATGCATTTCCCTAAATCAGTTTGCTTAGAGTGAGCTGTCTGATTGACAATTTTGCTCACTGTTTGTGTGAGAAGGGGGGATATTTAATTTGTGTCATCAGAGGTAAGATAATGCTAAATCAAGGTGACTGTGCTGACTGATGGGGATGCTTAGTCACAACCAGGCACTCCTGGAGGCTGTGTCTATGATCTATCAGTACATTTGTTTTCTTACAAATAATAAGGGAACAAGAGAACCTCTACAGAAGCCTTGATTAGATATTATTTTCTCTCCTAATGCCTTAAGGTTCATCTGATCCTTCATAAGAACTTGTGTCTACTTACTGTATTTAATTTAGTGGAATACTTTAAGCCATTCAAGTTATCCAAAGGTAGTACAGAAGGACTGATAAAAAGCTGATATAAGTGTCTCCTTCAGCAGCAAAATTTTCATATTTTACTGAGTCTTGGAAGAGAAATACATGCTGACACAGAGAGAAAACCCCGCTGGTATGCTGGATGCATTCATGGCAATTAGTCAAGGAGCTATCAGCAGGAATTCTTGCATTTCTTTTGTCTGTGGCATCTTGAGAATATCCTTTCCCAAAGTACAATAAACTTCAGGAGGGAAAGAACACTACAGGGAAATTCCAGATATGAAATACAGTGTTTCTTCAGTGTTATGGTGAGGAGAGTATTGGGGTTTGTAAGAGCATGGAGGCTGCAGTACTAGAACAGACCAATAATCCTTTCAGTGCAAATTTCTGGGTGTTTCTTCTTGCTTTTACTATTCTTTTGCTTTTTCTGTGTTTTTAAAATTTATTTCATCCCTGTTTATTGAGAAGGAGGTGCGTATAAAACATGTTACAAAAGCAGTGGTGCTATTTTATTTCAGGGTGTTACATCTGTCATATAATTATCAACCTATTTGGTGGAACAGTTTCACAGCATGCTTTGTTTGCAGTAGCCTTTGAGATATTGAGGTTTCTATCAGCTTGTATGTCTACTTCTCCTTAATTATTGCAGTCTTATGCCACTGAAATTCATTGTAAGACTAACTTAATCTCACTGAAGCAGTATTTCACCTAACGTGTGTGTATGCAGAAAGATCTAATCATCTAGCCTGATAAGACACACAGTGAATACACTGACACAAGGTTAGGATTCATAAGAAAAGTCTCAAAAAGGCATTGTTGGTTTGGGTCAGAATTTGAACAATTTGAACTTTTTTGAACTGACATCCTTCCTCCCAAAAGCCACAAGTAAGTTTTCAAGGCCAAATGATTTGTCATGAAAAACTGCATCTGGCTCAGGGACTGCAGTCTGGGCTCCCCTGAGCCAGGACTGCTTTGGGGGCCACAATGCCAAAAAGAAAATATCCTCTGTTGTTGGACACTTTCAGGGGAGCAGGAGTGAAAGGGAATTTGTCTCTGGGGAGGGGGAATTTGCTGGAGAAGAGAGGAGGGGAGCAAATGAAGGAATTACAGGAAGAAAAAAACGTTAATCTGTGGGCCTTGTGATCTCCTTTGATGATGCATTTAGGGGTTCAGGACTGTAAAAGCTGTAGAAGGTTGATGGGTACCTGAGCATCCCTTGGTTTATACACAGATTGTGGTGTATCCCTTGGTTTATACACAGATTGTGGTGTAGCACTGTATCCAGACGCTCACAGAGCAAAAACCTTGTCCTTAGTTACTGTCCTCTGAAGACTTTGCTGCCGACTGAAACAGTATTTGGGTTCATTCCTCAGCATACTCTTTTGAAACCTCAATTAAGAAGAAGTTCAAGCAAAAGCTGTGTATGCAACCCCATGAAAAAGCCACTGTGGCCTTGAATCTTTCCTCCCTCTTCAGATGTTGCTGGGGACGCATTCTTTCAAATGCTGATATTGTGTTGCTTCCAGACTGAGCCATTTTAGGATTGTGGTTAAATATCATATTGTTGAAATTACTGCTGTTGATATTAAATTGGCTGGATGGTGACTCTTGCTTGGGGTTAGCACAAGAATAAATTCCTTCTCTAACGATTGCTTTCAGGTTCAGCGCCACTAACATTGTGCAGCAAATCTGTTCTGAATGTGCTTAACTAAACCTCTTGGCATTAACAGATGTGTTGCTTCCACTAGTGTACACAAAACAGATCTTGCAGAATTTCTTTGTTTTGGGAAATCTGGACTCTCAAAATCAAAGGGGTGAACGGAGTGTTTAGAATAGATTTATATATGTTTTAATTCTTGCCCTGTGGAAATACCGTACTGTCTCTTAGATGAGATACCTTTAGATTTATGTCCAATACCGTTGACAAGATGTCTCTTAAAATTTGACATCTCAGTACAGTGCCACATACTATTTCAATGTGGAATATTTTTCACTCATTTTATATTAATTTAAAACCTAGGTTTTTTGCTAGTGCCAGCAGAGAACCCCTAAAAAGTAGTACTTCTCTGCCAAAGTAAGCTTGGAGATACACAGGGGATAGAGCATGAGAAATGCAGTGCTCTGCTCTACTATTTCTCATTTGCTTTTTGGAAGCAACATTTCCATCTTGGTTCTTCTGTTTGGGTTGTCTGATGTATGTGGATGTTGCTGTGTGTTTGTTAAGCACTTGTAATTTTCACAACACTGTATGAGATGCAGGTATTGCAATAATCCCTTCTTCAGGGATTTCACAGCCTTGAAAATGGAAAAACAGGATAAGCACCCAAGTCAGTATGCAGATAAGTTGCCCAGCCTAACTCAAGTGGTCAGAGCAGCCCTATAGAAAATTTACATGTGTGAGTGGAAGGTATGTTCTGATCTTGGAAAAGAAATGAGCCTTTTGGAGAGGTCAGTATCAGTGGGGAACATGAACTTCGTGTACCAGTGTTTGGGTGAGGGGGAAGCTGTTGAAATATTTTTTTTTTTTTTTTTTTTTTTTTGTGTAGTAGCTGCAGAGCATGAGGTAGGGAGGCAGACTGAGGTGGGAGAGGTGGAACCTGTATATGCTGCAGTTTTTCAAGCACATGAAGTGAAAGAAAAGGTGGTAGGTAGGCTGGGCAACCCACAGTAGGTGGGCTGGTGGGGTATGCTCTTGTGATGCTCAAGGATGAGTTGTCCTTGATATGGTGGGTAGTGGGGAGGCCATGGCTCAGCTCGAGGACTGGGTAGCTGTGGTCAGCATTGCATGTTTGCTTTTAGCCATTGAGTTTAGCTCAAAGGGTCCTCTGAGGGGATTTGCAGTCTTGCACCTTCTAGCAAGAGGCCCTGTCTTCTGAACGGAGAAAGGCTGGATTGGAGAGGCTAATAAAGCAGAAAGTGGTTTATTTTGGTGATGACTTTCTGACTGTTGTTTAGACTACTGATACATAAACTCTCTCCTCTCTCTCTCCTGTCTTTTGTACCATCTCCTGCAATCTGCAGCATCCAAGTGACACTAGTTATGTTTATTTAAACAAACTTTTCTACCCCTCTAACAGCTTGTTTCAAGTCTCTCTTTTCTTATGTGAGCCATTATTAATCTGACTTGAAAGGGGAAAGAAACTTTAGAATTATTCCTGGTGCCTGTAGGGACAATGTGGGAGCCACTGTCTTAACAGACCCTTCTGGAGACTAATGCAAAGCAATAGCTTAACCGAGGAGAGTCAACATGTACTCTATGCACACAGAGCAATTTTGGAGTGTTATCTTGGTAGGGTAGATTGCTTCATGACAAAGGCTCTGCTAGAGGAGTTCACTGAGCATTAAAAAGTGTCAGATTTTTATTTATAATGTGAAACTGAGTAATTTGCTCCTTTCATTAACCTGTAAAAGTGCAATTGCCAGAGGTCTAACAAAATCAGCAGAGCTGAGGCCTCCCTAATAATTACAATCAGTTTCCAGCTTTAACTTATGAAAAAGAAACATGATAGTTTTATGTGCAAAGCCATTATTAACTGCGTAAGTATTTGTAATTAATTTTCTGCATTCTCCTAACAGTCTTTTGCCTTGGTCATTTGCATTATAAATCTTTTCTACAATGCCATGGGTTTAAATTTTTTAAATTGAATGTAATTAATGTATACATAAGTCCCTTTGTGTTGTAAACAAGGCTAGGAATCCTGACTGAATAACTAAACAGATCTTTTAATTCTTCTGTTGTTACTAGACTACTAAACACTGTCAAGAATTTTAACACCATCAACCCTAGTGATGGATCTGATATAAATTGCTAGACAAAAATCTTCTTAAAGCCTAAGTTTTCAGTTGTTTATATAGTCCTAGATAGCTATTTACAAAGCATAATCATCTCAGATAAACCTCTGGCATGTTTAGAAATACTTGGGATGTGCAAACTGTGACATCTCTATACAGAGCAGGAGAAGATGTAGAAAAGGCTTGCAAAATTTATTGATAATCAACTGAACACATCTAGTTTGTTTCTTAGCCCAGTTTCTGAAAGACCAATGCCATTGTGGTGGTTGAGAGATACTTCCAGTTCTCTGGATAATAATTTTTGAGCCCAGTGGGAAAAGGCTGAGTATGAATCGAGTTATATCATTATTAGACCGCAGAGAAGCCCTATTGTAAAGGGCGGTTCTGAAAGCCTGAGCTGTAGAGAAGGCTTTGGATCAAAATGTGTCTTACACCCCAGGGAACCCCTCCACAAGACAGAAACCCGTAAGAAATGGGCATTGTTAATGCTAGTGTTGATTGTATTTAATTAGAGCATGAGGCTGGGAAGCAGTAAATCTGTTTGTTGGTTGGGTTTTTTTTTCCCAACTCTGACCTTGACTTGCTTCAACTGCTTGGGTAATTTTTTTTACCCTCTTGGATAATCTTTAAAGGGATTAGAAAGTTTTTCTGTCTGTCCTACTCATGGCAATAACGTTATGCTTTACCTAGAGAAATGGCATTTAGCCTTTGTGTCATTCAGACCCACTTTTCAATACTGTGAGTGTGATATTCTCATTAATGGGGATGTTCCTGGAGACTGGCTTATTCAGCCAAATGAGAAGGGCAGTGTAACTGAACTTGGATACTTACAACTTATATCACCCTGCAGGAAGCTTCATCTAGCATTAGCATAAGGCCCTGTCAGAGTTTGGAAGGGCCAAAGAAATGCTTTTTTGTAGCATCATATTATTTCTAGGGAAGCATAAATATTAAGCCAGTGTTAAGGTTAGGGTGAAATCTTTCTGAGTCAAATCAGTGGAAGCTTTGACAATTGCTTTGGTAAACCCAAGCTTTTAACATATTGATTAATTAATGAGAGAAAATCATCACAAGGAAACTCAAGAAGCACACTTGCTGCCTTGGAAGTTCAAACTGAATTTACACTTCAATGAAAACAAGAGTGTGTTAAAAAGTTTGGAAATACCCACTGGAAATCAACAAACTATAAGCCTCTCCCTGACAGTGTTTTTCATCCATACTTCAGGCTGTTAACCTAACAGGAACTCATTGATAAGAACATAAAAGACCTATTGATAAATTGATGAGAGAAGTCATGAAAAACAGACAGAGCTGAGAAGACTCCCTTCCCAGCTGCATATCAATCTGCAGATACTTAGCAGCCTTCCAAGCAACCAATCTGAAAAGCTGTTTGCTTTTAGACATATCAGAATGGAGTTTTAGCAGCTGGAGCTTTCCTACACACCTTGTTCCTTGTATAATTTTTCACCTTGCTTTGTAAAAATACGTGGTTTTGGAATGGATTCCCAAGCAACCCAGATTGCTGCTGTATTAGACTGTCCTGTCTTCATTACTGCCTGTTGCTTTACCAGGCTCTGTATCAACCAGGCATTGTATTAGCAACAAAGTTACTTTTACCTTCTGAACACTGATGAAAATGTTCAGCGGCTTCAAGCGTAATAATAATTCCTGAAGAAACCTCTGCAAACACCCATCCCTCCTGTGCTATTCCCCTCTGCTAAATGTTTTTGAGATCTGTCAGTTAGCCAGGTCTGAATTCATTTAATGCACACTTTATTGGTACTCTATCATGCTAATTTTTAATACAAATGTTGTGCCATACTAAATCAAACATTTTAGAAAAAGATACGTGCACTATATCAATACAACCAGACTTCAGCAACCAAACTTACAACCTCATTAAAGAATGAAGTTGGGTTTGTTTGACAAGATATTTCAGCTATTGAGGTATGCTCTGAGATATTGACTGTATTCATCTTTATCAACTGCATTTTGTATTAACTTTTACATTCATCTGCCTGAGGTTGAGGTCAGGCTCTATAGTTGTCCTAACTGTCTGCTTGTAGTTTTTCAGTGTTGGCACAGCATTAATTCTCTGCTAAAGATTCCTCCCTGGCATAATTTGCAGGTCAGACTTCTTAGCTAGGTTTTAAGACCTTTGGGTGTTGCTGCTTTACAGTGTTGGTTTTTTTTTTTTTTTTTTAATAGATACTGCCTCACAATGTTTTCAGTTTTTCATTACCTGGAGAGGGGTTCATCTTTACAAGATGGGAATTCATTGTCCTACTTCTTTCAGGGCACAGTGCTTTTGACACTGGTAACAATTCAACTTCTGGTGTCTAGCAAAAAGTGCCTACATAATTGCTAGGATTATAATTGCTGGGATTTCTTTTTCTGTAGAAATTTATATCAAAATTTAAAGTACAGAAATACAGCTGAAGAAGAATAATTTACTGTAGGAAGTAGATGAGCACTCTGTTCTTACAGAATGCTCATATCTAAAATGAAAGTTCAACTTGGCTTCTGGAGCAGCGTGCTGAGTAGTTTTCCCTTTAAAGACTTTTCCTCCTTTTGCAGTGAAACCTTTTCATGTAGGGCTCTGCTTCCTTGAGAAGGTCTCATGCTGCTTAATGTCAGTAGATACACCCACGGCTAGTCAGGAGGTAGATGTCAGAAAGGCATCCTGCTGGGTTTGGATTCCTGAAGCAAGCTGGGTGCCCTGCATAAGGAGAGGAAAGGAGCCAGTCAGTAATTTTCTCTGGTTAAAATGGGACTTTGAATATAAAGGACCATACTCCCTCCCCCACGAGCCTAACTGAAATACTTATTTCTTTTGTTTAAAAAATGTAAACCACTATAATTTCATGTACTTGTGCATGGCATAAACTGAAGCTATCTGCTTGTTCATTATAAAGACCTGTATTATTGTGACTTGTATTATATTTGCTTCTGCTGTTTGAACTTTGATTATTACTGTGATCTGTAACACCATGGCTAGTAACTTGTGTTGCCTTCTGTCCTGTCCTGTCCTATCGTATCCTATACTATCCAGTATTTGTGTACTGTGCTCATCATATCCAGAGCTGACTGTCTTCCAGCAGTGCATTAGGCAATCTGAAGAAGAGCTGAAACACATGACAGCATTACCACAGATTAAGGAATCACTATGATTTAATGAACAACTGACTACCACAAATATGCAGTACTTCCAACCTTGATACAAAATGCTAATAATGAAATATGTACAGAAGCCTGGACATCTCTATTCAAGAAAGGTGCCAAGAAGGGCTACTAGGATGATGAAAAAACTGGAAAAGATATATATGGGATCTCATTAAAATGATGCTAAAAATGTGGCTTGTTTATTTTTCTAGAAGAATGAAGACTGAGGGTAGATTAGGTTTGTTTTCCTGTAAATGCAGAAGGAGATAATCTATTATTTCACCACTAAAAGAGATTGAAGTCCGTGTTCTTGTCTAATCCAGATTGTCCCAGAATATCAAGTCAAATTAGATTGGGTTAGTAGCTGGTCTTTGAACTTTTCTATGAGTTTTCTAGGAAATAGGAAGCTTGAACTTGATCATCATTTGTAAGAATATTGTGAAGTTCTTCAAAGATCCAGACAGATCCTTTCAAATCATGGCCAGTGTCCAGTGGACTGGAGAAGACATGTTGGGGTAATTTAGTTTCCTGTGGCTTGCAAGCATCCTGTAACTGCTTTTAATGATAGATGAAAGAAGATGGAGGGTCCTGAGGCCTACCGAGCACTAGGTAAGTGTACTGCATGTCTTGAATGGTGCACAGGCACGACTCTTGTTACAATCAGCCTGTACAGAAAGTGGGAGACGGGAAACCGTGGGTGGTTATCACCTAAGTGAGATGCAGATCCTGGGCTGTGGTGAGTCATCATGGACTGCTCCTCCCCTTCCTAGGCTGCTGGACCCTGGACCCAGGAGCTTGGTCTTCAGAGAGCATGGCTGGTGTTGCTTGGCAAAGGCTGCAGTTATGGCCAGTCCTCCTGTACTCCCTAAATCCCCATGGCTCCTACCACCACTGGGAACACAGCAAAATCTGGCACCAAAGTTTCAGTGAGAGCAGCTTTAGAGTGCTTTGGTCATCCAGTTGATCATCTGCCTTCCCCGTCAATGTTTTCTGACTAATCTAATTTGATAGCTTCAGGATGATCCTGGAAATATGCTTGGAAGACTTTTTTGTCTTTTTATTTTGTTCAAAGAGAAATAATTAATTCCCCTCCTGCTGAATTCAGTTCTGTTGCAACTTAATTTTTATGCCTCATTTTACCACTTGACAGGAAAATATGTTTGTGTAAGAACTGGCTTATTAAAGTGGGATAGCCCAATAAACCAGAAGTAAACCCATTGAATCCCAGTAATATCCTTGCCTAACAAAAGCCAAATCCCATGCAAGTGTCCTTGTTTATAATTCCAGATTACAAAAAAGTTGTGCCAGCCAGTGATGGGAAATAAACTCTTATTTTTCTTCTGATATTTGAGTTTGTGGGTAAAAGAAAAGAGGAAATATTCAGCTCTTTGAATAGGACTGCCATCCAACCCCAACCCTGAGGTAGAAGCCAGACGTCTGGATGCTGTCTGCGTGCCTATCCTGGAGGTCTGTGGGAGGGTAATTTCAGGGCAGAGATGATCCAAATTGTTGGGTGCCAGATAGCTGGATGCTGACCACAAATATTCAGTCACATTTGGATGACTGATGTTTGCGTTACTCTGGAGGTAGGTGTTTCTTTTTGTCTTTTCCTACTGCCAGGGCTTTGCATTTTTATGAACATCTCTGGTGAGGGGGAGGCAGAGTTGTTGAATACAGCAGGTCAGCAGCAATTCCATCATTTGGAGTAGTCTCAAGCTGTTTGGAGAGAATAACCTTCCTTTCTCCCTATTACATGCTAATACCACATTGGCTTATGAAAATCTTTCTTTGCTGAAGTATGTGGCTGGCATCTGCAAATCCTGGTATTGTATGGAGTTGGGCTGAATATTTCAGTAGCTCCAGAGTACTGTGTTCCCATAGCAATGGAGAAACCTTAGTACCTTGCACAGG
Source organism: Strix aluco (assembly GCF_031877795.1). Taxonomy (NCBI): domain Eukaryota; kingdom Metazoa; phylum Chordata; class Aves; order Strigiformes; family Strigidae; genus Strix; species Strix aluco. Next base: position 12,360,713 of record NC_133936.1, on the reverse strand, counting down.
CACTTGCATGATTCACAGTAAGGAAAGGCAAAAAAGAAAACTGGTAAATCCTACACAGTCCTAGTTCTTTGGGACAGTTTGTCATGTCTATTCCTTGCTGAGGGGGAAATGCTGATGCAGCAGCTGAAAAGAAAGAGGGCTGGTATGATTGCACATACCGGGGTGACAGTGCTTACCTGGATACGTGTTTAGTTTACTGGCTGTCCTGTCCACAGCTGACAACAGGTGGGGTTGTCCTATTTGTGTCTGATCACTACACCTTGCCTGAGGAGAAGGAATTTGGGGACAGCATTTTCTCTGTAGTGCCATTCTCGACTCAACCTTCCTTTTAATCAGTGCAGAGTAAAGAAACTATGCATTGCGAATACTGATGCACTGAGCTATTGAGCATACAGGCTGCAGAATTATGGTTTTGCCAGTTGTCAGGAGCAGCCACCTTTGGGAGAGGGTCTGACACAAATTGAGAGAGAGAAGTATCTGAGTATATTTTCTGTAAAATAATCTTCTATTATTTTTATAGGTTCTTTGCTTGATAAAACACAGAAGCAAAGAAGTAGGGAAAAAGGGAATCTGGATTGTATAGTCAGACTGTCTTCTTACGAACAATGGATTTTAACAGCTGGAGAGCCACCCAGACTTCTCCCTTAACAGCCTCTCTCTCTTTGGGAACAGAGGTTACAGCCATGTCACCTAAGTTTGGTGGCAGAAAAGTTTGCCTGGACAAGGACATCAAGGACTGGATGCCATCCAGTACCTGAAAGCATGTTGGGGAAATATGTGCCCTATCAGTAATGCAGGGGGGTTGTGCCAGGATATGTTACTCTAGCTTGCCAGACAAAAGCAACCATGACTTTGCATGTATGAATGTGCAAGAAGGAGCTTCAAGGGCTTCTAGACAGCACAACCCTTGAGACCACTATTGTAGCGACCTTTAAGAACTTTTGTGAAAACAAGGGTCAGGAATGACCCATGAATACTTACAGAAAAGTATACTATAAGTAAGGAGTTGTTTAATTGGTAGGAACAGACATATTAAGATCCCCTATCTGGAAGCTGAAGTCAGATAAATTGAAACAGGAAAGATGGCTATCACTTCAGCAATCAGGGTTGTACCATCTGCAGGAGCTTACCAGCAAATGTGAAAAGTTCTTAATTACCTGGAATATTTCAATTAAGATTAAGTATCCTTCTGAAGTAAATGATCTAATGTGGCCACAGCATGTAGCTTCTTTTCTCAAGAACTACTAGGAAGTTTCTGCAGCTTGTCTGAAGTGGCAGATCTAAATTCCTGTGCTTATGATAGTCTCTTCTTGCTTCAGAACACAGGTTTCTATGCTTTGATTATTTCTGTGGTTACCGAAGTAGTAAATTTAAAGGTGTTGATAAGGTGATTGATTGACACTAATTTCTGGACTTTGTACTTTTAGACCTAAAGAAGTCTCAGGATGAGTTTCTAAACACTTTTTGACTCGGGCATATTTATTATATATGTCTGAGCCAATGAAAAGAAAAAGCATGCTGAAGTAAGGTGCCTTGCTTAAGGTCACACAAGGAGGTCTGTGACATGACTGTGACTGGAAACCTATTTGGTTTTTTTTTTTTTTTTATTTTTTTTTTTTTAGCACTGAGGAGAGGCCATAGCATCTGTACTGATATATTCTCTCCAGTTAAATTAGCTTGGTAATACTGATACCTGATCTGGTGTTCTGGAGAATTAGAGACCTATACCCATTTCTAAGAAATAATGGGGAAAAAAAGCAAGACATGTCTCATTCATTTTGCAAGCCTCATTCATTTTGCATTGCATTCCTGAGCTGAAAGAAGGGTTTAGCTTGTGAATTTAAATCACTGTTAGCAGACACTCTTAGCTGGTTGGCTGAAAGAACCTTGACAGAAGTTGTAGTAAAAGCAGATGAGAGATGTTGATTATTTTTCACTTCATTTATGCAGGTCTACTGATGGATTCTGGCAAAGACAGACCAACAGAATCATCATGTGCTTGCCATTTTTTTATTTAATTATATGATACTTCCTCTATCAAATCAGCAGAGGTGAAGTTTGAAGCGTTTTCACAAGGCTGCCCATTGTGTTCCTAAACAAAAAAATGCACAATCATGCCTTTTTACGCATTGATAAACAGCAACACAATGGGAATACATATATAGTGGCTTTTGTCTCTCAACTTTGCAATACTTAACAGAGGTAGATAACCTTCTAAATTCATCCAGAGGGAGAAAAATAAAGGTGAGGACCACGTAATGCAGTGAATCAGTGCTAGAGCTGACAACAAAGTTCCTCAAGTTCATTACTGCTTACAAGTGGTTGTCAGCTACCAATAATCAACCCATTCAATCATGACTTGTGGCTTCTGTTTTATGGTATGACTGGTGACAGTGGAATGCATAACTTCAGCTTGTTTTCAGAGTCTGAGCCATAAACAATTTTAGGAGCAAGTTTTCTTAAATGTCTCTCAACATCAGTTGCCATTTTTAAATATTCAGGCTCATTTTCTTATAAATGTTGATCTCTTTGTCTTCTCAGGAAAATAACATACTTTTGGGCTGATTTCAATCTGAGAACATCCAAGCTATCATAATCATTCTCTCTAGCAGAAAGAATATGTTGTCAACTGAACTATCAGAGGGATGAAGTTTAGCTTTTCAAAGAATTTAATCTGAATCCTGAAATGTATCAAAGAGCACAGTGAATCAGCAGAGCTTACCTACAACCTTCTAAAAGTTCTCCTTTAATGTTCACTCTACTGAACTTCTGCTTCTGAAGGTATTTGAGAAGTCTGAGAAGTCGCATTCTCTTTTTACAGAAACCTCTCTTGATTTAGCCCATGAGCAACAACTGTGAAGATCAATAGCCCACTGGTGGTAAGGAATAAATTATATTGGCAGGTTTTTTTAGCAAGAAAGAAAAAAAATATGGCTTTAGAAGGTTGATAATGCATTTTTGCTGCATTAATAAGATTTCCTAAGAGCTTCTGCATGGATATGTACAGACAGATTGGTGTAATTTTTAACCCGAGTGGATATTAGAATAAATATTTAATTAAACCACTTATAATGTGAATCATAGAGTGAAACATAAATCTCACGTACAAACTTTCTTGTTCTGAATTTTGATGCAGTATTTATTGAGATCAAGTTAAATCATTTTGGCTATCATGGATGGATTTCCCAGAGTTATACGTACTCTGCTTGTCATTTATGCAGCAATCCACCTATGGACATATCTTGTTTGCTGTCGTTCCTTCAGGAACAAATGAACTAATAAATCTCCCAGTATTTTTGGTTTCTGCATCATGAACTTACAATGAGTAAAAATAAAAGTAGAGGCAGTGTCAATAGCTTGCTCAGTAACAAAAGGGGAAGAAAACAAACCCAGCTGTAATTCATTGACATATTTTTAGTCTCAAGTATCTCTTCAGCAGGCTGGTTCTGGTTTTATGGGCTAGTTGTGCTATGAACAGCATTAATGATATAAACCAATGCATACCTGCATTGTTATTACACCAGAGGGACTTTCAAAATGAATGTTTCGGGAGATTGGGCTGTCCCCAAGCCATCTGTTAGAGGAAGTAGGACAGTTTGAGCATCTGATGTCTGCTGATGTGGTACACTCTAAACTCTCTTTGGTTTCATAAATCTATAGGCAAGTGCCTCTTCTTCCACCCAACACTCAGATACCTGAAGATGTTCCTGTGGCCTGGTGCCTTAGCTCTCTTTTTGGACACATAAATTTCCCAGTTGTCTACTGGCCTTGTGGCAATACAGCATTTTATTTTTTTTTGGTACTTAATATCTATAATTTCATTCTAAAGTGATTGTTTGTAGTCAGTTTCTTTCAGAGGAGATGTTCTGATCTGTGTCCAAAGTACTTCTGGTTTGGTCCCTCACTTAGTAACAAGGCAGATGGCCCAAATACTGAGAGGATACAGAGCTGCTTTCTGATGTGCTGGTCCCAAATATGCTGCTTCTAAACCAAATCCTGAGAGTTCCCTGCGCTTCCTGTTCAGTGCTGTCACCCTAGTGCTACAGGGGAAAGGGTGAAACCTGATTTTTGAGAAACTGAACCTTGTGTAGGAGGCCCCTAAGTGATCTGGTGAGTGCGTTTGGCTTTAAAGTGGAGCGTTTTTTCTGTAAGATGCTCTGGCTCCTTTGCTACTCAGATACTTTAGTGATAAGTATAGTACAAGCTTTAGGATCAAGAAATTAGGCAGTCAGCAAAGAAAAAGAAAAAGAAGCACAAGAAGGAATTTTGAGCACTGTGGATAAAGAAATAGCTTTTGAAGGATTAAAAAAAAAATTGAAGTGTTTTTGACCATAGGGATCTCAGATACCAGATTTTGATTGGCAAAGTAAACCTGTGCTTTATATAGCACAAACATACAGAGCAGCAGTGACCAAACAAAAATGAAATCTATCTCTTGTCATTGAATTATAAATAATATCTAACATATGCATGTAATTACAACCAGGATTACATATATACAGAGAGCCAAGGGAGAGTTGTAACATCTATACTTAAAGAACCAGCAAGATCTTTCCAGTTCTGTAGAGATTACATGACAGCATCTTCATTTCACAAATATGTTTGTGGTCCTAATACACCAATTTCTGTTCCTGTTGAGTTACTATTGTCTTACCTCTCTTCTTGACAAATGTTTAACCTGGCAATTCTTAGTTACATTGTCTGGGGGACCTTACGGGTCCTGGGGCCTTACGGGACCTTAAGGACCTGGGGCATCCTTAGATGCCATGTGTGTACATACTGTGCTGAACAAAATACTGGCTGTGGCAAGGACTGAGCGAGTGAAAAAATGGGAGAGAATAAATCTTGTTGAGAATGTGACCAAAATGGTAGCAGATCTGGGGTTAGTTTTGTAAATTTCTTCACTTGTTTCCAAATTACTGCATAGTTCACTGTTACAAACATGGCCACACCTGTACCACTCTCACATCTCTGCTACTGGCTTAAGTGTCAGACGCAGTGGAGAAGATCCAACTGCCCAACAGAGAGATAAGGAATGCTGCTCACTTGATAGCAGCTGAGCTGCTTATTGCACATCTTATTACTGATACTTATCCCTTAAAAGCCATGCATATCACTTGTTTAAGCAGGCAGGGAAAGTCCATTAGTTTTCTCGGCTGCCTCTTGGAATAGAAGAATTCAGTTAGCACTTGATTGCCATTAGGAGAGGTGGCTGTCTTGAAACTCTTCCTCTTAGAAAGGTCCCTCATTACTTCATGAGTCCAGATACATACTGCCTGAGAAGTATCTTGCTCTTCCTGATGTCCTGCGCCACTTGGCAATGTCTCTGGTGTGAGCTGCTGGTCAAGGAACGCAACAGCAGCACAAGCAGCATGAGAGAGGATGGAGCCTCCTACTCATATTGATTTTGAGAACTGGTCAGATCCTTGTATACTTTAACTCCTGAGTACTTTCGCACCAAACCCACTAATGTTTCCAGTTGTAATTTTTGAAAATCAGTTATTTGTTTGCATTTCTGGTCCTGATCATGCAAAACAGAAAAATATAACAATTACCTTACATTTCCTACCAGGATAAGGCAGCCACTTTTCCCCTGCAGCTTAGTTGTAGTTCCTTAGGGACTAATAAAAATTATAATACTGTATCTTGTTTAAATTCTTAAGTAACTTTATCCAGTTTTGTAGAAGAAAGTATTGTCAGATTATCTGCTGCTTTGATGTAGAAACTTTTCTTTGGGTAAAGCTTTTTCCATTAAAATCTTATTCATGTTGCTTTTATTATTTTATTGTTTTCACACGTGAACCCTATTATCAGCTTAGGGATGAAATGGTGCTTCTTTATTCCTTTAAACAGAGAGTTCAATGAAAATATTATTAATCTTTCTGGGCTATTTACCCAGCATTACGAGTAGCCTATCTGTGGTGTCAGTGTTAATGATTTTACGTAGGAAGGTATGACATCTCTTTGCTGACCCTAAAGCACTGTGGGTTTGCCAAGTATTATTTTGCAGCACAGATATCTACTACTGATTACTCTGGTCCCATGAAGGGGTGTATTAGCTGTAACATTGATTTTTCTTGTGCTCTTACATAGATGGGAAAAAATGTGTTTGCTACAATTCATTTGAAGGGGAATCAGTCAAGTTTTTTGCATTGCCCTAGCCTCAGCTGACAGGAAAGTCTGGGTCCTGCCTTCCTCGGTGATACTAAGGTGGTAGTGCAAGAAAGGGTAGAGTTTGAAATCATGGCATAATGATCTCTGAGTGAAACTGGAAACTGGGGTGAAAAAAAAAAAAAAAGTTGGCCTTCCCCAGGAAAAAGTCAGGCTCCAAAATGGGGGGGGTAGTATGAGCTGATGCAGCATCCTGGCCAGGACCTGACCCCTGCCTGTAGTGGAGGATGCCAGAGAAATACTTATGGGCATACCTGTCCTCTGAGCAGATCAATTCTGTAGCTGCATGAGGCATGACGGGTGCCCAGTACTGCAGTTTAACTCTTGTCATGCTGTCAGGCCTGGATCTGTCTCCCGAGTTTATTTTTAGAAGTGATTTGACAGAGAGAGAAGTGTGGAGACTTGCCCTTTCCCTGTGGAGGGGAGCTCTGATTATCCCTTTAGCCGCAGCGTTCTTGTTTGGCTGTCTCTAATCTAATCTACCTCTGGAGGCATTTCTATACTATGCTCATTACTGTGGTATGTGAGCACTTTGTGCAGTGAGCTGAAGCACAGAGTGAAAACCAAAAATCCCCTGGGCAGAATCCTGCACCATGTTTTGCTTCTCTGTTTTTCGGGAGGATATGGGTGGGGGGGACTGTTGAGCTTGCCATCCGCTTTCTGTACCTTCTGTATCTGGCCCTGAGGTGATTATTGCTTGCTATGTTTAGTGTCCCACCACCATGTGCTGGAAGACTTTCTGTATGGAAGTTTCCACCAGGACCTATAGGTCCAACACACTGTAATGACATTCACTGTGATGGGGCTACTGCAGCTCTGCCCAGATAGTACCCTTGAGTTGCAAACCTATTAGCAGCAGCATGTTTCCTCCTTTGGACCATTTCAGAGCAATGTGATTTTTAAAGTCTTTTCTGTTTCCTGTGCTCTGAACTACTGATTCAGTCTCCTTCTCCAGCTTGGACAGCAACATAGCTTTCTGTGACCTGTGATACTTCCCTTGCAAACAGTTCATTATCTTTTTCCTCTCACGAGCCTATATGATCCCTTAATTGCAATGTAGTCTGCCCGTGACAGGGTTTAGTCACGAGGCCTGAGTGTGTGTTTGCTTTGTATGCTTAATACCTGGAGGAGAGTGGGATTTGTCCTATTCTTGGTGCAGAGGCAAATTGCCGCCAGATATGTGGAGTAGAGAAGAGCCGTGCACAGAAAAGTAGAAACACAACCAGCGCGCACAATTGGTGGCTCCAACTTGGCATGTTAGGGTCACATTTTCCTGCAGCTTTCCCCCTGTTATATCCAGAGTGTTAGGAAAAAAAGAGAGGCTGAAAAGTGCCAGTTTGGCTTGGAGCCTGGGTCTCCAGAAGATGCAGTTCACTACGCTGACTACACACCACTGTTCATGGTGCTGCTGAGGTGTCTGTCTTCTTCCCAGTTACATCTCCCTGTGCAACACTGCAGAGAAACTTGCTGTGATGGTTCAAACACTCTGGTAATTGCCAAGGTATTTCTTTGTTCCTCTTTTTGGCAAGGATTCCCTGTGAGGTGGAATACATCTGTTTTCAGCAGTGATGGAGAGAATAAGAGGTACTTGTTCTCCATCTGCTGAGCTCCACTTAAATTGTTATTCCTTCATGCTTTCTCCACCCTTCAAAACATAAAACTGGCAGAAACAAATGAAGCTGTAAAATAACAGTTCTGAATTAATAAAGCTTAATTGTGCCAAGTGCTGTTAAAAAGAGCATTTTCCTCAGTATGCTCTTAACACTTCAGCTGTTACGGCTGCTGGGAAGAGAGGAAAGTTGTTCATTTTTACCTGACTGGATACTGTGGGGTTAATAGACCCCACGCTAGGTCTGTCAGTGTTAAAATTGTTATCTGGAACAAGTAGAAATCCTGTGGAAGCAGCTATGAATGCAGTTGAGCAGCACGAGCTAATAGCCTGGCTGTTAATACCTGGATCTACGGGATGGCCAGTGAAAATACCCAGAAATGGGCTGGGCACTGCTTAGATGAAAAACCTAGTAGGAGCATGTGTAGTGCTGCTAGGAAAGGGGTGGGATTTTTACTTGAGTCATCAAAGACTGATGTGGGTATCGTGTCTCTTGGACCAGACTAACTGAGCTCTGTAATGCTGATCTATCATAAACATTTGTTTAACATCTTCCAGCAGACTAACCCAGACCCAAGCAGGGGTCCCGGTGCTTTAGCTGACTGTCAAGCAAAACTGCTTTGTATTTGTAGACAGGTAGCAGCATGTCTGAAAATCTGCCAGTTTTTCTATTTAATTATCTATGAGGGCTGTTTCACCATTAGAGCTGTTTCCTATTTTGCTTTCTCTGAGGAAATGCAAGAACAGGCTCCCTCTGCCAGTGACAGGGAAATTCGAGGATGCCTAAAAAGAGTGGCTTTGCTGGAGCTGCAACTCTGTTAGGGATGGTCAGAAAAATTCTGGTAGAATCCACATGCTGTGCATTGAAACTGAAAAGTCTTGCGGTAACATAGTGGTCTCAGGGATGTTTTCTGAAGGAAGGATTTGGAAACCAATGTAGAACCTGATTCCTTCTGAAAAGAAGGAGGAAGAAGGTCTCCATCAAACCTCTCACCTTTTCTACCTTGAAATATATATTTTGACTATTCTGGTTTTCCTGTAAAGTTTGAAAAGGTTTTCAGTCCACTGATAAACTCAAACAAAAGAAAAGAAATTATCCTTCGTTAAGCTCTAGATTATGTTAGGGTAAGGAAATTCACAGGCCAACACATCTGAGAACCTAAAAGCCCATTTTTAGTTTTTGTCAGTAAGAGGATGGATGTCCTGTGAAGTACAGCCTGAAAAATCTCTTTAAAGAGACCCATGCTGATTTTCACTGAGGTTGAGGTTGTTTTTTCCTTTGATTATTAATTGTTGGTTTTCTCTGAGGTAAGGAAAACTGGTTGCTCAGAGCAATAATCTCAAGGCTGTGCCTGTCAGATAAAGATATGTGATTAATTGGCTGGAGCGAGAAGGGTGTCTCATTTAGATTATTTGTTTGCTGATACTGTCGTGGGGCTACAGGTGAGATAGCTGACCGGCTAGATACAGCAGACTGAAGATCCTGTAGAAAGACTGTGTTGCTTATAGGTAGCAGTAGGTCTGGAGCTGCACTGCACTTTTATTTGCATGTCAGGTCTATGCACTAAACATGATTTATTTGAAGCTTGATGGAAGTATTAGAGAATAGAATAAAATGAACAGATCTAGTTGCCAATGTTCTGAGCTATTTAAAAATTCAAATTAGAGGTCTTAGAGTGCACTGCTCTCAAAAAGCAGTAACATCCAGGGGATTAACTCAAGAAGAGCTGAGCTCCAATTCCAGCTCCACCACTGACGTGGTGGATAGTGCTAGGAAAATAATTTTCCTTCAAGTTTTTCAAAGGTGGCCGTTTGCTTTGGGTGCAGAAGCTATGTGCCATGTGCTTGGTTTTCAGTGCCAGAGTCAGGAACCGGTGCAAATGCTTAGGGCTCTCCACTGCTGAGAATTTGTCATGGCCATCCTTATATTTGACGAGAGGACATTAAAGAGCTCATAGTCATGGAGGCCTTTTGAAAACTTCAGCGATAGGCATGTATAGAACTGGGGTGGCAGCACATGTTTCAGCATCTTTTCCAATCCATCATACAAGTACTGAGGAAAATCACAGATTAAATGGAGAAAATGGCAGCAAGGATTTTGGTACAGTAAAGCAAGTAGGAAGGTGAAATTTGCAGAATTTACAGTGGTTCAGCCTTGAAAGCCTTTGGAAATGAATGGGAATACAAGATTTAGTTACTTATCCAGGCAAACCAGGTTTCTGATGTACCCTTTCCTTCAGAAAGAGGTGTTAGTGAGTGAGCCTTGGTTCAAGAAATATATCTTAGGAATGAATTTTTGAAGTCACAAAGAAAAAAAGAAAAAAGCTTTATAGACGTTCACGGAAACTTAGGCTGAGAGCAGGTCAAGATACAAAGGAGCCACTACTCTACCCTTTCCCTGCAACTTCATATTAATAATTGGAAAATACATTAGCAGATGCTGCACTTTTCTGAGAAGAGTGAAAGATGCCATAATTAAGAAAGGGCTGATGTATTATTTAAGGGTAATTTGCAATTAGTGTTCCTAAGTGCTGTGCTATATTATTAGTTTCTTCTCTTTGTCTGAACAAATGCAGTTGGATAATCTGCAAATTAACAATGATGGAAAAATCACTATGAGTACAGTTCTGGCTCTCTGAACTGAAAAGAGCTGGAAGAGAAATTGGCAGTTTACTACTCTGGTTGCAGAGGGCAGGTGGCAGAGCGGTGGCAGTGGGACCCTGGGGCCACCATGGGCGTGGGAGATTTTGAAGGAAGTTGGTGTCTGGGACTTTTCAGACAATCAGTGTGTGATGGCAGGGCTGGGAGGGAGGGGATTTGTGCAGAGTTCCCGTTTCTGCAAACACTTCCCTCCTAGGGACAGGATCTCTGCACAGCAGGAGGAGGAGAGCTTTGCTCTCAGACCTCCTGGATGTTTGCTGGAAGAGAAACCCACCTGTCCTCAGGTCTCTCATCTCTGCCTGTGCGGTGGGCTTCTCTCACTTGCTCCTGACTTTATCCCTGTGAATTCACTGAAAAAGGTCATAATTATGCTTCAAATGCCCAGTGATAATTAGGCAAATGCCCATCGCTTAATTATTTTCCTTAAGGTTATTGGTGTTGAAAAAAATGGATGTCTCTTCCAGTGTCCATGCTTCTCCACTTACATTTTTTGAGACCACAGAAAAGTTTTCTAGAGTCTGCTGAAAGCTCTTTCTCCATGTAGACAGGAGGTGGCACATATTGCCACTGTCACATAATGCCAAATGAACAAGTTTCTCAAGCTCTTTGTCACCTTTTTGCATTGTCACGTTTTCCTTTCCTTTGGCAGATTTATCCTTGCAGTGACTGTGGCCAAGAATGATCAGATATAATTGATTATTTCAGTCCGTTCCCCACTGTTTGTGGCTTTAGTAATGTGGTAGGAATATAAAAGTGTTCAACCTGTAATGTCAGTGCAAGGAATTAAATATTTATCATATGTATAGTATTCCAGGGAGTGATTCAGAAATGATTAACATGTAGATTTGCATACAGGAGCATTAAGAAACCTCACAAAGTGGACTATTCATTTCTAAAAATATATGCAGAAACATGTTTTGTTTTCAAATTTTCAGATATATGTGTTTAAAAGAAACCTAAAGAACCATGATTGACATGATCCTATAATTCTACTGGCCTCAATGTCTGATTATGCTACATATCCCGTAGGGCAGCTATCTCAAAAGCTTTTGGTCTATCTATGACTGTCAATCTTGACTGTCTCTTTCTGAATCAGCAGCAGTTTTAATTTGAGCTGGTGTCACTGTGAGCACCTACTCTTTCAGCTAGTGGAGTAATTGTGAATTTGCATGGTTGGAAGCAGTGAAATAGCTGTGGCTTAACAAATTCTAGTTTATCGGGCAAAACATGCTAATCTACTGTTTGCTCTTGGCTTACTCCTGTCACTAACGTGGTGGGTTTAAACCTCTGGGAAACAGCTGCAGATATCCCCTGAAGCACATTTTCAGCAAATTTATTTTATTTCAGTACTGAAGTGTGCTTAAAGTGCACACATAGTTATTGCAACTCAGTGGATGGGCAGTAAATTGCTGAGCTGTAACAGCTCAATCATTTTTGGTTATGAGAACGTACCTACGCTTTCTGGTTTTATTAAGTTTGATTTTTTGATATAGGCCAAATTTGACTTGGCAATGGCAAGCTGGAAATGCTTTTGATTATTTTTCAAAATCAAGCAGAACCACTTCACCTGCAATATTTTAAAGTTTTTTATATTCATTGTCACTAGTGCTACCTGCCTATATAAGCAGAGCCTTCTAGGAGCTCATTTCTTCTATCTGGGCAAATCAACTTGCTACCCAAAATAGAAAACCAGGAGGATTTTAAACCCCTTTTCTCTAAAATGGTATTTCAATCTCTCCTATGTTTAGGCTGGTGGCCCTGAGATACACACCTGAGAGCTGAAGACCTGTTTTTTTCTCTAAGTTGGATCTATTAATGCATTTGACACTGGTCTGGTTTGTAGAGCTTGTGATAAATCCTGCTGTAGATCTGGCAGTTCTCTTGCAGAGATCATGTCCCACCGTCCTGTCGGAGGTTATGGCCGATGGAAGATGTGTCTGTTCTGTAGCTCTCAATTATCTTTCCCTCTACAGAAAGACAGGAAGAGCTGTCTTTGATCCTACAAAGCTCTACAGATGTTAAAGGGAAATACAGAATAGCTAACTTGCAGGTATTGTAGTATCTACCTTACCATCAAGTTTTAACAGAAAACTGTGCTTTCAGAAAGCCTTTTGCATTTAATGGAAGAACTGCAGCTGGAGTTCCCCCATCATAGCTGTAATCCTAATAATAACAATTTCCAACATGTTTGCAACAGTCAGCGTGGCTTGAGGTGTTTAAGAATCATAACTAGTCGAAGTTGCCATAATCTCTTTTACCTAATATTCCCTCCATTTCAAGTTTCTCATGTCCTGGAGGAAGAGTGGGTACCTACCAGTGACTAGAGGCCCAGAGATACACCTCATATTACCTTATTTCCTGTCTTATGAACAATATTGGCTTCTTTCTTTTAAAAAACTGATTCCCCCTGGAGTTATGAGGTTTATTTGTTGCAATAGGCATTTCTTGTGATAGACTTGGCTTAAATGTCCAAGATCTGTAAATGTCCAATACAGAAATGTTTCTGTTTTCTTTCATCTTTATAAGTGTTCAGAGCACCAGTGTGATATGTTGCTGGAAGTTTTGTTATTAATAGATATAGCAATGCTACTCTGAGGGTTAAGTTAGACTCAAGGTACAGCCAACAATGCTTATTCAATTTCTGATTTTCTTATAGAATTCAGACTAATGAGGAACAAACCTGACAGAGAATTATCCTTTGTATGTACTGTCTTGAGCATGATGGGGTAGCATGTTGTTGAATCAGCTGTTTTTAGAGCCCAGGTACCAATCCTGTGGTGTTGATGAAATTCCATAAAAAGGAAAAATAAAAGAAATGGAAAAGAAAAAAAACATGAACTAAGAGTTGAAATATTTTATGAAACACATGCTAAATCTCCCTGCTTTAGGACCAGTGGCCTACAATGTAGCAGAGCACTGGGCCAAAAAGAGTAAATCTTTAAATGAGTGAGACAATTTTATGCACAGCATGAATTTAGAAAGGGGAGGAAGGGAGGAGGCCATAAGACCAAGACAAAGCTTAGCAGGAACAGAAAGAGGTAGAATATGTCTGCAAGAGAATGCAGTCATAAAAGGAAAGGGAAATTGACACAATATGAGCAAAATAAGATGAACTATTTTTTTTTGTTCTATGGCACTTTGTCTTCCACGTCAGAACCTATTACACCATTACATCATTTGTGTGCAGAGTACTAACTGTGCTTTCACTGGGTCATATGTTGTTCCCAGGAACTTTACCACCAATTCAGATCACTTCGAGGCTTGATTTTGCATTACATCGGTGACACTGGGGTTAGTCCTGATTTATATCATTCTAATCATATGAAAATCGCACACTTGATTGGTAACAGCATTTCTTTAGGATTTATCATTCATTGATCTCAGAGCTCTCTGTGGCAGTAAATAATGATCATTTCCAGCATGTGGCAGATGATTAAAAAAAAAAAAAAGAAAACACTGAGGACTTGCATGTTTTGCCTGTGATCACATGGCATGGCGGGGAACACAACCCAGATCTCCTGATGCCTTGCCTATGAGATCATGCTGCCTCCCTAAATAAAATTAAAATGGAGTTCTGCAGTAAAAAGGAATGACTCCGCTCTGATACCAGTCTTAGTGAGATCAGCAGTGGGCCTCCGCTTAATAACACCATACTTCTGCCAGGTTCACTGGGAACACTATTAGACTCCCTCAATAACTGGAGAAGAAAGTGCCTGAGCTTTGGTTCCCATCTATACACAAAATGCTGTAGAACATCACAGCAGGAGCACTTCAGCAGGTGAAAAACCAGCCGGTCACCTCACAGTTTACATAGCAAACCAAGTATTTGTTATATCCATCCAATTTATATCACAGCCCCAAAAAAGCACTGTGATTTTTTTTTTTTCCCTAAGGTGGCAAGCGCCCCCATATTTATCTGTGACTTTCTGAGGTTCATCTGTCTTCAGTGGGATGCATGTGTATCCCACCACCTCTCTCCCTCTTTCTACCCCCTTCTGACTGGAAAAATGTGTTTTTAATATTGTGAAACAGAGATTGTGTTTCCATGCTACCAGCACCACAGGAAATTCAGCCCTTACTAATAATAAAAAAAGACTTAGTGTTTTCACTTGGAAAGGGAGTTCAGGACAAGTGCAGCATGCACAGGAGCTGGTCTGGTGCCCCACAATGGGAATGGATGTGAGGATGTGGGTGCTGAGCAGTGATGGCCATTGACAAGGGCTTTGACTGTGTGGAAAATACACTGCATTAGGGAAAAAAAAAAGCAGTATCAGGATATGAAGCAGTTGGGATGTCTGTTCAGGCCTGTCCTAGTCGATGTGCTGAGATGGTCAGTTGGCACAACGTTGCTGCTGTATGGTAATGCTTCATGGAGTTGCCAGGGTCATGTTGCTAAAGAACACTGAGCTTGTAAGTTCTCTGGTCAAAATTATAAATTTCAGCCTCCATGCTCCAAGGTGTTTCATGTAGACAAAACTATTTACGCCAGTATTTCCCATATGAATGAAAGGGAGAAAAAAAAGAGGTTACTATTTCACTATTTGTAGATCTACCATTTATCTGGTTGTCCCTGGAAATATATTCTTTTTTCCACCTGGATTTTTTTTTTTTTTTCTCTCAAGAAACGCTTTATATCAAAAGGTCTGGACAAATGGTCCTAGCAGATGTTTAGGCCACCTTGGTGCACATCTGTTTATTTGTGTTGGACCTGTTGGGCTCTGTGCAGTGTGTGGGCCACAGATCCTGCCCACCTTAAGCAGAAAAGTTTTGCTTACAGAGAGTCTCTGCTCTATGGTGCAGACAGGACCCCAGGTCTGCTCACCCTCTCCCTGTGTGTAGCCCATGGCTAACTGAAGAGGCATGAAGGGGCTTGAGGGTTTGTGTCAAACAGCCTGACCCCAAAGTATTTGCTGGTATCTTCTGCAGTAAAGCTGCCTGATGTCAGTGCAAATGGGAGGGTGCGCTGAATTAAGACACAATTTGCTGGGAAATAATAAACTTTGGGGCAGTGGAGCCTATGTACGTGAACTTAAAGTAGTCTGTGATAAATGGCAGGGCAAAGGCATAGTGCTCGTTCACTGAAATGGAACGTCTGCTTTTATACCTTAGAAAATGCAACTATGATTCATCTTTGTGGGTCAAGGTTTGTGATCCAGTAGAGGAACATGTAGGAGTCTGACCATGAAGTATCTTAATATTGCAAAATGGACCTGTAATACTGAATTCCTGTGGGGGTGTGCAGTGACCTACTGCATTTTCCTGTGTTTCTTCACAGGTGTGCATGGTCAGGGCATCTCTTGAGATACTTCTTTTGTGATAACATGTTCTATGTGTGGCAAGCTACATCTGTAGTGGTACTTTGCAGTGACTGACCATGAGGACTGTGTTTTCTTGAAGGGTTTTAAAAGACATACTTAATATGTTTGCTTGATGGAAGTAAAATATTTTGATTGCTTTAAAACATCGTAATAGATGCAACTAATAGAGCAACTTTGAAGTAGATGTGGAGTTCTGGCCTTCCTCTGCTTCAGTACTTCAGGTTTATACAGAAAAGAAATACTGGGTTGCCATGGTAACTGCTTTTTCACAGGTTCACCCTGTGTAACATGCTATAAATCTTTCTTATGTGCAAGATGGACAGAGAGAAGATAAGGAGATAAAATCTTGGCTCAAAGATCAATGTGTGGAAAGGTAAGTATAAAGTGTGGTCACATGGAAGTAATTCAAGTAGTGCAGAGCACACAAACTGTGCAAATCTATCTGTGCATATCACTCTCTATTTTATTTAATTAATATTCTTCTCTTGGGAATACCTGCTTCATCACATTTCTCGGATTCATAGGCCATCCAGTAGAACTGAAATTGTAATGTTATGGCTCTGTCATGTGGCTCATGGTTTTCTTAATAAACATTGCAACCACCTATTTATTAATGGGATTTGCTCAAAGCAGACTGATAAACAGTGTCTCTGATGACCTCTGTGGGAAGTCATTACAGCCTCGCAAAGCAGTTAGTGTCCCATAAATCAGTAAGATTATAACTCCCACGCTTTCCACAAAACGCAGCTCCTGCCTCCTTGGTTGCCCTGCCGGGCTCGCATGTTTGTGCTGGGGATATAATGTTGGTGTTGGAGTAATCGCCCATTGCAGTAGCAGATTTTCTGCTAAGTTTTTCAGGCCTGTTCAGCACGTAATTTGTAATCGGTGACTAAATCCTAGAGAGAAAAAGCTTTAAGATACAGAGAACTGTGTATCATAACTGGCAAACATCTCTTGGTCATTTTTGGTATTGAGAGTGCAGCACCATTCTGGCATAAGTGGTTTCTGCCTTGAAAATCTTCCAGATGGAACAGAGGCACCAAACAGGGTACAGACAGACATACAGGGGTGAAAGAGCTTGCCAAAGAGCATACAGAGGTGCAGCAACGTAGTGGGGAGCAGAGGGAAGCTGAGTCCTGGGTCCCTCTGGCTGTGAGGTGTCCCCCAGGTTTGTCCTCGGTGCAGGATTCTGTACATGTTCATGATTTTGCAAGAGACGGAAAATTGAACTTCTCAGCATCCCCTGGTGATTGTAACGTTGATGTATGTTGCATGGTGAAGCAGGCTGAAAACTCTAGAGTAAGAATCTTTTGAGTGAAAAAATATGAAATGGTTTATTATCATTTGTCCCAGATTTCAATGACATCCTGGGTGCTTACAGAGGAATATGAAAAAAAGCAGTCCTTGGTCACACACTGTTGTGGTGGTGCTCTTACAGGTGTTTGAGAACCTGATATTCCTGAGTTTATTTAGCTCACCTCATCTTTTTACTGTTTTTCCTTTGTGGGGAATGTGTTTGCGGTGAAATACAGCATGAGAGACAGTACATTAAAACATGAATAACTGGGAACATACCATACTTCTCTGCAACAGGTAGATCAAAACAACCCAGAACCTCCAAGAGAAGCCTGGCTTTCAGCTCCTTTTCTATTTTTATGGGTGGCATGACAGTTGAATGAGAACCTTGATAGAAAGCAAGTGCATGTAGCTGTTTGGCTTCATCTCTTTCTCAACAGATACTGAAAGGCAGTTTTGCTAGAACTCTGAATTCTTGATCTGTGCTTCGCAGGTTTGGTATAAAGTGAGATCTGACATCTGAAATATTGTTTTTAAAGGCTGTCCTGTGTTCCTCTGATGGTCTGCAGCACTGTAGCACCACATTGGTTTTCACCAATGAGATTCTTTTTGCCAGGCAATAAACTGAGTTGAGGAAATTACACACATGTTATAATTTCATTAGAAGTGTTGTGGTGGATTGTAAATATCCATATTGTCTTTAGTTAGTCTGGACCTAGGAAGCAGCTCAGACAAAAACCTAAGATTCTACTTAGTGAAGGAAAAAAGTTGGACAGCATCTGATTTTGTTTGTATTGATTGCTTTATCCATTAAGCTTACATACAGGAAAGCTTTTGTGAGTGAGTATCAGGCTGTAGGTAGGCAGAATGAAAGAGCTACTAGCAGGATGCTTTGCTTATTACCAGATGATGCTATGGATGGGGGCATTAATTGCCAGGAAAGTATTGAATGGTGAGGCAAATGGCTGACCTTGTAATGGGCAGTGTTAGGGACTTGTTATGGACCATTTCCTCCATGAGTCAGGCACTTTGGCACCGGTCTCATCCCCCGTTGACACTAGAAACAAAAGTGTCTGAGAACCAGAGCTGGCCTCGGCTGCCGGGCTGTTCCTGGCAGAGGGCAAGGTCACTTGCTGAGATTGCTTGGGAGCTTCTGTGTGTAAAGAGAAGCAGCTGCAGCCTTCACCAGACCCCAAAAGTTTGATCCTTAAGTAAGGGTGACAGGTATTAAATAAAAAATAATAATAATAATGTGCATTCTAGAGGATAAAATTGCAAAATGACAGAGCAGAGGTGGTTGGGTCATTAAAGACCTTTATAAGTTTCCTGGGTGCTGAGTTTTTTCAACTTTCTCGGAGTCTCGAGTCCCAAATGATTTAATTGGCACCAAAGCAAGCAGGGCTCTGCTGCAGTCCTGGTCATTCAGTGTGTTAGAGCATAACTTGGGTTTCCTGAGTTACCAAGGTTTTCCTCAGGTTGAAAACAGGACCTGGAGAGGAGACATTGGGACTTAGCACTTGCCCTGACATTAAATTGGGATGTAGCCAGAGTACACATCCAGAGTAGGAGCTGGGAAAATTTCCCAGACACCATAGTTTAGATGTGCCCATGTAAACACTGTCTGCTTTTCCTGATTTATTTGATGGTGTCACCTGGATAAACTTCTACAATGCTAGGCAGTGCCTTTGAAACTTGATCTCCAACAGGGAATACTCACATCCCAGTTTTAGGCATCTGATCTGAGTACTTCAGTCAGCAACTTAGGTGATTTCACTGGAGTCTCCAGAGGCAATTCTGAGCTTCTAAGCATCAAAATAGAAGCCACTTCTAAACGGTAAGGGTTTTTAACACACCTTTTTCTAAATCTGAAACAATGCAGCAATGCTGTTTTAACTGCATTGTAGGAGTCTTATGAGAACTCATTCAGTGACCGTTACGAGAGAC
This sequence comes from Strix aluco, assembly GCF_031877795.1. Taxonomy (NCBI): domain Eukaryota; kingdom Metazoa; phylum Chordata; class Aves; order Strigiformes; family Strigidae; genus Strix; species Strix aluco. The sequence continues at coordinate 12,341,714 of NC_133936.1, read as the reverse complement.
CTGGGACAAAAAGATAAAAGCCATCTTCACTCTTACTGCATCTGACTGTATTGCAGCCAGATGGAGGATAATTCCAGTTAACTATGTCTCAACAAGAGTATTAGGTTCCTAGGTGGTTTGATCTTAGAGGGAGCAAAGCACAAGATTAAATTAGTATCAAAGATGATGAGGATGTTTACTGTGAACATGCACAACAGAGTAGAGATATTTTTGTAGTGGTTGCTTAAAGCTTTGTTAGGAGGTGGAAGTGAGGCCTTCTGTCTAGTTGAGGTCACTCAGTTTCTGCATTAAGAGATGAAATCTTATGCAACTTCTGACCAGCTTGAAAGGTTTCTTGAAGCATTGAATACCTCTTCAGCCTGGGTTTCATACAGAGCATGGCACGGTGAACCCTTCATCTGGAAAGGGATCTTGTGTTGTCACTGCGTGTGTAATATATGTGCTTCTTGGCTAAAACTTCTTGAGTATGTTTGCATTTGAACTTCATGTACAAGTTTCAGATGCATCCATGATTTTGTTAGTAACAGAACTAAAACCAGTTTACAAACAGAAGGCATCCTTTCCTGTTGTCATGACTGTTTTTAATGCATCAATAAAAGACGATTGCAATTTTTTCTAGAGAACATATTTTCCATGCACTGAAGGTCACTCATACTGTCATTTCTTCAAAAGGAAAAAAAATTTAGTTTGTTTGTTTTTTCTGAGTGCAATCATCAGATCATTAACATAAAAAAGGATAAAGCAGCAATGAAGTGGGAATAATGTAAATGAATCATATTTAAAGATTTATCATATATCTGCCTTATTACTGTTTGTCTGCCTTTTTATTTTCTAACTCCAATATATGGCAGATTAAAAAAATGGAAAGCTTTTCTTTTTTCTCCACCTTCTAGATCTGTGTGGTAGGCAAAACATATAGGCACAAGCACAAATCTGTTGATGAATTAGCATCCTATTTGATTTTAAAAACTCCATCAGGAAACAAACCAGAAATAGTCAATTATGAAACTGTGTTTTTATATGTGAATTACCTAGCAGATTCCCTCAAAAGGTTTAGTCCCAATGAAAATTATATGCCTCTATCCTCATATATCCAAAGCATGTTATATAACCTTTCCTTTAAATTTTTATAGTGATTGAATGTAAGCTCATTGTATTTTCTGAAGTACCCATAATTGAGATTATGGAAGTGCGACAGCAATTCCTCTTTTAGGAAAGTATGTTGCTTTGCATTAATCGTACTTGGTTGCAGAGAGGAGTGGGTGTGACTTTTCAAATTAAGCAGCCACAGAGAAAAACACTTAGTGATTTTCCTCAAGTAAGTTAATGTTTTGAAAATTATTTTAATTTGAAAGCAAACAATCTTGAGATCTGGGTTGGAGAAGGAGGAGCAATGTTTTATTTTTATTCTCATTTAGTGTTTCAGCCTCTTCCTTGCCATTTTTGTTGCACTGAAAAAATTAATTAACTTAATTGAGTTCATTTGGAAATAGTAACAGAAGGATGACAGACGCGTTTGTTCCCCCTCTCCCTAATGAGGGAGCATTGTCTCATTCAGTAGCTGCCCAGTGCTGTGCATGCATGGAAGGGGTGCAGTGGTGGTCCCACTCCCTCTGCCTCTTAATGAGCAGAAAACCGTCTCCCTACTTCATCACCAGTCTGTAAATAATAGCTGCAAAGATGGTCCTGCTGGTCCCCTGCTGCGGGTAGCAAGGACCATCTCTCTGGTGCCCGTTCGGGGGCTTCTAGGCATCCAGATCAAACAACTTTTAGTAGGACAAAATTCACTGGGAAAAATAACTGACATGGAGAAATGAAGAGGGGAGAGGGAGATGTTTCCATCTGGAGGCAGGAGGCGGATGACTTGGTCCTCCTGTGCCCCCACCATCTCGGAGCAGCAGGCAGTTGGCATCACTGCTGCAGGCCCCCTCCAGTCATGCCTTTCTCTAGCTGTGTGTATTTACAGTTGAAAGATCTTTTTCAGGCTTTTACTGTGTGTTTGCACAGTAATGTGCATGCTGGCTCCTGATTTCTGTCTGGACCTCCAACTGCAACTGGTCTGTGAATAATAACTCTGTACACCTGAATAAAAAGCATCACCTGGAACAGGAGGTTCACTTGGAGGGATCCATCCAGTGTAAAGTTTTTACTTTATGCTGAGATCATGCAGTAGAAGCTGACTAGACAGAAGACTGAAATAATCACTCAGGCATTTAGTCCTTTTACTTACATGGATCATCCTCTTAAAAAAATAAATAATTTTCCAGTTAATTTCAAAGCTGGAACTGAGGTCACAATTTTGCTCTCCCTATGTAATGACAGACATCCAAGGAGACAGCCCAGAAGTCAGGAATGGGTGCAGGGGAGTTGGAGGGGTTGACCTTTGTGGCACATCACCTCTCTGGGGTGCAGACATCCTCCTCCTCCTCCTCCTCCTTCTCCCAACTGCAGTTGAGTGGCTCAGTTGCCTGCGTTGGGGCAGCAGTGCAGGCATGGGCGACGACAGCTCCTCTGCCGCATCAAGCCACACAGGAACCTCCGGAGGTCCAAGTTTGTCTCATCGTTTATGGTTTCAGCCTGGATGTTGAAAACATCTGCTAACCTGTCCACAGGCATGAAAAAAAAGGGAGATTTATGTATTTTAGTCAACTTGATTTAAAGGGGTAAGAGTTATTGTGAGACAATGAGGTATCAGCTGTTCTTCCTTGTAGAGGGAGAACCACCACATGGCCGCAGCAGACTGTTTTTGGCAAGCACAGCTGAAGTGCAATAATGTGCGTGTTTCCTATGAAACACGGGGGATCAGCCATGAAAAATGCCGAGCAGCTCTGCAGGGGGAAGGCACGCTCAGCTTTCCTCACTGCCGAGCCCTGTACCCCCAGGGAGCTTCAGCTCCTGAGACCTTGGTTTACCACATCTCCCCTGTGCAGCAAAACACAGGCACACATGCTTGATGTTAAACCTACTCCAAAGTCTTATATAACTCATTAAATACAAGCATATGCGTTTAAATGCTCTCCTGAGTGACACCCTCACAGCACATGCCAGCAAGCACGTATTTAATTTCATGCATTTGGTGAAATGTTGATTTTGTTTTATTTATTTTTGTGCCTGGTGAGAAGGAAAAGTTTTCCTATTTAATTTTTCTGCAACTTTCTGTATAGGGAGTGTTGAAAAAAGGGACTCTACACCATCAGTTAGAAGCTTTGCTACCTACTAAATCTAATTACTTCCCCCTGCGGTTTTTAAAAATCAGTGGTGATTTCTAAATGAGTGTGGTATATAATAAATTAGGTTATTTTTGTGCCAGCTTGTATCTTTAATATCTGACTACAAGATAAGAGGTGTTAACAATTGGGTATTATGTGTAAAAGAAGATGCATCATTGCCAGTGCCCAGTATACCTTTGACAATGAACGAGCAGTTACATTTATGCATTAGAGAAAGAATGTGTATTCCTGCAAACGAGATGCTACCATACAGTCCCAGCTCAGCAGAAAACAGCCTGGCTTTGCTCAAATGTTGTATGAGCATGGCTTTACTGGAGCAAGGGAGGATTTTGAGAAGATTTTTCATACACTTTTCTTCCTAGTTAACACCAGCTTCCCCCTTGCATGAGGTGTGCAGTTTCCCTATTTAGATTGGGCTGATCATTACAGACTTAGTTCAGCAAAGCTTTTATGTTCTTAACTTCAGTGTGAAGTTAACGAGCATCCTTTGATGCTTGTGGGTTCATCGGTGTCCTACTTGCCCCTTTGACTTGAAACAAGATAAAACTATTGCTGAAGCAGGACTAGAGCTGTCATACTTCAGATGTGGCTGGGTCTGACCCTTGCAGGGAGTGTGGGGTGGACCTGCTCGTCATGTGTTGCCCAGTTATGCTGCATGTGAGTGGCAAATTTGTCATGTCCAGAACACATCCTGGTAGTTTTCTATCCTGGAAATCCTATGCAGGAGTGTTAGATGCATAAAACCCACTGTTGAAATTTCTGATCTGCAAGTGAATGGCAGTAGGTCCTGTAAGAGTGGAGTGGAAAGCATGGTGTCTTAGATCTCACTGCTGGTAGGCTTTCTATAGTATTTGTATCAGTGATGGAGGAAGGAGACTTTAGCCTAATTGCAGGATGCTAGGTATGAGCTGACAGCATGCCTGTCACTAGGAGTGAGTGTGCTAAATTTGCATCAAGGACTGGTACACAGTTTTAATTAGAGTCCTATAAAATTGTGTTATCAGGCAACTGAAAAAGACCACTAACCAAAGTCCTTATAGACTTCAACAAATATTAGAAATTTCACTGTAAAGCATCCAACCCTTCTACTGGGCATCTTGCCCACAGAGCTGATGGTATTTTGTTAAGGGTGTCAGTGTCTTATGTGAATGTGTCAGGTCCAATCCTTTAGACTTTTGTCTTAATGTACATCTGAAATAGTTTCAAAACAAGTCAGTGTAGGTGGACTTTGTGAAACTTGTGTGAGGGAAAGATTGGGCCACCAGGGAGGGATCCACAGTAGGCTGCAAGGGCTTTTGTATGTGTGGTTTGGGGCCTGTGGTGCTTCAGCGTGCAAGTTCACGTGGGAGGATGCCCGTTCGTCTGGGACACTTGGGGAGAGGTTTGGATTTATCATGTATCTGAAACTTCTGGGTTTGTGGCTTCTGCCGGAGCTTTGGTGTTAATGTAACATATTTTCTTTAAAATAACATACTGATATCTTAAAAAGATAAGAGGAAGAACAAGAAAGGAAAAAAATAAGACCTTTTTTGACAGTATCACTGTGATAAGAGCTCTTAAATTAATACAGGTGAGCCAGTTTGTATCAGCAGAGGTTTTGGCCTAGGGTCTCCATGGGGAAAGATGAAATGCTTCCACTTTTCTAAAAGTTGTATTACTGGTTTAGTGAGATTTTACCTTTATCTTTTAAAATAATGTCGGCCAGGTCTTGAAAGGAAACCCGCTTTCATCATTTGGCATGAATGTGCAAGGTGTTGGTGAACCATGAAGGGACCTGTTTGAAAGTGCTTTTTCCTCAGAAAGGTTTCTGAGGACTGTGAAGTACCAGACAACATATTTTTTATTATTTTTAAATGGCTAAGACATGAACTGGAAAACTGTGGGCTAGTTTACTTAATATCTGCTGTTAGGACAGGAGACTTCTGGGAAGCTTTCTCAAGTGATGTGGTAAGAAAACACCTGGAAAAGTGTAGTTTCACTGTGGACAAGCAGGGCGAGTGCTGGCTGGGGAAGTCATGCTCAGCCAGCTTTCTGGTGACACTTTAAGATACTAGTGCCATAGCAGAGGAGCAGCATTTTGTAGAAGAGCTGTACATAGGCCTAATGATGGTGGAGAAAGGAAGAAGGCAGGTTTTGGAAAATGCTCTGCATGGATGAGCAGTAGCAGAAGAGCGTCTGTGTGCTGCTGGAAACTGGCCTCACGCCAATAAAAGATCACTGTAGATGGAAAATTCAAATTTGAAAGGGGCTGATCATGTGGAGCCCTGTGGTACAGCTCTGCTCATCCTCACCAGCTGGTGAGGCAGCAGGATGGGTACCCAGGGAGATGTGGTGGGAGGCTTGGGGCTTCCAGCCCCCCAGACCTCCAGCAGCTGTGCCCCTGATGGCCCTGCAGCTGGGAGTCCGTCGCGCGCAACAGGACCATGCCTCCCCCAGGTTGTCTGCTTGGTACTGAGAAGTACAGTCAGTGGTAGAAGGCGTAAGAAGTTCTCTCCAGGTATCATTGCCTTTATTAAAACAGTGTAAATAATCAAGATTTTTTGTTTTGGGGGTGGGGGAAGTTCTGGTGCAAGAAGCGTTAAAACTTTCCTATTTACTTTTGTCATGCCAAAATGAGAACTATAAGGTCACCGTGATGTCTTACACTCAGAATCTATACTGATACAAATGCATGTAATTGCATATATTTGTCTCTTTTAGACACAGGAGGGAATTCTTCTTGCTCATCTTTAAAGGTCATTGTCCTAGTCTGTCTAATAACAAAATATTAATTACGGTAAGTAGTATAATCCTTTTTTTATCCCTGAGAGTCTTCTCAAGGCCTGCATAACCTTGCAGGCTTACTGCCAAGTTTTAGTGAGTGCAAAAGATGCCTTGGATTTGTGGTCATGATAATTTCTTGTGCTGTAAGTAAATGAAATGATCAAAATGCACAAGCAGCATCTGACATTAATTGCATGAAATACAGTTCTATTGAGAGTTAAACAGAAGAGAAATTCACTGCTGGAGACTCCTCGTCTTTAAGATTGATGATACGTGGGACACCAGCCTTAAAGTTCATTATTTAAAGTTCATTGGAGGCTGCTGACAGGGGAGGCCATCTCGATGAAATGCACCCTTCATGTGGGATTTCCTAGTTTCACAAATGGGGCCTGGGCTTTAAAGAAGAGTGTGTTAATAGAAGTTAGATCTTTTGGGTTTTCCTTATGTTCTCTGTAACGCCCAGCAAATCTGTGCTGCTGCCTCATATTCTCAGATTCAGAAATTAGGTGGTGCAGGTATAGACAGGTGCTTAATGCACTCTATTTAAAAAATGACATTTCCATTCCTATTTGGAAGCAAAAGCACTGTGAAGCTTATTAGTGCTCAATTAACATAATATATTGCAGTTATTATTCTCAGAATGATACCAGACATCCCATTCGGAGGGGGTAAATTGAATCCTGATAACTGGCATTTAAACGAAACTGGAAACCATCACTTAATAATAGGTGGTAAAAATACAGAATATCATTGTTCCTCTTCTGAATTCATTTAAGCCTGGTTGCAGGTGAAGAATTAACCACAGACTTCCATCTTCTGTTAAGAAAAAATAAAGAAAAGAAAAACTTAGGCTGAAATAATCATTATACTTCGTAAGATGGTTTGTTGTCAGTACAGAGCTTAGAGAGAAGGAGGAAGGTTTTATGGTCCTCGACTTAGCACTGGATGGACATTTATAGACTTTATTGGACATTTCTTCCCAGGCCCTGCTCTCATTTTCTTAAAAGACAAAGATAATAATTTTTCAGTCTACTACAATCTTCTAGACCTCTTAATATGATCCTTTACTGCTAATACAGGAAAAAAAAAGTGTGTTCCAGCTGAAGCCTTAGGCAGAATCCTCTGTGTCCTCTGCAACATGATGGGGAAAAAGTCCAGTGTTACGTTAGTGCCTCAGAAAAAAATTCAACAGCTACTGTGTTGTCCACAAATCAGTATGATTTTCAGGCGCTTGGAAACATTCTGGTGTTGTAACGAACAGTTTATGTGAAAATCTTTTTCTCTATATACATGTTTTTTTCCATGATCCTCAAATCACCTTCTTTTAAACAAAATCATTATTACAGATGCAGGAAGTTTTAAGACATGAAATTGCATTTAGTCAGTTCTTCCTCATGCCTAAAAGAGAGGTTGCCATGGCAAGCTGCCAAAGCTGTGTACATAGATTGGTGTGCTCCGTAGACTTAGCTCAGTGCAGCAAAAAGTCAGGTTGGGAATGACTTGTTGCTTCCGTTAGAGAGCAGTTGGGTGGGAGGTTCTCCCCTTCCTTCACCCAGCGGTGCCTCTCCGTTACATAGAGTGCTACTCAAGTAAGAACATTCAGCACAGAAAATTTTTGAGAGCTATCCTTGATTTAAAATGTAGTCTCATCTAGAAAATGTCAGCTGGAAAATTTGTCAGTTGGAAAACTGGAAAGTATACAGGGAAAGAAAGCTGAGTTGCAAGACCTGTTAAAAATGTGGGGATTTATGAAACAGAAAAAGTGGTGATGAGTCTGAAGGTATTTAGTTATTTTCACCACTTGTAAAACCCAACTAAAATAACTTACTAGGTTATTTCATGTCTAACCTGAAGTAGTTATGACAAATAGATGGCAGGGAGGAGCTGCCTTCACGGGCCAGTAGGGACCACACTCTCATCTGCACCACATTTCTCCTGGGTCTTTGTTCGCCACACAGTCACATTCAGCAAGATGCTTGAGGCCATGCTTACACCCATTAAAGCACACTTAAACATATGATTAAGTATTTTATTAAATAGAAACCTTTGCTGAATTGAGGCGGTCGGTACCAAGTCAGCTTTTGCACTGATTTGCTGACGTTCACCCCGTCCTTAGGGCTGCATGCCCTCAGTGGAGCCGACCCCCTTCGCTGTGCAGCGACATTGCAGGGTGTTGAAGGCTTGATTAGTGTTTGTGAAATGATCTGAAATCCATGGAAAGAAGTTGTTGCAGGAAGGCAAAATATTACAAAATATGTCTGTTCTGAAGTACTTGTTAATAGATTCTGGGATCCCTTGGAGATGGAAAGTGTTACATAAATGTGAGATTTAAAAAAGTACTGCAGACCTACTATCTGATTAACATCTGTGCTGTTTAATTTAAAATATGTTTAAATATCATTATTGGACAAATTGAAACTACAAACAAAACCTAATTTGTTGTTTTATATTGATGGTAAAACTCCATTATTATTTTTTATGTAACTTAATAAAGATTATTTGCATGTATTAGTTATGAATAAAACGGTACAAGGGAATGGGTCATGAGTGTCCAGTATTTCTGTGATTAAAATTACAAAGCACAGTGGAAAGAAACATAAATAAATCGAGACCCATTTTTAATTAGTATCAGCCTCTTTTGAAACATGACATGCAGGTCTGAGAGTGGTGCTGCTGATGTCCATTGCAGTTTAATAGCCTCCTTTGTGTGGTTCCAATTTGCATGAGATTTACTTGGGAATTGATTCTTCTCCAGCCCTGCTAGCTGCTATTTTGGGAAGACAAAAGGGACCAAGTATGGTGCTGTAGCTCAAGCACAGGGCAGGATTTCAAGAGCTGAACCCCGACAGGCTTTGTATGGCTGTCAGGCTGCTTTGTTTTCCTGAGCTGCTCTGGTCCAAATGCTGAGTTTGTGAGCCTTCCGTCTTACAGAATAGAAATAATAGTGGTTCAATTATTATTTCTAAAAATAGGAATAGTAGAAAGTCCAATTTTCATTGGACCCCAGGCATTTAATAATCTTTTAATGATTTCTGCAAGTTTTGAAGATGGGGAATTGCAGCTTCTTTATAGCATGTGAAGCACAAATAAGTGTCTGTATGATCTCCTTACTCCTGCCCTAGCAGCCCTGTTCCCCAGTGCAAGGAGCGGGGCAGTGCCTGAGCCCTGCTGGGGCAGCTCTTTCTCTACCTGGGAACCCGGCTGCCTCCCCAGGGTCCTGCAGGAAGGGTTTGAACTGTGTTGGATAGGAAGCAAGGACATATAAGTGACATGGATTTAGTGAGGAGAGTGCGACTGTGTATTTGACATACTGCAGTATAACCATAGCCCACAGGGCAGGCTAGAGAAAAGGCTGTAACACTGAGAAATCATCACTGAAATGTGCTCATGGCCTTTCCAGCCCCAGGGTGCTGGGATCTGGAGTGAGCAAAGGGAGCTTTGAGCTACCCACAGCTCCTCTGCCCCATCGGCCATTTGCTTTATGCTGCAGGATGTAGCATGGTATTATAGCAGGTCACCTTATTGAAGTGGCTCTTCATGGGCAGCTCATTGCATTTTATTTCCACAGACACTGCCGGGTTTTTACCTTTACAACACTGGCTGAAGCTAACTTCTTATGTAGGTGTGAAGATGGCTGTGTGTGCATGTAACACCAACTTGACAAGCATGTGAAGGGGTACAGGTACAGTAATGTCGAGGGCACCATCCAACAGAAGATGAAAGGTGGGAAGTGTAGTTTACACCATAGCCCTTGGCACCTCTGTTGAGTTTGTAGGCAAGGGTGCCAAGCAGTGTTGGTGGTAAGGTGATTTTGAGGATAAAAACATCTATTTAGTAGCATCAGCACAAAAAGATTACAAGTTTGAAGTGACTGAAGAGGTAAAATCTAAATAAACAGAAAGAAAAGCTCATATGAAAAATTGAGGGTGTTGTGACAGGGTTTCTATACAGTCATCAAAGTAGAAACGTAACTCTAGCACCATCTGAGTCTCTAGGAGAGGCCAATCCTGCACGGTCCAGATTCTTGTAGGAAGCAGAGCGTTGGTGGGAACTGAGATGAGAGTACTCCTGGCAGGATGAGACCAGGAGCTGGCATGTTTCACAAGTGGCTCTTTTTGCTGTTAGCAACCAGCTCTTCTTTGACGAGTAGCAAAATAAAATGAGTGATGTGCTTTTTTGGTTCAAGGAAGAGTTTTAAAATGTGAGGGAGAGCTGCCAGGATAGGAGCAGCGCTCCTCCCTTGCTTTGCTTTTGATGTGCAGTGAAGATGAAGGCAGTGCCTTGAAATAGTCTCCTGCACTGGGCAAACAGGAGAAGATGAAAGGGAAGAAAAGTGAGAAAACAGTCCTGGTTTAGGCCATGGCAAAGACACTGTGCAGAATAGCCTCTCTAAAATGCGTCACGATAGGAAATCAATTTTGAATTACACTATGTGACGCATACTGTATTTTCCATCCTTCATTATAATGAGCAAGTACACCCTTACATAATGATGGCTTTTTAAGAGATTGCCTTTGGCTGAATTTATTGCCAGACAGATCTATCCCATGGCATTTAAACTTCATAATGCTATGAAATGTGCAAGCTGGCTGACGCGGTGGGAGGATGCTTGTAAAACTTCATGCCAGTGAGGGCCATCTTTCTTTTGCTCTTGCACCTCATTGATCTCTTGTAGTGGATGAAAAACAACACAAATCGATGCCACAGATCTCTTGTAGTAGTTGAGGTTCACCTCCCTTTCACTGTACCACAGCAGCAGCAATGCTGCTGTAACAGGAAGGAGTTTTCCTTAGCATTAAGGTCCCATGTCCACATAGCATGCCCTGTGTGTCTGTAATAGCAAGGCGATCTGAATAGCTAATGTACCTGAGCATGAAAAGATGGTGACAATTGTTGAACGACTCTTTGCGCAACACTGGGTAGAGAAGCTTGTGCTGTCTGTGTGGAAATCCCCAAATGGTTTGGAAGCAACTTGCTGAAAGTTATTGGCATGCAACATCTGCAGTTTCACATTCTTCCTCAAGACATATGGGCATATTTTTCAGTGTTATCCCTGTTTTGAGGCACAGCAGTGGCCCTGAGTGAGCCTACTGGGAGCAAGAGGAGGGGGAGATATGCGCATCTTCCACGCACATTTGCTTCCTCAGCCTTGCAGCTGAGGGTGCCAGTGAAGATGCAGGTTGTGATAGTGGCTTTTAGTGTGTGGGCACCTGTCTCTTCGAAAGCCTGTGGATGGGTGGAAATAAGTTTCACAGGCCAGATTTGAACCAGGCCACCGTGGAGGGAGTGCTGACTAGTTGGTTGCTGCCTCCCAGCAGCCAAGCAAATGACACTTTTAGATGAAATTGCACTGAATTGTCCTCATCGTTTTAGGGTGTATTCATAATTGACATGACAGATGAGATTTTCACATTTTCTGTGTTTTTGTTGCTATCTCTCTTTCTAGAGATAATATGGTGAAGTCCCCACTCTCTTCCTTTCTTTCCAGAAACTGAAGTAATATTTAATGAATATAAGCGCCTTTTCAGCTTGGTGACATTTTCAGCAATGCCCAAAATTAAACTCACTAATTTATTTCCTTCTGGAAATTTTAGCTGGAAATTGCTAACCATCTAGAATTCACCCTGGTATGTCAGAATGCTTCTCACTGAATTATTTTATAACCCCATTCAGCTGCATGAGGTGCTGATTCACTAAAAAGAGAAAAACTGAGGACCCAATTCCTGGTTTTATACAGTGAATTACAAAGATAAATTAGAAAATAGATGTTTTCAAGTTTTCATATTGGAATCTAAACTGGACTTTGTTAGATTATTCACTGTTTTTGCAAATTCTTTGAAAAATGTTGGTATTTATTCTATACTCATCCACTGAAATGATGAGGTATCTCCTGGGTCTGAGATGCATGAGAGGTCCCCAGGGTGAAGCCTTATCCTGACTGATGTACAGGAGCCTTTCAATGTGAATATTCTCTGCAGCCCTGCTCCACTGGCTCTTTAAGGGTTACTTCCCTCGTGTTGAGAAGGTCAAAACGCCAGGAGGAAATTGAACATAACTTCTTGACATTTGAGATCATGAATTTTCCTTTCGAATAAGAACAGTAAATTTGCAAGTTAGAATAAAATTAAACCCTTCAGATGGTTCAGATGGGGGAGGGGGACTCTAATTAAATCCTCCAGGTCGAGCAGTCCTCGCTCATCTAGTTTGATTTTGGTGAGCTGCCTGAGTTGGTGCGTACAGAAGCGCGCCACTGTTTGTTTTGTTTCCCAAAGCACAACTGTTATGAATCTCCCAGTGACAATAGTGGACTTGGACGTGCTCAGCTGTGGCAGATTGATTGTCTCAGCTTGCCCATGCGCTACCCTCTGAGTCACTGGCTGTTTGCATAGCACATAGGGATGGGTATACATCACTTTACCCTTAGAAATGCAGTGGGCTGGAGCTCCCCAACGATAGGGATTGGGAGATGCTTAAGCGCAGATCTGATTTATACGTGAACAATGTTGTCTTCCCTGTCTCCTTTGTGCTTTCATGTTGTCCCAGCTGGTCCAGAGGGTTGAAGGTTTTGTGTTTTTGTGAAGTCACGGCCGCAGGAATTTGGTTTGCTCACCAGAAGGACATGCAGTCTGTGGAAGGCTGCTTTCTCCATCTTGACATGCACAGGGCCTGCGTGCGTGATCTCTTCTTGGGGAAGGAGAGCCACCACCAGAAGCCAGTGTCCCCCGCTGTTTGCTCACATGAGATGTCAAGAAGTAATTCCCATACTGCAGCATAAGGCTATTTAATCACTATTTTACTGAGAAAGCCACTGAACTTCGACTCAGGAATACATCTGAACCAATAAGTTGAATGCGGTCGAGACTGTTTTCTAGCAGTGACAGCATCTGGCATGGAGCAGCCCAGGTCTGTTCTGAGGCCCTGGTTTAGTCTCCAAAGCAGGGTAGCTACATGGAAATTGCTCATGGTGAATGGTCCATGGCCTGTGCTGCCCTGCTTAGAAATTCTTTAGGAATGTCCTACTCGGCCCAAGCCAGAATCCTGCCAGGTACCATTTATTTAACAGCAAAAAGCATTGACTTCCAACCTGCATTTAGTATACTCATCAAATGCAACCTGTGTGGTTTGAATTCAAACTAATGGCCATGTCATGGGCACCATCTACTCCAGCTTCTGGAGGAGACAAGAGGAACTGGCTGCTCCCCAGCTCCTGCAGGCACCAGGAAGCCAAACTCCCCCAGCATGTCCTGCAAGCTGGGCAGGGAGACCTGAGTTGTCTGAAGAAAAGCGTGAGACCAGGGCTTTGACCAGTCTGACTGGGATCGAAAAGTGCTGTGCCAACGCAGAATAGTGCAGCAAATTTATTAGAATTTTTCCAGGGAAGCATGGAGGAGTCAGTGAGGGTGTCTGGAAGCAGAAATGGGCTCTGTTTGATCCGCTTGTGTAAACAAGTGGTAAATCTAAAGCCAAATTCAGATCTGGTTTGCAGCATATAATCCCCCTTGGCTTAACCTAGGGTTAAAGAGGTTTAACCCTGGGCTGGTAATGGTTCCTGAGAGATTCCTGCTCATCTCCATAATGGACCATAGATTCGGCTTTGCTCACTGATAATTATTTTGACAACAGTGCTGGTTCTAGAGCCAGGAGATCTATTTGTTCCACATGACAGAACAATTTTCTAATTTATGTATGTGTTTTACATTGCTGTTTTTGTTAACACTGGGTTTATCCAATCAGTCTCCTCCAGTCCTAATTTCTATAGGTATTTGCAGTATAACTGTACTGCAGATACAAATATGGCAGCATTTCTCTTAGCTCTACTGCCTCCTGTATGGGGTACCCCAGATTTTGTGTGGGTTTTGTTATGCCGTCCTACACAGGTATGTTCTAGCTCACAGTCCCCGCTTCATCCTCTTAGTCCTTATGGGGTCTTTGGTCTGTGTCTGAGAAAAGCATGGAGCCTTCCTGGCTCCTGGTCTAATCTGGGAGCCTAGGAATATTAGGCACCTAAATGGGACAAATATTAAGTTAAATATTTTCTAAGAACTACTTCTGTCTACTTTACTGTATGCTGTCACATCTTCCAAAATTTTAATGACTTTTTTGTTTTCTTTTCAAAGACAAATATTTCCTTTCCTTTTACATGCTTCATGCAGCTTTTCAGAAACACGCAGGGGAGTTTGAAACACCAGCTGTTTCCTTTCAAAATATCTTTGAAGGTCCCTGGGCCATGTACTCCTTACTCAGCTCCCGGGTAGCTGCAGGGTCCATGCTTCATGAAGACTGCGAGGGAAGTTTCCAGCCTCTCAGCCTCACCCAAGGGTACCTGGGGCTGCCTTGTCTCCAATTTGTGACAACTCGGTCGTCCTGGTCCCACCATGGTGGAAGCAAGTAACACACATATGACAGTTATTGATAAAAATTCCTGTTTCTCATGCCCTTTGAGGTGTACCTTCATGTTAATGAGCAGAAAGGGGAAACGTTTACTGACAGTGAGAAAATGCATTCCCATGCAATTTGCAGTCAGGATTTGGATAAAAATTATATAGGGGAGTTGGAAATTATCACAGCTTGCCTGTCCTAAAGAATGAAGGGCTACAGCAGATAAAATGTGCACAGCCTTCAACAAGTCTAAAGACACCTGCTGAGAGCAGCCAGCAAGGAAATGTAGGAATGGTAATGCTGGACTTGCTCCTGGAGGCATCCCACTGCAGTCAAGGGAAGACTGTAATAGTTGTCAGCATAATGTCCTGACTGTCCCCTGGCACCTTTCTGGGCATCCCCTGCATTTGGGAACATTATTGGGGCTTCCCCCATGAGCAGCACTCCCACTCATGTGACAAAGATGTGCCTGATGTCCCTATTGTATGGATGCCGCCCTTGCCTGGACACAGCCCACCATCCTGGGGAGGTTGTTCCTGCAGAGGTGGCCATCCTTCCTCACCAGCTCTGTGCCAAAATCCTCATACAGCCAAGAGCCTTGAGACGTGTTTGAAACTGAGAAGGAGCAGACTGCAACTTGGTCTCTAAGGGGATGGCATTGCATGGGCAGGTGATGGGGTCCCTGGCTGTGCTGTGAGTATTGGCCTCCATGGTCCCATCTAATTCCCTCCATCCCTCCCTCAGTCCCACAGAATGGATTTAAGGTGCTCTGGCGTCCCCTGTGCAGTTGCAGCTCTGTGGCTTGGCCATTGATGCCATCCTGCCCGGCATCTGAGCGCCCTCTGGACATTTCAGCCACCACAGACATACAGGTTAGCTGTGTCTGTGCTGGTGTATCCATCACCACAGAATACCCCTGAATGATGCTCCATCGTTAAGAATATTAGCACCAGGTGCAACTATTAAAGTACAATTATGAAATATTTGTTCTAATGATGAATTCATAGCGTTGTTTTTGTTGCTCTCAACAGTGGTAGTCGCTTGGGTCTCTGGAAGACCCTGCAGCTAAGAGATAACCATGGCCTATCTACTGCAAATATTCCTATGGGTAACTTTTTACACATGTGTAGCCTCATTAAGCCATCTGTAGAAAATTAGACTTCTTACTGCATAATTGTTTGCAGGAACAGAAACGGGGTTCATTGCTTTTCTAACAAAAATTGTGTATCTGTCTAGAGAGTGATGACTTTATTTTTATTTGCATGAAGGCCATGGTAATGAAGTAGACTTGATGAAAATGAGAAGCAGACTATGAGAACCTGGCACTGGTGGTGAACTACTGATAACACGGTCTCATTTTCAGTTAATCCTGAGACTGTGCTGTGCTAGTGCTGGGAAAGTGTCAGCTCCTTACTTGTATTCTGAGAACATCTATCTTTTAAAGATCTGTATGCCAATACTGATGTTGTGTTCTCACTACTTATACTCTTATATACAAGTTGGTTTTTTTTAAAGGAAACATTTGTCAGGATTTTCCTTCTTTTTCTTTCGGAGAACAAGAACAGTCCTTTACTTGAACACTTGACTATGCTGGATTGAGACAGTTTAATTCCCAGCTTTTCTTCTCTCTGATATTGCAGTTTGCTCCTGGCATAAATAGGATGGTGCTCCTTCCCTTCTCCTATTCTTTGTGTATTGTCTTTAGAGATTGTCTTGTCCTTGGGAATGGTTAACTCCTCAGGCTCCCAACTAATGCAAGCAGAGGTTGCCAAAGGAGGGGCTGGCATGTCCCTCGTGCCTAGACTTCCACCCTCAGTGCAGCCCGACTTTGCTCACCTGCAGACAAACCTCTCGATGTGAGGCTGCTGGAAAGCAGAGCTCATTGCTGCATTGGTGATCACACTGTCAGGCAATGCACAGTGCACTTGAGTGTCTACCGTGTGTTAGACACCCAAAGTTTCATGGCTTAGGTAGCCAGAGAAGAGGTTTCAAACATATGGATGGTTGTTACACCATCAGCTTTTGCTTAAACTTGAAAATCTCCTTTCATGCCATAGTTAGAAACCTGTGCTGTTTTCCAGAGTGTTCACCCTCTGAATCAGCGTGTGTTGTGCTATTGGGCCTAAATATGTCGGTTTACTGCTAATGGCAAAATTCCAGGCAGAGGAAACTCAAAGGCACCCAAGCAGCTCAGCTCTCTGAAGATGCTGTGGGTGGGATTGATGGATCCCACTTCAGAAGTTTACACCATTTACACCTGCATTTGGGCTAATGAGGAATCTCTTTGTTGTTAATTATGAGATATAGACACTCTTAGAGAGTGACGCATTCACTTTTTTTTAGACATCTCCTTCAAATAAGATGAATTGCCCCCTATATCACCACATTTCTCTGTTCTCTCCTTTGATTCTGTTGTAAGCCATTTGCACACGATGAAGGAAAACCACCAAATGGTGGCCTCTACTGTTGTCTTCCAGTGCCCTGCTGTGAAGGGAGAGCTTGCACCTGCCGCAGCCCTATACAAAGCAAAGGCTCAGCAGGAACGGAGGAGTTAGGAATGCTCCAAAGTGTTCTTAACTGGAAAAAACAGTGATCAAAACCCACAATCGAATGTATTTCTGAGCCCTCACAGTGCCACAGGTCTGTACTGCTTTCTGTGCAGTACATTTTTGCAACCTACTCGATTTCCCTCACCCACTTTTTTCCTGCTTTACTTGATCAAGGAGCATCTTTGGCTTGGAAGGAAGCGGTGAGAGACCGCAGCGATTCACACTCTTCCACTCTACGTGCTATTTGCAGCTGAAAGGGAAAAGCTACTTGAGGTAGAAACCTCCTAGCTTGCATTTTGCCACAATGCACAGCCGTATATTACAGTCAGGGAGGCAGATATTGCAAATGGGGAGCTGATTTATTTCATACCATGCTCTTGTGAGGCAACCATGGATTGAAGTGGAAGCAGGCAAATAGGCCAGCACCATTAGAGGGCCTTAATAAATATTAATATAAGCACGTGCTTTTCTGCTAAGAAAGAGTGACTGGTGAGCTGAGTGCACACTGGCAGCTGTGCACAAATTAAGCTTTTCCATTTGTTGAGCTCAAGCGCGGCTACAGAATTACACGGGGACAGGAGACACACCAAAGTGGGCAGATGCACCCTTAATGTCATCACACCGAGGAGTCCATGTAGTCTCTCTAATTAACATGAGAAGTGTCTTTGTTTTTTATTTTTACTTTTTGATCTTTTTATGAGTGAGGCTTGGTTTGATGCGATCTAGTAAACTTTAGGACATGGTGACTTGCAAAAGCACATCATTTACACCAAATCTGGCAGTTTTTGACACCAATAGAACACACTATACACAAATGTAAGTAATTATACAGCTTCAAATTTCTTTTTCATATTTTCAACTTTTAGACTTTAATCACTTAGAAAATAGTGAATAACTTTATTTTTGTTTACCAACTTACTTTTCATTCATGATTCACAAGTTTGCTAAGGATGCAAGTTGGATTTTAGTTAAAATGCAGAAAATCTGCACTGTAAAATTGCTTTAGTATTAGTTAAGGTACTTCTGCTGGATGCAAGAGATTATTTTTTACTAATCCAAGTATATTTGTATTTTAAAATGTTTAAAATATTATTTCTGTGTAATAGAGTGATAATTTTGGTCAACCTATCCTTCCGAATGATTAGATCCCAGTTTTCTACACCAATTTCTTTTTCATGTAGCAGAAAGAGAAAATAAACCTTCTTGTTTGTTTTGGGTTTTTTTCCAATGCTCAATCCTTTTCTTAATCCTTGGTAAACTGATTAAACTGACTTTATTGAACTAAATTAACCTAAACTAAATGGATCATTCCACTGAGTAAATGTTTGCAAGGGTGACAGAATCTGGCCCTAGTGATAGGTAAAGTAATATCAAAAGGGAATAGATGTACTAGATTTTAAGGTTTCCAGTACTTGATGATTGTTTTCCAAACCTTGAATTGTTAAAGTTTTCTGTAAAACTGTATTTAAAGAAATACATAACTCAGGCTTTCCTAGGTTCCTGATGATCAATTGTGTGTAATTTGTTATTGATTCCCAGTGCTATTTTTGATCTAAAATGGATAAGAATTGATTTTAGAATGGTATATAAAACTTTTAAATGAGGTGAAAGTTTTTTTAAAAACACAGGGAAATACTCCCCACATTTTTATGTCCAGAAATATTCATTACGAGATCTAGCCCAAGTGAATAACCATCATGTGATTTCAGAGTTGAATGTAAGTATAAAGACTTTTTACCGCTAGCAAAGATAACAGTTGATTTTTAATACAGAATCCTAATTATTTATGTTTAAGGTTTGTAAAGCTAAGAATTGTTTATACATTGGAAGTCAAATACAAAATAACTATTTTATATGCAAAAGAAAAAAACCCATGTAAATATATTGGGTTGGATTTAGTTGAGAGAGGTTATTGAATTATTCAGTTCTTCATGTGATATTTAGATAAATAAAGTCTCATTTTTCACTATGCAGCTGATCTCATTAAAGGAGGAAAAAAAACCCTTTAATGTTTAAACCATCCTCTAATTCTGAGCAAATCCCTAAGAATGTTCTAAGGAGAGAGAATTCTTAAATGGCTGGATTTTGTATCCTAATTAAATCTCTTGACAGCTCTCTGCATTACGTGCAACAGTGGCTTAGTGCAATACAGGAGGTGGGGTTCAGCTTTTCACAGTTCTTCTTTTTAAAAAAATAAGTCTTATGTTTTCCTTTTTATTCTGTGTGCTGAGGTGCCCTGTTTCCGGGTGATCCAAGTTTAGTTACTCCTTGGAGGTGTATGCTTTTTGGGTTTTTTTCTCGGGTGGGAAAGGAAGACTGTCCAAAGGAGGGGTGGATATTGCTAGTAGTGCAACAAATTACGAGGAGGAGTAGATCCATTTCTGAAGTTGTCTTAAGAATGAAGTATGGGATTTGACTGATAGATTTTTAACTATAAATGGATTAATTAGAGTGTGTCTGAGGTCATGTATAAAAAAGGAGAAAGCTAATTAGGTCTGAGCAGTACTCCAAATGCCTTTTGTACTGATGACTGGAGATCAAAGGCTAGAGCAAGTTTTTTAAGATTATATTTCTTTAAATGAATAAATGAGCCTTACTAAGGGTGGACAGTGTGTTCTTTTTGGAGGAGCACAGACAATCCAGGCATATTTTCTACCTGGTTGATAGGTTTAGAAGTGTCTGGTTTCTAACTGATGCTTGGGTATTCAGATATATTATGCCCCCATGCATTACGGTAGAAGAGATTTGTACTTTTGCATTTTCATGCTTTATTTAAATGCAAGGATTTTTCTCCTATGCCTTGGGCTCAATTGTCAGAGATTCTGGATATTAAGTTTATTATGGTTAGACTGTGTTTATTACGGTTACACTGTAGCTGCTCTAATCCAGGAGTTATATATGCCCAAGAGACTCACTTGTCCTCCCTTCTTTCGAGGGATGCAGTCAGGTATTCTATACTCTGTCCTGCTTTTCTGCTGTGTGCTCTCCTTTCTGTCAGTTGCTACATGGCAGGTGGCTATAGATACATGAGATTTCGGTTTTGTGAAAATTTATTGGGGCCAAGTTACAGTCGTCTTGTATCTCTTTGTAATGTCATTTAGGACGGACTACACCCATGCCTTGTTTTGCACTGGGCTTTTGAAGAGTTACACATTCAAGGCAATAGCAATGCACAGTAAAAAGCATCTCCTGTGATGTACTGAATGCCTGCAATCAGCACTGAAGTTAAGGGAAACTAAGGGCACTCAGCTCAATACAAAGGAGCCCTGAATGTTGGTGATGATTAGGAGCCTAAGTGCCACCTTAGTTTTTCTTCAAAATTCCATTACTGCAGTTTAAATGGAAATTATGATTTCCCTGAGCAGAACAAGCCAAACCAAGATACAACCTTGTGGAAGTCAAGAGTCGGTAGCAGGGCAAGTCTGGGACAAAAGGGCAGTTGTACACCTCATTGGAAACTACTTCTCTCCATCAACAGTCGCAATGAACCTATTCAGCATAGTTTTCATGCGTTGTGTTTGGTGATGTTTTTGCATAGTTATTTCTCTTTTTTTGACCTGATAAAGTGTGGTACTTAAATGTTGACTTTGGCATTTCCACATGTGTGTCATGATGATGTAACTTTTATGTGTCGAAGTTGACGGATTTTTTTTCTTGTAGACAAGAAGGCGGCAAGGAGGGGGCTGCTAATTTTTGACAACTCCATTCTAAAATGAGAGCTATTTCCATTTGGATTTTTAAATGAAAAGAGTAACATTTTGCCACTTGTGGGAGTGGCATAGACCAGATGATATCTTGAGGTCCTGTGTTTTAATTTTGCTAAGTATGTCTTAGAAATGACCCAAACATTCAGAGTTACACCATTTAATTAATGAGGTTTATCCCTTTTCCTGTCCTGTGGTTCAGCTACCAAAATTTAAAGGATCATTTAGGACAATGTGAGTCACTGGCTGATGCCCAGGTAGGCGTGCAGAGTCTCCTGCTGAGGGTGTTGAAAAGCTGGACAGCACATGAAGTTTATAAGATATTGCTCCTGGCAGTCTCATTGCTCAGATTTAGTCTGATGTGCAAAGACTTGTGAATGGAATTGAAGGAGGATTTATTGCCCTGGATGGCCTGAGGTGGAGTGCTGTTCTTCAGTCTACGGGTTGTTTGCAATGTCCCTGTTGCTTCCCATGCATCACAGCACAAACTGCTTCAGTCTGTAATGCTCTTAGAGAAATATAACCTTTTGATGACAGCAAACATCACTTGATGGATACTTTAAAAGAGGTTTTATTGACCTTTGTGTCTTTTCATATTTTCTGATTTGTTTCTTTTTTGGAAAATCCTGGCTGGGATAATCCATTGTAGAACTATATAGTTTCAGAAATGAGAATAGCTACTAACTGAAGTCTTGAAAGCATCTCCTATTGCCAGATTTGACCAGCAATACAGGATAAAAAAAGAGCTGGTTCCTCAGAATTTTCCTCCTGTGTGCGGAGGTCTGTGGTCAGAATGAGTTGATGTTTGATGTCTTTCAATTCTCGGCATTCGTTTAAGCCAAGAAGGACCTCCACCTTACTCTTTGCAGATGGGTGCTCTGCAAGCACCTCTTTCTTTCTCCACCTCAAAATGGAGCACCCAACAGATGGTTGCAGATGCTGACAGTGGTATTTTCACACTGCTGAGCCCATGCTGCAGCCTTTGGGATGGTGTTTTTTAAACCTGCTCAATAGCAGAGGGGCCTTTTGAATATCCAAATCTATAGCAGAACTCCTAGTCTTGAAAAAAATCCTGAATACATCTAAGGACAGATCTGTGTACAAAGTAATGTAAACATTACCTCGTCTGTCTTGCCAAAGCCACTTACACAGCTTTCTTATATCTGCAAGCAGTTTTTATTTGGAAGATAGATGTCTATCAGCCAGTGCTTGAGCCATATCTGCCTTTCTCAGGGCCTAATTAAACGAGATGATGCCTCACAAGCATTTTTATTTCCAAATAAAAGTTGCTAAAAAGCATATTATGGATAAAGGAAGAATTCCGTGGAGAGGGAGATGGGATATATTGTGCCTGTTCATAGAAATTTAAACTGGGTTATTCAGAGGGGCACAGCATGCAGACAACTGCTTGTATTATGGAACATTATTACTGTATGTAATAGGAACAAATTTAAGGGCTGTTAGATAAAAATGTTATGATCTCCGTTATTCTAAGACCAGTGGCCGTTTTGCCTAGTTCAGGTGCTGTGACCCGGTGCTGGAGCCACTTTCCAAGCGTAAAAAGGCGTTTATGTGGCAAAAAGCTGTTTGCTGCTCAGTCTCTTGTCACATGCTGAGGAACAAGTCTGCAGTAAGGACTTGTATTCAGGCACATAGCATGAGCAAATCTGTTACAAAATTGGGATGGCATTTCCATTCTTGACAGAGATGTTAAGTGAACGTGCATTAGGGACTCTGAAGTTATCAGGAGTTATAGTGGAAAGGACAATTAATTTCTGTGTAAGAGTACAGTGTTGCTCAGCCCATGGAATCAACCGTGTCACACAACATCTTAATCAGCTGGCAGCCAAGAAGAGTCATGCCATGGATGCAATGCGACCTGCTGCTGGACATACAGCATACACCATCCTGGGAGCCAGAGCAACACACAGTGAGTCCATGTCCTGAAGAAAGCCAGATATCTCACAGATATGGATGGCAAAGCAAAAAGCCCCTTCCACGCAGAAGCATCTCCAAAAATTGTCTCTCTCAGCTCCTAGCAGTGTTGCACTGCTTTTATATAGGCTGGTGATAATCTGACATGTTTATACCATGCATACCCATATATATGTCTGTGTGTGTTTAACACACAGACATATATATGGGTATTCATGGTATAAACTCATGTATCTACACACGCACATGCTCAGTTTTCTCTGGCTTTCACAACTCTTGACTTCTGCAAGTGGCCTATACACCACATTTGTAATGCAAGTTATGTTCTTTGATTTTATTTTTTTTTCTTGTTACCTGGATGAGCTCCTAAACAGTGCTCTTACCGCCTTTTTTGAGCCGTGCTGGTGACTAGGAGCTTGCTTTAACAAGATAGGAGCAGAAACCTGAGTTTGATCTATGTAGTAAATAGTCAAAGCAATTTGAGATTATTGCATGGAAGAGGTGATGGTTAATGCAGAGCACTTGGGCATGGCTTTTGAAGCCCTGAGCCTTTCTTGTGCTTCTGAACCTTCTAAATGAGTTTAGGGTGCAGAATATTCTCTAGGTCTTTGATTTGCCACACAGAAGCAGAAGGAAGCACGAGTATTCAGCCTGTCTCTTCCTTCTCAAAGGCTGGCATACAAATGGGGGTGCCCTAATTATGCAGGAAGCAAAAATACACCTGCAAAAGGCAGTCCTCATTTGAAATCTAGCCCTGTATGAAAAGCAAGATGGAAGAGAAGTCTGGTTTTGCAGTGAATTGGAAAAATGTGGAACCTAAGTCAGAGCAACTGCTCTTATATGTGCTGCTGCTGTTTGTCTTTCACAGGAATAAAATTTAATATGAATATGTTTATTATTACCTCATAAAGCTAAGCAGAATTTTAGAGTGGAGTAAGTGAATATCTTTGATGGATTGTTTTCCCCCATTGGAATGAAATCCCAGTGAAAACAATAACATATTTAAGAAGTCCTTTGGGAAGCAGAGGATAATGGGGCTGGAAAGCCTTCTGCTGTTTCACACTGGTCTGTAAATAAGCTCACATCTCTCTTCTGACTCTTCATGTCTCTATCCACTTGGGAAGAGGTTTATTTTTAGGACACTACCTGTATTTATATTACTGTCTCTGGAACTAGAAGCAGTTGTTGTACTTAGGGGATTTACTTTCGAAACTTTTTGAAACTGTGGACATAAATTAGAGTTGTCCTATCCCTTTTTAGAGTTACTTGGATGTGAAACTTCCAGTGTATTTCACACCTCCAACTGCTTATAGAGCAGGTGGTGTGTGTGATGTGTGTGAGTGCCAGGGGGAGTTTTGCAGCTGAGAGCTGGAAGCACAGAAAGGTGGATCTTGCTCTTGAGGCACGTAGGCTGCAGGGGCTGTGTTTGCTCCTCCACCTGTGTGCTTTGCTCACAGTGACGTTCTTCTGACTTTTTTCTGAAGGCAAAAATGCAGTGACTGTTCTTCTCTATCCCTCTGCTTGTGAGATTTAGGCATGGACACAGATCACTTTGAAATTTAAAGGGTAACTTCATTGACTTTAATGGACACAGGCTCTTTACCATCCTTGATCTCTTCAAAACACATTGAGATCTTCAAATGAAAAGTGCTAAAATGGTGAATAATATTTGCCCTCCAGCACATACTAGAATTACCTTGTTTTTCTGCTTAGTGATATGAAGTGTTGGATCTGTAGCACTTGGTAGAAGAGCATCATAATCTGTTCCTGTCTATACAGAAATACAGGTAATTTGGTTAAATAACCCAACAAACACAAATAACCTTCACTATTAGTCATCAAAGGTGTTAATAAATAGTGCACATAAATATTATATTGACTATGTGTCCCAAATATTACAATTCCTGCCAGATAAGCTTCATTATAAGGATTGACCCGTCTCTCTGTGTGTTGACATTTTAATGGAATTGTAGCAATGCCCTGAGCAAGGATTACATGGGGGAAGCAGTTTAAATTACCTGGAGATTTAAAGATTTAAAAAAAAAAAAAAAAAGAAAAGAAAAGAAAAGCCGAACCCATTGCTGCAAGATTCATGGGGGAAAGAAACATTTTATAAGGAGAAAAGTTATTTAAAAGATTGGGCTTGGAGGCAGCAGCTGAATCAGATTTATAGTCTGAAGATCTAGGACATCCCTGCATCTCTTCAATCTGGATCACTTATCTGTTAGGAAAGGAATTTTTGTGCAGTAGATGGTTTACTGTTACTATAGACACAGCTAACATTCATGAAGCAACTGAAATGAAAAATGCCCAAGAAAACCCCAAAGAATTACTCTGAAACCAATTTAGGGCAGCGAAGTGTCTTGCCCCAGCCCTTGCTGAAGGTCAGCTTTGGTTGTGATGTTTTCACTTGTGTCTTGCTGTACTCACATACGAGGTCACTTTTCTGTTTAACCTCTCACAGAATGTCTCTCAGAGATGTCCATCTCCTCCCAGTAAATCCCGGTAGTGTAGAAGCTAAAGATAAAAATCTTAGGTGGTCCTCTCCTCCATCTGTCCCTTGCAGAGTATTGTTCTTTGGTATAGTTATCATTTGCTACTTCAGTATGTTAAAACTGGGTAAGTGGACACACTGCTGGAGATGAAAGTAATTTGAAAGTGCTGTATTTCAAGGTGTTGAGCATCCTTATGTCCATTAAAGTCAGTGGGAGCTGATAGCACTTAGCACCTCACGGAGGCATTTAACATCCCAGAGGGTTTGAGTTATACATTACAAAGCCCCTCAGGGAGGGACTCTGTCATGATTTATTTGTCTTTGAATCTCCAAAGTCCCCTATTGTGCTATATATATAAATAACTATATGATTCTGGAAATGCTGTTTGCGGCCTTGTGGAGCTGACCCAGTTATCTTAAACATCTTAAACTTCTTTTCAACTGTTAGGCTTGATGGTGTAAAGTTTGTGCTCTCAGTATGCTGAGCCATGGGGGTGCTGGCAGAGATCTGGGGCACCCAACCCAGCAGCCTCCCCTTCAGCATCACACTGCAAAGCGACATGGGCCCAGGGATTTCCCCTGCCCTGAGAGCACACAAGTGCCTCACTTGTCGTTGAAAGTTTAGCTGGAAACTAGTTTATCAAATAGGTGACCTGCAAACACTGAGAACAAAGAATTTTAGGACAGTGTTTCAAATGTCTCAAAGACTGAGTAGGTGGGGGAGATTTGCAGCTTGTTTTCTCTCTGTCCTTATTAATGGGCTCCCAGAGGCTGGTTTGAGTGTCAGGTGCGGGACAGACTCCACTGCCTGTATCGTGGCACTGTGACAAGTGCTCATCCTCCACCACTGAACGTTACTGTGTTTTGCCACTGGTTTTGTCAAGAGTTTGGATGGTGTA